>NW_023276806.1:158514565-158876869 GCF_003668045.3 Cricetulus griseus
CTGAGCCTGGGGAAGCTCTGATCTCCAACTGTGTTGTGCACATCTCTACTTTATCTTTTAAGGCGCTTAAAGGTATAAAAATGAAAGGATTTCTCATACAAATTGATATTTTTTTATTTTGTCTTTAAAAAACATCAGATCTGGCAGAATTGTGCCCACATTCCAGCTGACATTGAACTATGGATAAACCTCTAAACCAGTAGAGCTCAACCTTTGATATACAACCCCTTTGGTAAACCTCTATCTCCAAAAGTATTTACATTACAATTCATCACAGTAGCAAAATTACAGTCATGAAGGAGCAATGAAAATCATTGTATGGTTGGGGTCACCACAACATGAGGAACTGTATTAAAGAGTGGGAGCACTAGGAAAGTTGAGAAG
The DNA here is from genome assembly GCF_003668045.3 of Cricetulus griseus. NCBI lineage: Eukaryota > Metazoa > Chordata > Mammalia > Rodentia > Cricetidae > Cricetulus > Cricetulus griseus. The sequence goes on from NW_023276806.1 coordinate 158,514,950, forward strand.
CACTGCACTAAACAAGAGGAATGATAACCAATTTCTATAGTCTCACTGTTTCAATCATTCCTGATGTTGAAACCAAGCACTAGTGAGTGGCCACTGTTGCACTACACTCCTCAGGCTCACTTACAGTAGAGAACATAGTGTTTGAATCTGTGCAGTCATTGAAAACAGCAAGGTGAGACATAAACCAGGAGAAGAGGTCACTTCAGGAACAGCAGGAGAGAGCAAAGCCCTGCACAGTGGCATGTCCCTAAAATCCAAGCACCTGAGGCTAAAGCAGGCGGGTTGTGGTTTTTTCATTTATGTTACTCTGAAAATCCACAAAAGAGATTGAAAAGGGCAAACATAGAGGCAGGAATTGTACCAGGAGAGTCAAGTAGTTCTAAGGGTCAAATATCAAGAAAAAGGTAAGTGAATAAAAGCTTCAAGCCCTAATTATATAAGAAGAGAGTTTGGGACACACCAATGGGGTCTGGAGTAGATGGGAAGAAACCAGAGCTATACACACTGGAACCAGGAACATTGTGACAGCTATTGTTAAGTCACTCAAGAATGCTGCCTTTAAGAGAGAAGAGAGAAAAGGAAAGGATTGTTTTAAACTAAAACGAACATACTTAAGGCTAATTAGGTTCTAGATTGGACAGGGATGGCAACGGGAACACCTAAGGCAAACCCACTGAAGGAAAGAGGGGGGTTATTGGGGCCCAGGTCTTTCAGAGGTGGCACAGCAGAAGTTGGGCACCTTAGGAATCTTCTCCTAGCCTGCTCAGCTCTGCTTCTAGACAGGCTCTGACCAAGTGTTGGTAACATGACCAAAAGCAACTCTAACTTGGTGACCTGGCAAGGAAAGTCTCTCTCATCAGTGGTCCTTCAAGTTTGTGTACTAAAGTGTAAAGACCAGGAGGTAACTTGGGTTTGCTCCATCTGAAACATGCCAACATGAGTAAGAACATTCTAGTCTCTCACCAGAAGAATGCCTGTGTGATACGAGACTGAAAACCAAAAGGGAAGGGGATGGAGACTTAAATAAAAAATGATGGCTGTTGAATTGCTAGGAATTTATAACAATTGTTTTAGGGTCCCTGAGGGGGATGATAAAAGAAGGAGACAAAGTCTAAGGTGATTTTGAACTTCATAGATTGGCCATCTGAATGAGGCTGAAGCCATATACTGTAAAGTCTGGAGGACCAAAGTGAGTACTAATCACACAAAAATTCTATGATTTATTGCCACCTTAGAACACACTGAATTTAATATCCTATAGTCCTAGGAAGAGGCCATGAAGAACAAAAAAGAATAAGACAGTATTCAAGCAGGTGATTCTCCACTCCAAGAAACAGGATTAGGACTGAGATCCCAGTGGCATGAAGAGCAACCATGGGACTTCACTGTGGCTGAGTTTGAATAGTCATAATTTACAGCTCCTATGTAATGGTCAAGACATCTTTGGAGCAGTGTTTCAACAATGAGAGGAATGTGTGAGTCACAGGTCATTGGAATAGCAATTAGAGCAAAGCACAAGAGCTTAGACCTTATTTAGTAAATAGGGTCCATGGTGCTCACCAGGACATGGAAAATTGGGTGACGAAGATGGAGGATAACATATGCAAGTTCATTTTTAGAGAACCCTTTCTTCAATGGGATTTCCATTCGAGAGGGAGGAAAGCATCTGTGGAGAAGGAAAATAGGCTGAAGTCTGCCTCACTTTACTTTCCTGTTACTGTAAAAATGATTCAATAAGAGAATACACCAATATGGATGGATAGAAGCTCTATGTCAGGGCCAATATCAAGTGCATTAAAAATGACTGACACATTGTATATTCTCTCTAGCAGCCCCCATCCAAGACCTTTACATAGACAAAATGACATCAAAATGTGATTAATAATATTGTAAATCCTGTTGATTGGAAAACTCAGGGACATATGACAAATTGATCTGTCTCTCTGATTTAAGCCGATCTCACGGAAATAACCTTTCAAGTCGTGAGAAAGAATGATACCTTGCCTGCAGGATAGAACACATGAGGAAATGCACTCATCTTCTAATGTTTGTTTTCATACATTAAATGCCCCCCCAAACCTTTTATATTTGAAACTTTTTGTTTAGGTATCCAGCGATTAGCCAAGAATTGTCACTATTTCATTAACCTGTGTAAGCCATTCAGAAAATATTCAATGCAAAATAAGAGAGAAAGAAAATATGCTAAAATGCTGTCTGAGAAAATATCTAGGTAATGAGTTTGAGTGATTTCTCCCTACCATGCAACATTTCGCAAGTTTGATTTTTTTTTTTACGGAAATCTGCAGTTGGCAAAAAAATATAGCAATATTTACATTAAAAAATAAAGTTCAAAACTTTACAAACAAAAAGGCTGCACTTTTCATTAGACCTACACCAAAAGAACCACTTAGACACAAATGAGTAATAAACAGTCAACACTGTGGAATAGCAGACACAAGCAACACTGTCCCGTATAGTTTAAATGTATATCCTGGGTGAGGTTCTTCATTTGGATTCTGTTCTCTCCCAGAAAATACTCTTCAACTTGGGGTCTTCTAGCTGACCCTTTCTCTTTTGGTCATATACATATACCTTCAAAGCAGACATACCTTTTCTTTTGTGACGTATTTTCTCCTAACATTCCTATCTCAAAACTCACCTGAGAAACCACTCCTCCCTCCTGCCCCACCCATCTTAGATTCTAAGTTTCGAGTAGCATTGACTCCACACCTGGCTGCAAGCATGGACACATGACTCTCTCCTGACCAACTTGATTATATTCCCTGGCTTCAGCTATTGGTTCAGAAATGGGCACATAACCCATCAAAGTAATGTGGCTAAAAGGATGAAGAAGCAGATGTTCTTCTCCAAGGAACTTGAACTTGGGTACCCAAATGATGCCTTTATAGTTGTTTTGTAGGGCTGTAATACCAGAGAGTGAGGCTCCTCTGTAGCAAGCTCTTCTTTGCATCATTTGAGACCTGAATAGAGCCAATCCCCAGGTTCTCTCTGTTTCTGAACTTTTCTTCTTATTTATGTGTTTAAACCAGTTTAGCTCTAGTTTTATCTCTTACAACAGAAAAAGTTGCAATTCAGGGAACATTTTTTTCTACTTAATCTCCTATTCATGGGAATTGTTCCCAGGGGATTACACTGTTCTACCAGGATAAGAACAACTGAGGTGGATAAGAAAATTCTGAGAACAGTATTCCTTTTAGTGCACCAACTTAAGATATTTTTGTAGCATTCTCTTTTAGATCCTAGATGCCAGTTTTCCATTTGCATATATAAGTCCAACCACCAATGCCTTTGGTGCAAATAAATTTATCTAAAGTCATGTAATGTATAAATGTCAACACACCCAGTCCAATAAATAAATAATGCTCTAGAATATTTTAAACAGTCCACAATAACAGTTCTTATGTTTTGACAAAGATACTGGATGCAATAGTTAGTGTTGTCAACTTGGCTGAATCTAAACTCACCTTAGAGAAGGCCTCTGGGCATGCCTATGGGGGATTATCTTCATTTCTTTAATTCAGTTGGGAAGCCCCATCCATTGTAAGTGGTACCACCATTTCCTGGTGGAGATTCTGGATATAATAAGTAGAGAAAAGGAACTGAGCAACACCACATATTATGGGTTTCTGCTTCTTGGTTATAGAAGTGATGAGATCAGCTGTTTCTAGCTCCTGCTACCTAAACTTCCTCTATCATGATGGGCTAACCCTTGAACTGTGAGGCAGAATAAACCTGGTGTCTCTTAGATTGCTTTTGTCAAGAGTAGTTTACCACCATGATAGAAGAAGTAACTCAGATATGGACAATAAACGAAAGTAAAATGGCTCAGTCTCCTTGAGTTTCTAATCCCCCACTGTGCTGGCTGGTTTTATGTCAACTTGATACAAGCTACAGTCATTTCAGAAAGGGGGACCCGAGTCAAGAAAAAGTCCCTACCAGATTGGCCTATGAGAACATCTTCAGGGAATTTTCCTGATTGATGATGGTTGTGAAGGGTCCAGATCAAAGTAAGGGTTGTTGTGTTATAAGCCATAAATTAGTCTTTTATATAGGAATATATTAAATATAGTTACCAAAATAATAACTTTACAGTTTAAATGTGAAAGCATACCTACAACTCACCTGATTATAAAGGATCACCTAACTGTTCCATATAACATAAAGAATCTTATTAGATTTGGCATCTTTTTTTAAATTTTTTTATTTTTTATTTATTTATTTTTTTATTTTTTTCCTTTTTTTAATTTGAATTAGAAACAAGATTGTTTTACATGTCAATCCCAGTTCCCACTCCCTCCTCTCCTCCCCTACCACTCTCCCCAACTAACACCCATATCACATATCCTTTCTGCTCCCCAGGGAGGGTGAGGCCTTCCATAGTGGGTTTTTTTGGTTTTTTTTTTTTTTTTTTTTATTTTATTAGTTCTAGTTAGGGAACAAGCTTATTTCAAGTCCCTTCTCCCTCTCCCTCCCCTCACCCCCAAACTTCCTCCCCCACCCCCAGCCCACCCCCACCCCATCCACCCACCACTCCCCAGGCAGGGTAGGGCCCTCAACGGGGGCTCTGCAAAGTCCACCAAGTCTTCCTATGCTGGTCCTGGGCCCTTCCCCATGTGTCCAGGGCCAGAGTGTAACCCTTCATATGGGATGGGCTCTTTCTCTTTATGCCATCCTAGAGCCCTCATCCAGTGGCTGATGGAAACAGAGACAGACATCCACAGATATACAATGAGCCGAAATCGGGAATTTAGTTGAAGAGAGGGAGGAATGAAGAACGAAGGGGTCTGTACCAGGGTGGAGAAACCCACAGGAACAGTTGACCTGAACAAGGGAGAGCACATGGACCCCAGATGCTTTTACATTTGTCCAGGAGGCCCGTACAAGACTGATCCAGACCCCTGAACATGGATGTCAATAAGGAGGCCTCTGTACTCCAAGGAGCCTCTGGTGGTGGATTAGATTTGGCATCTTTGAGTATATTCTATGTCCATATAAGCACACATTTATGTACAGTTCCACACAGCTATAAACCCAGCACTTCAGAGGTTGAGGCATGAGGGGGATTATCAACTTGGAATTCAGCCTATGCTGTGGAGACTCTGCCTCAAAGAAAATCAAAGCCAGGCACAGTGATATGGCTCAGTCAATAAAGTGCTTGCCATACAAGCATGAGGACATGAGTTCAGTCCCTAGCACCAACATAAAATAGCCAGGCATGGTGGCATGTGCTTGTAACTCAGACAAAGTCAAAGGGGTTAGTGGGGCATGCTGGGTTGCCTGCCAGCCTAGCTAACCCACCAAGCTTCAAACCACTAAAAGAGCCTGTCTCACTAACAAGATGGATGGTTTCTGAGGGACTACATCTGGAGATGAGCTCTTTTTTGCCTGCATACACTCACACATACATGCATGCAAGCATGCATGCACCAGCACCTGCACACACACACACACACACACACACACACACACACACACACACACTAGCCACTAGCAGGTATCAGGTCACATGAGTACTTCATTCTACTAACATTTTTCAGTCTGAACACTTGGGCAGTTCTAAAGCCTTTTGTGGTGGACAAAGGCAAACACTGTCCACATTCACATTTACATTTTGCTATTTTTCACCATTTTCCATTGTTACAGAGCCACAAACAATGCCAAAGAGTTGTCTCATTACTAGTGAAATAGGATGTCATTAATTGGGCTTCTTAATTGACTTTAGTACCCAGAAACTAATTTTGTGGGCTTTTGGGAGCAGTCCCTTTACTGAGACAAGGTTTCTTTGGTGACTATGGCTTATGATAAATCTTATTATAGTGTTTTCCAGTCAATAATGCCAATGATTCTTCAGATGAGTATTTGTGCTTTTCCCTTTTATAATAATCTCACTTTTGAAATGATAACTAGTATCTTCTAGGACTTAAACTTTGTAGTAATTTTTCCACAAATTGAAATATACCTTAGATATAACAGAAGCTCAATGAAATTGCTTGACACTAGCTAGGCATGGGGAGGTGGAATTATCATAACAGCATTTTCAACTACTTTCCTCTCTTCTTGCATCTTTCTCTCCTTCCCTCTCTGATACTCAGGCTATCCCTCGTGGTTTCTATATATCGAGAAACAGAGATGGGCTCAGAAACACAATGGAGTATCAATAATTTTTAGAGGCAATTTGATAAAGAAGCATGCAATTCTAGATCAATAGGCCTGATTCCCATGAAGCTTAAAGTGATTACACTGAAAACTGCATTCATTTGGAGGATAGGCCTGGCAGAACTCTGTCATATACTTTTAAATATATTTTATATCATTCTATTAAGCTCTATTATAGAAAGAAACATTCTACTTGGTTGTTAAGAGGTACAGTAATTAAATAAGCATTGCATTCTGCTCTAAACAATAGGAAAATGTTCATCCATCCACCCATCCATCCATCCATTCACTCATTTGGTAGCAGATATCTGATTAGTTGGCTCCCTGATAAATTTTGGGGATGCAGCCGAGGTATCTCACTTTATAGTGGTGGAGACCTAAAATTGACAGACTAATGAAGACAGCGGAAGTAGGCACAGATGGTAAATGTTGTAATAACTAAAGCATATTTGGGGAGGTCAGGAGAAGACAATTTAAATCCAAGCATCACAGCAGGACTCCAGGAAGGTGGATTTAGGTAAAAAGTTACACAAGGGACGAGAGGCAGCTACGGGCATGTATGAGGAAGAGAATCATGGTAGAAGCACTTAGTCAGACAGCATGCTCGTGGCCCAGCTAGGACAAGTATGGGCAGAACAGAGTGGTTGGAGTGGTAGTGGAAAGATGGAAGGAGTATAGGTCTAAGTAAAAAGTCCTAGGTGGAATGGACCAATACTAAGGTGGTTGGCTTCTCCTTTGAGTGGGATGAAGAGCTGTAGGTGCTACCCAGCAGAGGAGAATTGAGTGGACATCAAAGGTCCTAAGGAATCATTTGCAGGCTGTGCTGAGAAATCTGAGGGCTGCTAGGATCATACAGGGGAAGGTTGCAGGTTGAAATCTGGAGTAGGCCCCACAGGTTATGAGAGAAGGTTGTATTCTGAAATCCTGAGGACAACAACGTGGAGATGTGTTGAATTATTGGAGTTTGGAGCAAGAGGAAACAAAGAACTAGAGACAAATCCAATGTCTTTGGCTAAGAATGTGGGAGGGTGGAAAAATTGTCAAAATGAGCAAGGAAGCCATGGAAAGAAAATATAACATTAAACAGCATTGAAAATGTCACAGGCCAAATAGGAGCAAATCTCCTACTTTTACTTTGTTAAATGGACACAATATCAAACCACCTTATTAGTTCTCATTGCAGCATTCAGAGAAATTTCCTTTGGCTGTGTATGGTAGTTAGTACAGAGATTCACCACTGGTCAACACAAAGATAATGGGTGTGTGTGTGTGTGTGAAGTTCCCAGCCATAAATAGATTCTATGTCACAACCTTCCTCCTTCTCCTTCCTCCATTCTCTCCCCACTCAGGTTCAGAGAACTTTGCAGAGGAAGAGGTGGAAAGTTGTCAGAGTCAGAGCTCAGAAAGGATGGCTAGAACACAAGATCTTCTGGACATGACAGGTCTGTTACTCTCATGGATTCACAGCAGCCATGGTTTCAGGCACAAGACCTATACAAGATCAAGCCAACTAAAATGTCAACATTTAAGGGCTGGGACTCAGAAACCCTACCCTCCAGCTGGGGCACTACTACAGTTTTCTTCGGGAATATTACCCCATATTCCAGTGGATGCCTCCCACTCTTATACACATACAGACAGCATGAATTAGACTCAATTCAATAGTTTTTTACAAACAAGACATGAAAATGTGAGGGAGTCCTGGAGGGGTCTGGGAAGAGTTGAAGCAGAGGTAATAGGGGTGAAAATGATCAAAATGCATTGTATACACATATGAAATTCTCAAAGAATTAAGAAAAGGTGTGTTTTTTTTAAAAGATTTGCAAAATGTCTCTGGCCAAATTAAGAAATGATTCTCATGACCTCTAATCACCCACAGTCAGCAAGGACCCAGCAAAAGATGGCCCCTAGTTGGAGATCAGTTTTCCTGATATGAGGTGCTTATTAGGTTCGGATTGCAAATATCTTTGGTTCCACAGATTATAATATTTTTGCTCCTTGAATACCTTTCACGCTTAAACTATGATACTAGAAACTTAGGTTTTGTTCATTTTGGGCATTGGTTCTTCATCCCATAAACAAAATTGTTTGCCTGGGGAAAAATACATAGCCAACACCTATTACAGACTGGGCAAGATGCTGGGCAATGTCAGTAGGAAATTAGGCATTGGGGGTGTAATTATGAACAGTGCACAGTTTCAGTCCTTGCCTTTTCATCTTTTTCTCGCATTTTGATAATGTACCTGTGATATAAATAGGCTATTAGGAGGTAAACAGTGCTGTGCTGTCCCCAACCTGGAGACCGATTTAGCCAGAAATGGCTGGTAGGAATCCTGATATGAAAGTGCCAAGCAGGGAGACCGGTGGGGAAGGCTGCCTGTGAAATGGATGTTAAATATGAGTGTGACCTAGGAGAGAGAGAGGCCATTCATATTTACTATGTAAAATGTTTTCCATTACACAGACACTTCAGCTCTGCCATCTTCTAGATTAGGAAAATCAGACATGCCACATTAGTGATTTCTCTGGGGCTGTGAGGCTCGGGAGCTTGGGGCAATCATACATCAAAGTAATAGGGCTATGCTAACATTAGACTGGTGAAGAAGGGGGAAACACTGGAGATGGATTGAAAATGTCACTAAATCAAAATGACTGAGGCAGCACACTAAATTGGCAGAATTAATCAAAGGGTTACTTTGAGGGGTGCACAGGGGTGAAGAGGATGGCATTAGATTGTCACTGGGAATCCTAGAGGTAGGGAAGCCATAGTGAATACACCTCACTCACACTGTCCACAGAACTGTCAGTAGCCAGTTGTGGAAGGCACAGTGGACTATTTCTTGGCAATTCCCAAACTTAGTCTGATTTCTTGATTTCACCTAACCTTATGTTAGCCTTTTCCTCATTTTTAATTTTAATTTTGATTTTGATTTTTTTCTGCCAGGTAAGTGAATTTCATTTTTGAGACCCAGAGCGATGGCAGAGTGAGTGCCAGCCCCCCTTTGCATTATTAGGAAGTATGCATGCCCACATTAGCCATCATATATGAGTAGACATGGTTTTTTTGTCTTTATTTTACTGCTTATTCACAGTTTAAATGTTCTACCTACCGACTCTGGGTTGAAATACTATTAAAAATATCTATTTGTATTCATATTTTTGAAAGTAACTGGCATGTTTACTTTTGGGCATTAGTATTAACTTTAAGGTATTTTCCTTTTCATTTTTGAACATTCATTTCTTCTGTTTCTATGGATGAGATACAAAGTCACGGAGGTAAAGTCCCAGGAAGTCACCCAGAGCTGGACATTAAATCTGTCATGCCTTTCTCCAGCCCCTCCTGACCTTTAGATCAATCGAATTTTACTTTTGAATGCTTTTGAACTTCAACAAGAATCCAATAAGGGCAGGGGAATGCACCCTACCACTTCACTAGAAAACCAGTCCAGAGACAAAGAAGCTGGCCTCTCGTTGTGCAATCAAATCAGATCTCTCCCAGGTCCCCAGCTAAGTACAGGCAATCTCAAATTTTCAACCAGTCTTCAATTTCCTAATCCCAGCCTCCAGTCCCCTTGGGCCTTTCTGCTTGACCTGGCGGTCTCTGCCTGGCAGACTGGTCTAGCCTGGCTGGCAGCCTCCAGTGCTAAGTTCTCAGTGCTGGAGGGGTCTGAAGGAAGCCTAGATGTTCTGATCCTGGAGAAGCCCTGACAAACACTTCCCTTCTGGAAGATCCCTTCTTTTCACTTGTTTAATGACACTAGATCTCTCCTCTCTAATTATTTCTTTCACCTTTCGTTTTTTTTTTTGGGGGGGGGGGTTGGGGGAAGTGGGGGATTTTATTTTGGCTACAAACTGGTAAGTTTGAAAAAAGTTCCCTTAACCAGACTTATGGGGAGCCTCACTCTGATTGACTTTTCAAAACAATTTCCATTTGACTTTCACAATGGCTACAACATAAAAGTGATTTGTTGAGTGTCACTAATGACCTTTCTCGGGAAAGCTTGATTCAGATTCCTGACGACAGTAAACAACATCTATCAAAATCTTCCAGCAGCACCTTGGAGCCAACAACCATCCCGACATTGCTTCTTGGTCCTTCTGAATTAACCACATCCTGTGTGCCGCATATGTGTGCGCACACAAGGCTGATTGATTTACACATGTATCTTTGTCATTTATAGCTGATGAAGATGAACTTTGGGAGCATTCTCTAGGCAGAGGAAACTCATCTAAAGTTTTGGAAGAATCATCGATCCTCATTTGTAACTTTGGTACCCACATTCCCAGTGTGAGATTTTAGAGACAATTAACATCTGCCTATTGTTGGGAAGAATAGGTCTTCATATGCTGTCTTTTCCTTAAAACTGGAGGAGGCAACAGAGGCCCCAGATCAGAGAGCATTGCAATAGAATCTTTCTACCTGTCACAAGAACAAGACAGTTTTACACTATTATTTGGAGCCCTAAAAAGAAATCTGTGGGAAGGGCTATTTTTCAAAAGCAGTTTTCTTTTCTAGTTCAATGGGGAAATGTTGCAGCTAAACTGGCAAGTGCTTATAAGAAAATATCAAATCTCAGGGGCAGAACAGAGGGCTGAGTCTCTACAGTAAAGAAGACCCGAGTTCAAATCCCCAACACACCGGTAAAAAGCTAGAAAGTGCTTGTGTGTGCTTGTGCATATAACCTCATACTGGGGGAGCAGAGGTTATCAGGTTCCAACAGCTCACAAGCTATACAACTTGACTGAACCAGTAAGTCTCTGCTTCAGTGAGAGACCCCACGCCAAAGCAATAAGGCACATGGAGAATGGGAGAGGAAACACCTGAAGTCCTGCTCTGGCCTATGTATGCATATATAGGCACAGGCACCACAAGCTCATGTGCATGTTGTACATACGTACACCATACAAATACACATAAACATTTTAAATTAAAAACAAAAATACCAAATCCCATTAAAATTGGTTCATATATCTCAGTAGTTTACTTTTGCCATCATTACAGGACCTCGAAAGATAGGTCCCTTCATTAGTCACTACACAGAACAATTTGCTGTGTTTTAAAGTCTTTTTAAAGAACTCTCTCCTCTTTTAGAACAAGCCAGCAAGGCAATGTTCACAAGAAGATAAGCCAATGATACTTGTTATGCAATCTAACTTTTAAAGGATAAACACTACAGTAATAACAAGGCAAATCATACAATCAATGCAGATAATTTTATACTGAGTGAGGAATACCAGAAAGGCCTACACAAAAGGACCACCAGCACTGACAGAAGACCTTTGTTCAATGTCACAACTGTGAAGATGACCATTGTGGTCTCTCACAAGACACTAAGGGGCTTGAAATGTAGAAAATTCAAATGGGTTGCAGGAAGCCTGGGCAGAAATGCCTCCAGAGACAAAGCCCTAGGCAAGAAGTGTTGAGAGAAACACAGTAGGGAGTGGGGTTTCCAGGTGCCAAAGAGGCCACTGCTGATGCCAAAATAGAGAGGGAAGGTAGGGGAAAGCGTGGGAGTGTGGGTATCAAAATGGCTTCGTCCCAGGGATGTTAGATAGACAAGGCTGTGAGTCACATTGAGGAGGATTGTGTAACTTTCTGAAGCTCACACATATATTAAAACGTTAAAAGGATGTTTAGATTTATGGGTCTCCTTCCACAAACTTACACACATACACAAAGTTTTGCTTATAGTTCCCAGTATATGGGAAGTCACAAAAACTCAGCACTCATTGAGGAGCCCATGCTCTTGAAATAGAGATGCTGTGAACCTCATGGTTTCTTCTTTCTGCTGGCTCACCACTGTCCCTGCAATGACTCACAACTGTGGAATAGAATCAAAATTCTTCTGGTTGGGGCAAAGGAACCACCTACAGAGGTTTGGTTAGCTTCTGAACACCCTCTGTCAATGCCTTCTTCCCCAACTTTAACCTCAACTCCAGCTGCTTCTGGGAGTGAATTAAGCTTATTAAGATCACAGTAAGTCCCTCCTCTTCCAGTTGTCCTTTAAAGTCATCCCAGACTTGCCTTGATTTCTATGCAAACAAAACAAAGTCTAAGAAATCAGATCCATCTTAAGTGTATTTATCACTAATCTCTACTCCTTAGAAGAAATTCTTATGATACATTTTTGTTATTGTTTTGCAAGTCTTGTTTTGTGTATATCAATGCTTGAGAAGTTGAGTATCCTGAGCTAATTTATTACAGTAATGTAAACAGGTTGGGAAACTCAGAATTCTGTTCTGAGGATGAAAAGATTTGGTCCATTCTAGGTCTATGCCGATTTGAGATTATAGCTGGTCATACAACATCTATGCCTTCTGTATAATTATGTGATAGTTACAATTTTCTTCAGACTTTTATTATTGTGTCAGAAGGCACATGTGCCAGTGTGTGCCCACAGATATTGCAGGACACCTCTATGACATTTATTCTCCCCATAAGTGTCTAAGTAGGCTCTGGGGAGCTCACATTTCCAGCCTTGTGTGACAGCATCTTACTCACTGTGCCATCCTACAGACCCCCAGCAGTTACTGCCTTTTATTCCAAAATGCAGTTCTCCGTTTGGTTTTGTGTTCTGTTTCCTTGGTCAGTTTTTCAGTGTCAAGGTGCTTCACTTTAGCTTCACTTTTATGGTCCATGGAGCTTTTTAAAAGGGGGCCTTACAGCTTTACAATAAAGTGTTAGAAATGGAAAGGGTTCAGATGAAAGGACAAGAAAGAAAAAGTCAAACCAGAGAAAAAAAACAACAGAAATGAAGACTCAGGGGCAAGAATACAAATTGAGAGCAAGGAAAGAACTCCAAAAGAACCAAGAAAGAGTAGGCAGAGGTAACGTGGCATGGGGAGGCCAAAGACAGTGTCTAGTGAATAGAAATAGCTTAGTAAATGGTAGTTTCTGTAGCTACTGTTCAAGACACGTCTTAAACAATGTAGTTTGTAAATAATTTAATTAGTCTCTGTGTATGTGTGTGTGTGTGTGTATATGTGTGGGGAGTGTGGTGTAGTGTGTGGCGGGGTGGTGTTTGTGTGTATGCTTGTGGGGGGTATACTGTGGTTTGTGTGTGTGGTATGGTGTATGTGTGTGTGGTGTGGTGTGTGTTTATGCTCGTGGGGAGTATAGTGTGGTTTGTGTGTGTGGTGTGTGTGTATGCATTTAGGGGGTGTGGTGTGGTGTGTGCATACACGTGTGTGTATGGTAGTATGTGAGGTGTGGTGATGGTGTTATGCATGTGTGTGTTGTGGTGTGTGTAGTGTGGTGTGTGTATTGGTGTGTATGTGTGGATGGTGGTGTGTGGTCTGGGTGTATGTATATGTGGTATAGTGTGTGTGTGTGTGTGTGTGTGTGTGTGTGTTTGCATGTGTGTTTATGTGTAAGATTGTAGTTGGGGAGGATAAGAACCTCCTAGTGTTTTTTATACCCTGACACTTTCATATTCAACAATGGATCTTCAAACTCAGAAACCGTTGAAAGAAAAACACATAGAAGAGAAGCACCTTTCTTTAGAAGTTCAAAGCTTGGCCTTTGAGGCCTCAGATGTGCAGGCTCGGAGAAGATGCAGGCAAGAAGACATGATAAAATAAAGGAGAACTGCTCATTCCTCCCTCTAAGAGCCACTGGATTCCCTGGGTCTGGGGACTGTGGATGGACAGTGAATGGTGGCAACCTGAAGGGAAATCTCAGGGATGACATGTATGTCTGTCAACACGGCAGTGATAGACACTAAAGATGGTCAAAAGAGGAGGGACAGCATCTGTAACAGTAATAGATGCCAATGACAGGCACAGGAAATCTGTAAAACATTGTTGAATGCTTAATGTAAGCCTATTGAAGCTCCTTATATGTATCAAAATCTCATCAACCCACCTACTCTAAAAGGTAGTAGACATTATGTATGAATTCCATACTGTCAAATTCTCACCTAGCATTTAATGCATTATATAAGGCCATGCAGCTAGTAAGTATTTAAGTATTGAGTACAGATTAATGATTTGAGTTTTTATCTGGAGTCTACAGAATAGACTAGAGGGGCAAACAGACTGGAATTAGAGAAAAGAAGGGACACACCAGGCAGGGATGTGAAAGAGTGAAAACAGGGAGTCTAGGGACTGAGAATAGATGCTCTAGGGTGCAGAGGATGACACCAATATTTCGGGTCACCGTGTCTGGGAGATCAGAAATACAGAAAAGTGCCAAATTGAGGATGGAGACATAAGTCACATCAGAGAAAAGCTTGGGCTTGACCCCACCTTAAAGTCAGGGCGAAGATTGCAGCACAGCAGAAAACATCATGACACAATCATCCATAATCAATAAGTAATTCAACTGCAATTTCTCATCTCATCAGATGGATGATAATCAATGTCTGTGTCTAATTGCTTAAGTCACAAAATTGAGAGTATTATGACATAGCACTGAATCAAGACCAATGTAGACGGTAGAAAGATATAACATCAAAGATCCCTTCTTAAAATATCTTACAGATGAAAACAGATAATAGGATTCAGGTCTTGTAATTAACAAAATGAAATTTTAAAAGACTTGTGCTAAGGAGAATAATGGTCCCTCAAAATTGCTGCCTTAATTCAGGCTGCTGTATAACAGATAACAGATTCTTATAGACATGGCAGCTTAAAGAGCAAACTTCATTTCTGATAGGCATGGGAGTCCAAGAGCAAGGCAACCTAAAATCTAGTGTCTGGTGAAGGCTCTCTTCAAAGTTCATAAACATTACCTTCTCACTATATTCTCATCTGGCAGAAAGAAAGCTCAGGAGCACATGGGGGCCCTTTTCATGAGGATGTAGATCCCATGTGGAAAAAGCTCCACCCATGAAAATAAATCACTTGTCAAAGGTTCTGCCTGCTAACAGTATCACACTGAGAATTACAGTGTCAGCCTGTAGCATTAGAAGAACACAATCAGACCACAATAGGTGCCCACAACCTTGTTTCTAGAACTTGTTCATAGCTTAGCTTATTTGGCAAAAGGGAAATTAAAATTACTAATGAAATTGTGAGTGTTAGTCAGCCTTAAGTCTGATTTTAACTGAGGGAATTGCCTTAGTTTATCTGAGTTGCCTTCTGCAATCACAAGGGTATCTTCAAAGGTGGGGGAGAAGACTGATGATAGCTGGAGAGATGGCAACATCAGGAAGATGCTCCAACACTGTTTATTTTAATGATGGGAGAAAGCTGTTAACAGACACACACACACACACACACACACACACACACACACACACACACACACACACACACACACACACCTTCTCTAGAAGCCAGACAAAGCTTGGAAACAGATTGTCCCTTAGAGCTTCGAGACAAGAATGCATCTACCAAGCACCTTGATTTTATCCCAGTGAGACCCATTTTGGACTTCTGACATCCAGACTGTTAGATGATGCATGTCCATTGTTTGAAGCCACTTAATTTGCAGTTATTTGTTACATCTGTCATGAGGTACTAATACGGTCCATGGGAAAACAAACCATTTCTCCAGATAGTTAGGATTTTTATTTCAGCAATGGATCTGTTATTTCATTATTTCAGAATGATACTTGCCTATGTGAAACAAACAAATACTAACAACCAGTCCTCGGTTTTTATTTGTGTTCCTGGCAATGTGGACAACCAACTATGAGTTAAGCATAAAAATGTCTAACTGGATCATCTTCTAGTTGACATTTACATTGGAGACAAGTTCAGCATCCCCTGAGAGAAAACATCTTCTTTTTACCAGGACATATCCTCTTGGGAATCAAAGGTGGTCAAACATAGTAACCAGACTGAACATGGATGAAACATGATCCTTTGTTTTAGCAGTGCAACATAGGGGGGAAAGCCCTGCTTCAGGGAACACTTTTTAAATTATGTCAGGAGTTGGCATAAGAAGATCTTTGCTTCACTTCCTTTCTGTTGGATTCTTCCTTTGCCTTCTCTCAGTCAAGTGATAGATATGCCTCTTCCTGCTAAGACTTCAGGCTCTTCTCAGCAGGGTGTAGGTCAGGAGTCATGTGGTCCTTTTCAGATCAGTGCAACCCTTAACCTTATTAAGGCACAAGACAAGAGAATTCCAGGCCGTATGAGAGGCCGTAGTACCATTAAACTTCCTTTAACCAGGTCACCAGTGGAGTATGATAACACAAGAGATGTTGCCTTGGAATGTAGAATGAAACCTGTCCTGTTCAGGGGTCAGAAAACAGGGGAGAGCTAAGCTTGGTTAAAAGAGCCCTTTAGTTCATTTTATACAACTTACTGCTTGGGGGCATCTGAGAAGGAACCAGTTTTGTGCTAACTCAACATTATCACCTGCCC
This sequence comes from Cricetulus griseus, assembly GCF_003668045.3. Classification (NCBI taxonomy): domain Eukaryota; kingdom Metazoa; phylum Chordata; class Mammalia; order Rodentia; family Cricetidae; genus Cricetulus; species Cricetulus griseus. The sequence continues at coordinate 158,531,441 of NW_023276806.1, forward strand.
AGGAAACTGCATTACCCACCTGCTTAACTCAAGTCCGTTACAGAAAACAGCACCTCTGACCTCAGTTTCCAACTTTGAATTTCATGAGCAAACACAGATTCTCTAATAGAATCAATTAACCTCTGGCCACATTGTAAGCCAATGTCAAAAAACGTAAACATATTCTGAAGAGGAAAAGAACAAGAAAAACACAGTAGCCACATACAAGTCTGTATCGATCTCAAGAATTCCTTCTGCCAATCAATGCTCAGGTCTCAGTTTCCTCCTGCTATCCAGATGGTCAGATAATTAATGATCAACCAAGAATTACTGAGAGTTCAAGCAAGCATGGTGGACTGACCCAACAAGTACAAGACACACTTAATGCTGTCTAGAAATTTTTAATTAAGTTAAGAAAATCAGCCAGGGATGGTTACAATGAGTAGTTATATGCTTCTTTGCATATTTATTGGTCTTGCTCTATATCATAGACACAAAGACATCTGTGTCTTAATCTATCATATCCACAGTACCGTGCTCAGGTGTGTATTCAACACTAGACCTGGAACTTTAAAAAACTAAAGCCATAAACATAGGACAGTAGCACCAAATTTTATATCAAGATATCAAAATGTAAAAGCTTTTTTGGTGGCCCCTCCTAGGTGATTAGCCATGTAAAGATGAAGCTGAATATCTCCTACCCAGACACGTACTGTCAGAAATTCATTGAAGTGGACGATGAATGCATTTATATGAGACATGCAAGGCCACAGAAGTAGCTTCTGATGCTCTGGATGAACAGTGGAGCTGTTGTGTGGTCCAAATCAGTGGTGGGAATGACAAATGAGGTTTTCCCATAAGGCAGGTGTCTTGACCCACTGCAAAGTGAGTCTGTTTTCAAGTAAGGGGCATTCCTGTTATAAACCAAGGAGAGAGGGAAAGGCAACTCTGTTTGCAGATGGACTGTGGATGCCAGTCTGAGTGTTCTTAACTTGGTTATTGTTTAAAAGCAACAATGGAGAGAAGTCTATTTCTGGACTGATGGATACTACTGTGCCTCTAGGTTGGGGCCCCAAAGAGCTAGCAGGATATGAAAGCCTTTCAATCTCTATGAAGAAGATTGTGCTTACCAGAGAGCCCTTAAACAAAGAAAGGAAGAAGCCCAAGGTCAAAGCTCCCATGATTTAGCATCTTGTTACTCTGCATGTCCTGCTATGCAAACCCTGACATATTGCTCTAATGAAACAATACACTAAGAAAAACAAGGAGAAAGCTGCAGAATATGGTAAACTTTGGGACAAGAAAATGAAGGAAGGAAAAAAATACCACAAACAGATTGCCAAGAGAAATAGGCTGTCTTCACTGGGAGCTCCTATTTATGAGGCCAGTCAAAAATAAATCCTTAAGGGTTCATAAGTAATAAATTAATTATGAGAAACTGGAAAACAAAGTTTTTAAGATGTAGTTTAATACCAGAACTGGGGAGGCAGAGGCAGATGGATCTCTGTGAGTTCGAGGCCAGCCTGGTCTGCAGAGCGAGTTCCTGGACAGGCTCCAAAACAATACAGAGAAACCCTGTCTCGAAAAACCAAACAAGCAAATGAAAAACCAAAAACATATGTAGTTTAGCAGCTATGATAAACTTAATAATAAGGTTAAAAGCCATATTTTCCCGGTACTACACATAAGATTAAGAATATGCTAGTTACACGTAAGAAGCATGTGTATGTGCCTCTACACATTTAGGGAAGTTAAACAGACCAAGAAACCTCATATGTTATGGAATAAACTATGGGAAAGCTAATCTCCCATCAGTGCACAAGTGAGGTAAAGAAAGATTTGTGAAGATAAGAAAGTTTGTTCAGGATGAGGATGTGGCTGAATGGGTTAGTAAACTGCTTGCCTTCCATGTGTGAGAAGTACAGTTTGGAACCCCAGAACCCACATAATAGCCAGGCAGGGTTGTAATCCCAGGACTCAGGAGAAGGAGACAAGGGATCCCAGAGCAATCTGCCTAGATAAACTATCCAATTTGTGAGCTCTTGGTTCTATCAAGAGACCCTGGCTCAATAAGTAGAGTGGAAAAGCAAAGAACTATTGGGAAGATACCTGGCATCAACTTCAGAACTTCTCTCTCTCTCTCTCTCTCTCTCTCTCTCTCTCTCTCTCTCTCTCTCTCACGCACGCGCACGCACGCACGCACGCACGCACGCACGCACGCACGCACACACACACACACACACACACACACACATGCACATTAACAAGTATACACAGGAGTGCCCACACACATGTACAAACTCATGAATACCACATACATACATGTGTAAGAAAAACAAAGATTTTTTCATTGTTTTTATTCTCCAAACATTCAACTAAACAGTCCTCAGCATCCTACTTCAGGAAGAAATACAAAGAAATCTGTACTCTGTGAGAGCAAAAGAACGGGTTCTGGGAAGGTGGAGGTTCAAAGCAAGTTGGCCACTCTTTCATCTTTGTGAAACACAGAGTAGCTTTAAGGACCTGCACTGTTGACCTTGCTCTGTGTCTCAGAAGCTGTGGGACCTGAGGAAAGTTTGAATCTCAAAAATGCCCACTTGTGGCATAGGTTAGTGACACTAGCTACATTAGAGTCTAAGGTAAAATGGCACAGACAACAATGTAGCATTCTATGTGGTTTGTTCCATCTCTTATTCTCCTTTCAGACTATCTCTGATCCTGGGCTGTGAACAAAACTAACAGGTATTACATCTAGACCACCAAAGAGCTCAGGAGCTGATATGCAATTATCCACTTTCTTTTCTCACTTTGTTATGGGGAGCTCACCAGAGGTGACCACTCAGACACAGTTTACAGCCAGCCAGCTGGGACTACACACTCAGGTATTTTGGTTCTAAGTATAACCCTGAGCATTTAGAGCAAGGTAATCTTAAAGCCAAAAAACACATCCTGGTGTCTCACTTGACAGCTGCAGGAAAAAGTTTTGCACAAGCAAGTAGTTTAGCAGAAGCTAAGTTAGTTGGGCCATCTTGACCTCGAGTTTCTAGAATAGAGTTTGGTAATTTTCCACAGGATTCTCCATCAGGAAGATCAAATTCTAGTTAAACCTGAAATGTCCTCAGTAAGAACACAAGATGGAGGAACCTCTGCACTGTCTTGCCCTGTCACATTCCCCACTGGCTCTGTGGACATGACTCAAATCATTGACTCATCCTGTTCTAGGAGAGCATAGTTTATCCTAAGGACCAGTAACTTACTTGATTTATTCCTTTGTTTGATGTAGTTGGGTGTGCAATTGAGGATGCAGAGTCCCACCATTAGCCCAATTAGAATAAGAATCAATGGTCCAGCTAATGTGGACAATCAAGTCATGGAGACCAGCTGAACAGAGACTAGTACAAATTGTCTAATCTGTGTCTGCTTTCTTTCCATTCCCTGAGGTTTTCTCTGACTAGGCAAGGTTTTTCATAACTACCACTGATTGGTTGGCATAGAAATAGAAAGTTTCTCCTAAAGCCATGCAAAGTCCTCTGTTTTATGAAAATGGGGTTCAGTCCCTTTCAGTTCTGTAGGACTACCTCTGTGAGTGAGTAAACTTCGATCTCTAGTCTGGAAATAAGATTCTTCAAATTGCCTTGTTCTACACACACACAATGCAAGTTCCAATTAATAGTCAATAAATTTGTCAGAATTTGAGACACTTTGGCAATGAAGGGCAGGTCATTGTCAGATTCCAAACCTAGGAATTAGTTCCTGAACAGTCTCTGTTTGGGTCTGTAGGCCTCCACTCACACTGAGAAGGTGTCTACAAACACCAGCAATATTTATAGTCAAACACAATAGGCCATATATCATCAAAGTTCAGCTCCAAGAGTTTTCCAGGTCCATTTCCTCAAGCATAGATTCTTCAAGGGACCTTCCTTCCCCCTTTGGAATTTGCCCAAGCACAGGTGGCACATCTAAATGTGTTATTTTCAATCTGGCTTTCTAAACATAATACCTGGGTCTGATAAATACAGAAGTTTTTGGGATTCCTAGGTGGGTAGCTTGGTGTAGACCCAGAACCAGTCTCCTTCAAAGACCCCAGACTCTTGGGACAGTTTGGTCTGTTGTCTGACAACATCCACTACCATTGTTTACCCTGTGTGGCCAGGTCTTGTTTCACACAGTCAATTCTCTCCAGGGTATATGCTTGGTGGTTCAGTAAGCTGGGTTTGGTAGGGCTACCAAAACTTAGAGAGGCTCCACTCATCTAGAGCCACATCCCATGTGGCCAAGTCAGCTCTTCTGTTGCTTCTGGCTTCTGATTCCCTTTTTGGAATCCTTTGCAGTCAACAATGGCCAGCCTCTTAAGTAACCAGATAGTTTCCAAGAAAGCTAAGATTTATGCTCTATTTTTAATTTCTTTTCTTGCTGAGATTAGGAATTCTCTTTGCTTATATACAAACCCCAATTGGCAAGGGCTATGGTACAAGCATATTTACTATCAGTGTGTATAGTAAGAGCCTTATATTTCTACCACTGGAGTGCTTAGGTATAAGCTAAAATCACAGCCTATTGAACTGCTTACAGATTGTCCCCAGATAGTCTTATCTTGGGTCACCACTACTTTCCCTTCCCACTTGATCCTGTCATGAACAAAACTGCTCCCATCTGTGAACAATATCCCATCCAGTGTTACCAAACAAGACATCAGTCAGATCAGGCCTAATCGACTGTATCAGAGCAGTCACTGCAAGACACTCATGCAGGGGACCTGCAGGGGCCTCATCTGGCAGAATTTAGGGCTAACATTTTATGGAATGGAATGTAGTATTGATCCAGATGCAGGACTTGGTATTGGGTCACTTGGGTATTAGATATCCATGTCTCATGTGTCCCCATCAAGAGGTCCTCAACAGAGTGTGGGGCTGTCAGGAAGAGTTTGTGTCTGAAAGGTAATTTGTTACCTTCATTTATCAGCAGAGTGGTGGGCAGCTATAGTCCGTATACACACTGACCATCAGACAGTGGCAGGGTTAAGTCTCTTGGACAGATATGCCATCATTTTCCTCCATGGGCCCAGAGTTTGCATGAGGACCCCTTAGTCTATGCCTGTAGCCTCATCCATATACAACTGAAGTGGCTTGGTAATGTCTGAGAGGGCCAGTCAGGACAGACATCAGGACATTTTTAAGGCTTTGAAGGCTTAGTCTCAGTCTATTCCAAAGGCTACATACCTCCAGTTCTGGCATAGAGGGGCTTGTCTATCTCAGAAAATCCCTATCCATAGCCAGCAGTATCCAACTGCCCCTAGGAATTCTTATTTTTATTTGTTTTCAGTGTGGGAGTGGGGATTTGCAGGATGGCTGAAAAACAGTCATGGGAAACCATCTATTTACCTCCTTCTAGGTTGTAGCCTAGGTATGTGACCCGAGGGATGCACAGCTGAAGCTTTTTGTCTGAGACACTGTACCCCAGTGATTGGAGGTGTTCTAAAGGCCCCCCTTTTTTTGCCTGTCTGCATTCCTCTTCAGTGGTTGAAGCTATGAGGAGGCCATCTACATATGAGAGCAGGGTGCTTTGTAGATATTTTTTTCTAAATTCCAATGGATCTGTACTTGGGACTTCATCAAACAATGTTAATGAGTTTTTGACCCCTTTCTCCTGGTCTATTTCTCCTATTTTCTTTCTTGTCTGTTTCCCTAAGGGTAGTGATCCCTATACAGAGAGCTTCTTTCCCTGTTTGTCCTCTCTGAATCTTGGCTGCTATAAACTTTCTGAGCAATTTCCAATAGTTGAGACCTGTTCATTCCTTCAAATCCTTCTAATTTCTGGAGCTTTCTCCTTATGCCTAGGGTCAATTGCATGATAAAGCATTATTAGTGGCTCACTGGTTTAGGGGGCATTTGAGGATATGGGAGTAAATACTCATCTGCCTCACAGAGCCTTCCAGAAACCCAGTGGGCAATTCATCAGGTCCTTGAGTAACCTGACACTTAGATAAGTTGGTAAGTTTTTTGACTGTTGCTTTTAATCCCCTCAATAATGTTAGGTAAAGAAGTGACCAATGCCTTCTTAAACAGTATAAAACAGGATAATAAGGGCCTGTGGCTTCTCCAAAGAAAGGGAAAGAGTTGGGGTCTTCCAATTATACAAGTCACTAGTAAGAGAAGGGCACTTAAATTATGAACAGAAAAGGAGTTGAACTTCTACTTTTCCCCCTGAGGGCCACTGGGAGAACTACTTTCTCCTTACCTGGGCACAGCCAGCTGCTTAGAGTGAGCAGGGAAGGGAACATAGGAAAAGGCTTGGGGAACTATTTCTTCCTCCCTTGCAGAGGGGCTCAGTGAACTAACAAAAGTTTTGGGTTCCTCTGGACAATCCAGCCAGGCCAAAGGATTCAGGTCTTAAGCCAAGGAGGATAGTCTCACACCAGAGAATGTTATTGGTTATTACAGGGAAATGGGTGGCTTCCACTGCCACTCCTGCCCCCAGTGTAGCCATAATTACAGCAGCAGCCAGTTGCTGGCATCATGGCCATGGTTGTTGCTGGAATAGGGGTGCCAAAGCACAGAGAGACAGCCCAGGATGGCCCATGAGCCTATAGGAAGTCATATACCATCTTGGGAACAGCAATGCCTGCAGTCTCACAACAGCTCACTCCTCTTTCCATTTTAGACCTGTTTCTGTAACCAAAAGAACTGAGAGAGGCACACAGAGAGACACATAAGGTGCCATGGTCATACAAAGGGCACACAATAAAAACAACCACAGGTGGCCACCACATGTCCATGCACCTGAAGAGTCCAGGGGAATCCGGTAATGTCTCAGAGCCTGGACACAGGATCTATGGTAGACCCTCACCTTCCTTCTTTCACCCTAACCAGATGATGCTTCTTGTAGACCAAACTTACCACTGTGGGTATTCAAACCAGATGATTTTTGATTTACCTCTTTTTTCTTTAGGGTGGCACCATTAGAGCACTTGGCAACAATGGGTCAGAGGAGATGTTTTTCCCACGGCCCTGGAATATTTCAGGTTGCGCACCCTCTAGAAATTCCCTCCAGCTGGCACACTGTTCCCTAATCTTAGGAGTCTTAAGGCCCCTAAGTGTTGTGGTCCAGTCTCTGGGGAGCTTGCTGGGGGTCTACAAAATATTATGGGGAGTCCACCAGAGATGGTCACTCAGACACAGTTTATAGCCAGTTGAAAATCTTTATTTCAGCCAGCTGGCACAACACTCAGGTATTCAGAATCCTGAGCATTTAAAGCAAGGGGATTTTAAAAGCAAAAACAGCATCCTGGTTCTAGCAGACACCAGGGAGATTTTGCACTAGCAAGCAGTTTAACAGAAGCTAAGACAAGTTAGCTGGGGTACCTTGACCTACGGTTCTTAAAATAGAGTTGGGTAATTTTTTCATTCATTTATTTAGTTCATAAATAAAGTCATGCACAATTATGATACAGAATACAGTATGTTCACAATGGCATGGCTAAATTAAACCAATTAACATGTTATATCACACATATTCATCATTTTTGTTTTGAGAACACTTAAAGTATACTATCTCACAACTTTTAAAATATAGCATATTGTTATCAACCATATTTATCATGCTCTCAGTAGACCTCAAGACTTCAGAGAATCCATGCCTCTTGTCCAAAGAGTTGGGTAATTTTTAAAGGGATTCTCCATCAAGGAGATAATTCTAGTTAAACCTAAAATGACCTCAGCAAGAATACAAGATGTAGGAACCTCTCTGCATGTCTTGTCCTGTCACACCTTGGAACTGTGATGTTGGTTATTGACATAGTAGAGCCTCTGCCATCTTGAGTACCTGAGTGACCATGTTACTACTTATTACTATATACATTGGACATATTACATGAAGATAATTCAACCTATGACTATGATTTCAGGGTGAAGTTATTATTAGAACTCAATCTAGTCATTATGAACTAACACAGATGGCACTACACTTGAAACAATAACTGTATAGCCAGGTATGATGGCTCATGTCTGTAATCCTGACACTTGGAAGGGTAAGACAGAAAAAATGCAAGAATTGAGGCCAACGTGGACTAAGTAATGATCTTTAGGTTATCTTGGACTACCAGGTTAAGGTCTTGTCTCAAAAATCCAAAAACAAATAAATAGGAAATGAATATTGTAAAGGAGTGATGCAAGACCATAGCTAATATGTAATTAAATGCTACATATGGAGTAAATGAACACTTGGTAAATGTGAATCATGACCTTCAGGTTCAAGATGAACTTTCTTAGACTAACCCTTCTTATTTCATTGTCAAAAGAATTCCAAGATTCTCTTCTGAATCTGATAATGGTCAGAGGCTTAGAAGTTTCAACCATTGTCTTAGTCACTGTTCTATTGCTATGAAGAGACACCACCACAATCCTTATAAAAGAAACCATCTGATGGGGACTTGCTTATACTTTCAGAGGATTAGTCCATTGCCATCATGGTTGGGAGCATGGCATCATAGAAGTTAACATGATGCTGAGAGCTGCATCCTGACTCATAGGGATAAAGCAGTGGGTGAAGAGACTGGGCTGGTCATGGGTTTTTGAAACCTCAAAGGCCACCCCTATTGATACACCTACTGCAACAAGCCCACACCTCCTAATCCCTCCCAGACAGTTTATCAACTGGAGACTAAGCATGCAAATATATGAGCCTATCAGGGTCAATCTCATCCAAACCACCATAAGCATCTTTTGCCCTCTGTCACTCATGTCATTAATTTTGCTGTGCCCCATGATTACCTTGATGCTGTTCTTAGGTTTGTCTCTTAGTTGGCTTCCAAAAACATCTAAGCATGCTAGTTAAGTAATGTTCTGAGAATCATGTACATAATACATAAGATACTACTAACATCACTGAAAACACAAAGGATTTTGTGAAAACACTTTCTGATTTGCTGTCTCTCATCTCTCTCATCTTCCAGGCATCTGGTTTTACTGCTGTCTACAGGAGCTCCTGGCCATTCTTTTCACTTCTAAAGACAAGGGACATAGTCCAAATAACAATATATTGCAAAACAAGTGACTTTTGTTTATCATCTCAGAGACAAGTAGGGGAAATTTTTCCTTTATTTCTCATTCAGATAAATAGCAATAGCCATCGATCCTCAGCATAAAGATGCATCACTCTAATTTATCTCCATGTTTTCAGGTCATTCTTCATATGTCTTTGTGCCCTCAGATGACTATGTTCATATAACAGCAATATATTGGATTAATATTCCCCAAAACTGCCATATGACCTCATTCTAGCTAACTGTACCAGCAGTAACCCCAATTCCTAACAAGACCCATTCTGAGGCTCTAAAAATGCAACCCGTATGTATTTTAAGAGGAAGGAAGATAACTCAACCTATACTTGGATTGTATTCCTGTGGAAATATAATCAACTCCCATGAGTTTATCAACTTTTTGTATTTTTGTATTCTCCATGTAAACAATGCCCATTGCATCTCAGCTGTTGGTGCCAAAAATTCTTTTCTACAAAAGAAATTCACTATGATTGTCACCATGAATAACTGAAAATTGAGGACTTCAGTATTAAAATGCATCAATAAATTGGAGACACCTGGAATGAGAGGAAATAAAATTCTAGAAAGGGGAGATGGTACTAAACAGAGACATATTGACATTGTGTAACTATTTTGATGATTCTACATTTAAAGCAAGAGCATAGAAATTTGGATTGTGAGCCTAAGGCAGGCTAGGCATAGAAAAGAATTTGTGCTACTGTTTGGGCAGAAAGACACAAAATTTAAGGTTTTATGAGCCAAGATCTTAGTAACAAGGGAAACATCTACAGCTAAGCCTGACTATGCATTTAGTCGTTCCCTTAAGCACATGCCAAACACTAAAGCTTTGCCAGGCAGCTTAAAACTAAGCAGATAAACTGAAAAGCAGAACCGAGTTTTTATAATTTGGAGTCACAAGAAAAAAGGAATAAGAGTGTAGGACCTGGCAGGATGAGGGACCCGGTGAACTCCACAAGCTCTTCAAAGCATTAGACTGTAGAAGAGAAGCAAAGGGAGCCAAAAAACTGAGTTATAGCCGAATCAAAGCTTTTATTTTAAGAAACAGCAGGATAAAAGGTATCAACTCTGGGTTAGAGAAGATGACATTATCTAGAGACACTATAATTTTCTATTTATAATATGAGAAAAATAATAAAAATTATTATTAGACAGATCAAGATATAGGACATGTTCAAATACCCAGAAATTTTCTCATAATTGATTAATATATTAGAGTTAGCAGGAAAAACTGTCTTGAAAATATCTCTGAGTTATAAGTCAAAAATCATAAAACAGAAGAATTTTCAAATAGATGAAAAGATGAAGGATTTCATCAAAGAACTGAAATACAGAAACAATCAAATGAGAATCCTGGAAGTGAAACATATAATGACTACATTAAAACTAATTGGAAATTAAGACTAATTACTAAATCAGGAACTTAACACCACAGAAGACAAGCAGAGGATAAAATTATTGAATAGAAAGCCACTCAATAAAAAAAATACCTGAACTGATAGAAAGAGGAAAAAAAGAACTTAAAATTTTCAAAAAAGAACAGATACATGTGAGATGCAATGAGAAGTCTAATATATGTAATCGATGTCTCAAAAAGAAAGAAGAATAATAAGTGATTAACAGTTCAAAGGATGCCTGAAAATTTCCCAAACGCATGAACATGATAACACAAAGTCTGGGGCATTCTGAGGACCAAAGTCAGTACCTCTAGACACACACACACACACACACACACACCAAAAAGACGAACTCTACACACATCACACAAAACTGCTGAAAGTCACAGATGATAACAAAAGGTTTCAAAGAGAGGTAGGGAAAGGGTGTAATCTTTAGAAAGCAACAGCAGCTAACTTCTTATTGGAGATGATGACACTCAGATGACAATGGAAGGACACCTTTAAGGTGCACAGAGAAAACTGCCAATCAAGATATCTACGTTCAAAATTGAATGGGAGACTAAGATAGTGACGATCAACAAAGTCCCTTGATAGAAAGAATAAATACATTGCTAACATATCTAAGCTATATAATAAAATTGTTAAAGGGATTTTTTTCATATAGAAGGAAACTGTTTCCAAATAGCAATATGAAAACACTGGAAGCAAGGGAGAGCCAGCCTTTCCCACAATCCTCCAAGAGCCTCCATCACAACCAGACCTTCACCTACTTATAGGTGGACCCCAGCAAGTTGTTGATCTCACAGTAAGTACTTCACACTTAAAATCATTCTATTTCACCTTTGCTTCAAATGGACTTTTTTTGCTGATTCTTACCTTTTGGGTTTTACTGATGTTTTTGAGACAGCATCTCTCTATGTAGCCCTAGGTAGACTGGAACTCACTATGTAGTATAGGCTGGCTTCAACTCACATTGATTGGCCTTGCTCTGCCTCCTCTGTGCGATAATTGAAGGTGTGCACTATCACACTAGGTTCAAATGAACATTTTCTTCAACCCCACCCTCATCTGACTCAGAGAAATTTGATGTCCATATCATCACACAACTTTATAGAATCAGTACAGAGTTTATTATTTTTAGGTCAGCAAAGGAATCCTTCTAATTATATGCCCTGCTGGAAAAGCCTAAATCTTATAATACTGCAGACCCCAGACTTCCCTCTCACTTAAGGTCTTCTCTTCTCCTGAAGAGAGACTAAGTACCCTTCATGGTGAGGGATGTCAGAGAAGGAACCTCACTGGTCAGTTTTCTGAGTGGATTTTCTCACTGAACTAAGGTGTTTGCTCATTTCTTGTTGGGAGCCAAATCTAAGGGCTTGGTATGAGATCCTAGGCCATGCTTGACAGGCTACATAGTTAACCTTTACATAGCAGTTCCTTAGAACCTCAACTCAAGAAAAGAAACAACTTAACCCAGTCCCCCACCCACAGGCTTAGTCACCTAGGCAACCCTTCCTGGACCTCTTACTCATGAACTCTTTACCTTGCCAAACATTCTTTTTGTGGCTTCCTAATATCCTGCCTATACTAACACCTGGTGCACAAACAACCCATTCTGCCCCTCCCCATATCCTGACTATATAAGCTAGCCTGAGAAAAGTAAAGTTTGCCACTTGATCAGAATCCTGTCTTGTGGATGTTCTTTCTGTGTCTCTTGTCCCCATTCCCTATCCCTGACTCTCTTGCCCCAGGTTGATGTCCTGCAGGTCAGGACAATTTCTTTTGGTTTCATTGAAACAGGGGCTTAGTATGAAAATCAAACTGATCTCTAACTCATGGGAAGCCTTTTGCCTTGGCCTCACTAGTCTGGGATGACATGTGTCAGCCAACTTGCTTGACCCCTATTTAACTGTATCCATGACCCAGGAAGCTGAAGGAAAGATGGTGTAGGAGTCATCTTTTGGGCCCTTTCCATAGTCTGTGCATACTCTTCATGACTAAGTGGCGACCAAAGGTCTCTATGAACTAATAAAGGTTTAAGTCCCTGAAGATGTAATGAACTAGCTAATTCTTCTGAAAGAAGCTGAGGTTAGGTGGTAAGGAGAGGGAAAAACAGGCTATGTCCAGTAAAGTACTGCTGCCTGCCTTCTTTTTATTCAAAAGACTCAGTGGTGCCAACATTGGCTTTCTTGACCACTATCCTTTGGGGGCAGAGCACACAGCATAGATTTCTCAGAAGCTTCCTGCAATGAAACTGCTCTCCTGGTGGGGTGCCTGAGCACAGGCGCTTCCTCATGTCTTATTTGCAGTTCTCTACAATAAGCCCTCTCCCACACAAATACATACTTTCATTATCTTATTTTTAGAAATGCAATTTGTCAAAGGGAAACTGGGAACGTGATTTGACATTCTAATTGTACTAGATTCTTCCATGTGAGTCTCCCTAGGATACGGCTGCAAATACAGCAGCTTACCAACAGATCTCAGAATACCAGACCCTGGTCCTGTACATCCTGGTAACAGTCCATGTGCATTAGTTGCAGAAAAGCCATCCTTTAGTATTCTTAGTCCTTATTGCAGTATTGTCTGATATGGACTGTGAGTGCAAGAAGTGAGTTTGGAGTTCTTTGGTCCAATGAATTGATTTTTCTGGCAATTTTCAAGTCTTAAATAAGCTGCTATTCCTGCAAATCACAAAAATTCTGTGTATTTCATTACATAGGACTTGAAAGATGACTCTCTTAGTAATGTGTTTGTTTTGCAAGCCTGAGACCTGGGTTCAATACCCAGAACCCATGCAAGATAAAACAAAAAGACAGGAAGAAGGAGGGAGGGAAGGATGAGAGGGAGGAAGAGGAGAAGGGGGAGGAAGGAATCTGAGGAATAACAGGTTGTCCTCTGGCCACAACACCATGCACATATATGCGCATACCTACAAACAAACACAATATGTTTAACAACAATAAGGTTTTTAAAATAATTAATATATGCACTAGTAGAAACTTTATTACTGCCTCATATATTCTTAGAGAGGGGAGAATGCCTTAACCTGGGGACTTCTTTCTTAAACCAATGCCAACTCTACTCCCTCTTTCACACCTTCCTTTACTCATCTCTCTTACCCTCTTCCTTTGTTCCCTCCTTCTGGCCATCCTTTCTTTTATGAATAATTATCTCGGCATCTAAGATGCCTCAGACACTACTTGAGGAACAAAAAGTGCAAGAAAACAAGTCATAGCCTCATCCATGAAAGAGGATGTAAATGAGCAAGAAAAAAGAACATGAGAAGGCAAAGTAAGATAGTTGAGCAGGGTTCTGGTGTGTGGGGAGTGAGCAGATGGAGGGAGGAAGCAGAGTTCAATCAGAGATCAAAGGACTGGGCAGCCCTGCTCCCCAAAGTGGGATGCTCACTTGAGTGGACCCCGCTGGTGGCAGCAGGACTGGTACTGGATTTGAGATTTAGGGAAAGTAGAGAGTAGAGGGGCCAGTAGGAACAGACTGTCTCAATGTGCCAAATAGCAAATATGGCTTCTGTATTTACTGCATGGTAGCTTCCCTGTGGGGGATTATGGAACACATGGCCAAGCAAAGGAGATGTGGCCCCTATGAAGCTACAGGCAAGAATATAGATCTCTACTTTAGTTCCTTCCTAATTGAGTAGTGTGGAGTGATGGGCCATAAAAAGTTTTAGGGAAGCATTATCTATGTAAGTTTCAGGGGGACTGTGTGACAGGAAGGTGTGGACAGGGTTACAGAGGACCCAGGTGATAAGGTACAGAGGTGGAAGAAAGAGACATTCCCCTACAGAGACAGAATGGTGCTTTGGAAAGTCAAGAGCTAGAAATCTGCAGGTGACACTTGAGAAACACATGAGTCATTTAGTTAGAAACAGAGAAATAGAACAAAAAGGTCAGTTATGCAGAGATTTCTTTTAAAGAATTTAATAATCCTATAAATTTAGAATTTATAGGATTGCCAGTGACTTGACAGCCTGAAATCCATAGAGAAGGCTGGAAACTCAGCATGCTTTGGTTACTTATATTACAGCCATGGAGAATCCCTCCTTCTCTGGGAAAAGCCTAGTGTTGTGCTGAAGGCCCGCAACCCACTGAGGAAGAACTTCTTCCCACATTACAGTGTGCTTTGTTTGAAATCAATAACTGTCACTAACATAACAAAAATCACTTAGTAGCAAAATCAAAACTAGTATTCAGCCAAATGGCTGGGCACCACAGAAGAGTGAAGCAAGCACTTGAAATCAACCATCATAACACCAAATAGAAAATTCTTATCAGATAGGACAGACATGCCTGTTCCCATCATGGATCCAAGACACCAGCAAGTGTGCAATGATGGCCAGTTGTGAGCGAATAGAACAAATTTTAAAGACTCTCATGAGCACATATGCCTTCCTCTGGGTATTCCCTGAATCACACACACACACACACACACACACACACACACACACACACACACACTACTCCATTACCTTAAATGAGAGACTTGGTAGGTTTGTCAAAGTGATGAGTTTTAGACATAACAGAATTTTGAATGTTACACTGTAGCCCAAGGGTGACAAGAGCCCCAGATGGATGACTTTTTGTTCCCAAATGGCTGTAAGAATGGAAAAGAACAGAAGACCCTAAATGTGACAGCATGGGGGTGAACATTCCATTAAGTTATAGTTTCCATGGGTGACACGACCATTTTCCCACTCATCAATTATTTAAGATTGCAGTAAACATAGCCACCACCTTGCTTTCCTAGTGTCCAGGCCTAATGCCTAGAGGTGATTAATAGTTCAGTAGTGATGTGTCCATGTGCAATCTTTTCCCCAAAGCCTGATTCTCCTGCTATAGTCCATTTGTATGAAGACAAAGATACCATTCTGCCACCTATTTACTTGTAAAAATCCTTACCACATCTAACAGCTATTCAATTTCATCTATTCACTGATCTCTGCAGATTTTGTCTTTAAAATATTACACACACACACACACACACACACACACACACGAGAGAGAGAGAGAGAGAGAGAGAGAGAGAGAGAGAGAGAGAGAGAGAGAGAGGGAGGGAGGGAGAGAGAGTCTTCCTTCTACTACTTAATCACAAGGGTCCTACCTACTGCATCTAACTCTTAGCCACCTCCAACTCCAATTTCCCATTGCTAAGAAGATAGTGACTCCGAGCTGAAAACCCATCAGTATCATTTCCCCTGTTTCCAAAGCCATTGGTTGAAAACAAGAAGCTCAGTTTGAGAACCAAAACCTTCATCACCCACCCCTTGCTGGCTTCTCACATCTTACCCACACTTGGCAAGATCAACTATTCACATTCTTTTGTCCTTGGGAGTATCTGTATGGTCATTCTCCCTTCCTTGTCTTATGAATCCATGTCTATCCTTTGACCTCCAACTTAAACACATTTCTTCCAAGCACACCTGCACACTTCCATCTAATACAAAAACAGGAAGAAGTTCATCTAATCCTACCCTGCCCCTAATCCTACCAGTCCATTCTGAGCACTACTTAAATTCTTGACCCAGCAATGAGGTCCTCTCAACCCTACACAAAAGACAGGATCTCTACAGATGAGGCTCAGGGAGTGCCCAATTCCTACTATTCCAGGTACAAGAATACTGAAGCCCATGGTTTATGGGAACCATTTGTTTTGTCACGACACAACTTAAACAAAGGGCAAAGCCATACAAAGAGATGCAGTGAGCAGTCACAATCCAGGTGCCCTGCTTTGAAAAGCACAGCAGCATCTCAGCAGCTCCCACAGCAGGGTTACTCAGCCTGTGATTCACCCAGGTATTGGTTTATTGGCATTCTTTCTCCATCATTTAACAATAAGTAGCTCTTCCAAAAATAGGTAAATAAAGGTAAATCAAAAGAGCAATATTTTCTATTATTCTCCAGTCAAGAGCAGGAACAGAAAATAGGACAGATCTTTTCGAGTTTGTGATGTCTGGCTTGGGATTTGGGGTTCTAAAAGTCAGGCTAAAAGAAAGTTCACATTGTCGGGGTGACAATATAGGTGGATAGCAGGTAAGGTCACTCACCTGCTGGATGACATTTGGTGCTGTCAAGACAGCCACTTACAGAACCACAGTGGATTAAAGGAAGCCTTTGGAAGAAAAAGACATCTGACAGTGAGACGTCAATTGAGGAATGAACTCCAGGGATAGTCAGCTCCAGCCTAGAAAACCAAGCACAGGAAAAAAGGGCAACCCCTGTCACCCCCCATCTCCCTCCCCCCCCACCCCCCGCGACTCCACCACACACTGTTGTAATGCCTCACTTGGTCATTGCTGCATTTTCCAGAAGCACTTCCTACACTGTCCAAAGAAATCAATCTTATATAAGCAAATGGTATTTATTTAAAATAATAAACAAATTCAAAGAGATTCCACACTAAGTTTGAAGAGCACATTGGATGATATAATAGGGTGTAATCATTATCTCTCAAATAAAATTAAAAATAAATTCAAATTCATGTGATTAAAGGATGGCAGTAAGTAGCACATTCATTATTTGTTAGTGAAGCAACCACATTGTTAGACCCCCGGAAAAACTCAGGTATCCAGGGTCCCAGGCCACAACCAAGGTCACCCCAATCACCAGGCCGATTCGAGAGCTTGATGCAAACTGTATGAGGCTTTATTGTTTTTTAACGAGCTAAACCGATGTTAGCTCAGGTCTTTCATCTACCCGCCATGGCGGATGGCTAGCAAAGACAGCTCCTAGGGGCTGCATAGAGATCTTGTAGGGCAGCATAAGGGGACTGTCTAGGGTATGCACAGGCTCAGGATTGGTGTGCCTCCAGGCATGGAGGGCTTGCCCTGTGTTGATTGGCCAACTGGTTGTTATGGCCCATAGGCCCTCCCAGGGTGGTTGCTATGCTCCTTGCGTCATTGCTGTGCACTTGTCCATAAAGCACACCCAATGCCGTAAAGCATATCACCACCAGCTAACTTCTGATTGGTTCCTTGCCACGAGGCAGGGATCTGACTTTCTAATGACTAGGACAAGGTCAAACAAGCATGTGTTCAGCTGTTATGGCTGCCGACAGGGGCAGGCATCTGACCTTAGTGACTAAGACAAGGTCAGACAAGCTGTTATGGCTGCTGAAATGGGGAGCCAGTCCCTTCAACATAATGACACTAAATGCATCAGCAAAAATGACATTAGCCATCACAAGGTTAAAGCATCAAACTGCATAGCCCAATCATCAATGCAGAGATCACAGACAAGTTCTTAGATGTCCTATAGAATGGGTTCATAGGACTATCTTTGCCCCATAAGAGAGTTGTGAAAAAGATGTAAGTTTGTAAATGTGAAATCCTTGCTGTAACTGCCTTCCAAGCCATGTAAAAGTAGCAGTGACAAAGAACCATGAAATTACAACCCATCTTTACTGAGCATTTACTACATAGCATGAGCCCTGAATCATCATCATCATTATCATAACTAGTAGTAGTAGTATTTATTAGTATTATTATTTGGATACTTTACTTTTGTATTCTATTTTATGCTTGTATGTGTGTGTGTGTGTGTGTGTGTGTGTGTGTGTGTGTATGCTTGTGTGTGTGGTATATGTTCACATGTGAATCTGTACATGTGCCTGTTTGCAAGCACAAAGACCCTAGAAAGATATTGGGCATCCTGCTGTATCAATCTTTGCCTTATCCTTTTGAGATAGTGCATCTCACTGACCCTGGAATTAGGATGTTGGTGAGCAAGCATCATGGATCCTCTTGTTCCCTCTGTATCCCACGGCACAGGGGTTATAGCCACACTTGGCTTTTTACATGGGGTCTGAACACAACTCTTCATGCTTGCACAGCCAGCACTCTTACTCCAGCCCCTACTTTGTTATTTTAATTTTAAAAATAGTACATATTTTGATTTCTACAGTTGTCAGAACACATAGATCGTTAACTTTGGCATGTTTTTACTACATTCTCAGTAGGAAATTAGATAAAACAAACAAATGTCTAACATGGTCCAACACAATGGTCCCTGACTGTATTTGAGCCCATAATATAGGAAGCATAAAGGGCCAGAGAATAGTTCTAAAAGGTGTGTGTGTGTGTGTGTGTGTGTGTGTGTGTGTGTGTGTGTGTGCATTTGCCCCAAATCTAGCATATTCTACATGCCTAATAAAGGATATTATGCTCAAGGCCAAGGAGAATCCATGTCTTCTTGGATCTTGTTTAACAAAGCAAAGCAATAATGGAAGTCTATGTCAGAACAGTGATAAAAACAACACCACCAATAATGGTAGGGTACTGAGTGGGGCAGCATGAGGTTATATTCAGCAGAGTCAATGAGGACCAAGGCAGTTCTGTGAGTCAAGGTATATGAGAACAACTGTTTCCACATGCTGAGCCAAGAAACTGAGATGTGATAGGAAAAAGACTGTGTCAGAAGTTAGAAATTCTAGCCATGAATGCAAGTTTGTCTCAACTTTGAATCATGACCCCTTTGGGTCATGATTAACTTCCCTTTGGGAAGTTAAACAACTCATCACAGGAGTCATATAACTATATATCAGATATTTACATTATGATGTTTAACAGTAGCAAAATTACAGTCATGAAGTAGCAACGAAATTATTTTATGGTTGTGGGTCACCACAACATGGGGAAGTGTATGAAAGGGTCGCAGAATCAGGAAGGTTGAGAACCACTGGTCTAAGGACATGTGGCAGTCCTCATCTTTTTTCTCCCTAGCCTGGGAAGGTGTGGGCATCCATACAGTGTTGGTCTGACTGCTGTTTTTAATCTGTAGGATGAGTCACTTGTTGCCTGACAGACCATGCTTACATTCGCTCTCTCTTTCCCCCTGAGATTATAACCACCTGAGAAGCTTCAACTACTTCCTCAACTTTGCAGTCCCAGAGAAACTTTCAAACTATAGATATCCAGTAGATATTTCCTGAATGAATGAAAACTTACCTGCCATTGGAAAATTAGCAGACATCAAGGGAGTCTGATTTTGAGCCAACTGCCTTAGGAGAGAAGCACTTCTTACATCCTCACACCCAGAGAAAAGTAGTTTCAGGGTGTGGGGACATCTGTTGGTGACACCTGCCAAGAATCAACAGTGCCATTTTCTGAGAAGAACAAATCAATTTTCCTTCAGGGAACTACCATTACCCACCCTCTCTTGACTAAGAGTGTTCTAAGAATGCAGCCAAGTCTCTCCCCATCTTTGAAATGTGAACCTTAAGCAAAACTTAGAGGACAGGAAGTAGACGGAGGTGATTCAACCCAGCAGTGATGGAGAGTCTGCCCATTAGCCCCTGCTACCTTGGTTGGCTTCTATCCACCCTCTTAGAGAACTAATAATGAAACTCTTCCTTTGAGCCAGTTAGCTCCCTTTAGCCTTCTAAACAATTTATCTTGTAAGTTAGCAAGTTAAATACAAGTGATCTCGTAAGTTAGTCCATTTTAAGAGCTGTAAACTAAGAATCTACCAAGCATGGCGGCACGTGTATATTATTTCATTATTCAGGAAGCTGATACAGGAGGGCTAAGCTAGCAATGTAATAACCTTGTCTCATATAAAACCAAAATAGTTATAAACTAAGAAGTCAACTTATGGTGCACACTGACACCTGACTCTCCAGGTGTGTATTTCTCGGTCTCAGCTCACATCTGAATCCTTGGGGAGTTTTTAAAATGGCAGCATTCAGGCCAGACCTCACAGCTATTAAGTGGGCCAGCCTGTTCCATTAGTACCTTTTCAAGCCTCCCCAGGGGATTCTAATGTGCAGCCTCAGTGGAGGATCACTTCTCTCAAGATGTGTGTAAATCTGCTCCCCCTGCCTATTCAAAGGAAATGAGGAAGCAATCAGAAATTTATAAGTAGCACACTTTTAACAGGGAATGTGCCTCCACTCAGAGCTCATGTTTTCTTTCCCCCTGAATTCAAGGACTAGAACTGGGTTTTCATCTTTAATTACTTTTTTCCTGTGTGTGTGTGTGTGTGTGTGTGTGTGTGTGTGTGTGTGTGTGTGTGTGTGTGTGCATATGGTAGATGTATGTGTAGGTGCTTGTGGAGACCAGAAGGGGGCATCAGATTCTGTGGAGGTGCAGTTACAGGCCATCACTCAATGTGTGTGCTAGGAACACACACACTGAAAGAGCCCCAAGAGTTCTCCACCATTGAACTGTCTCACCAGCCTACTTAAACACTGTGTTTCACCACCAGATAAAATTAACGAACCTCACAATTTTAAGCATCATCTAATTTTATTAATAACACAAGTGCAGATCAGCACCAGGGAAGAAACTATTCTAGTTGAGTTGCCTTTTACAGATCACCAGCACCCATTCCAAGCTTGGAAACAGTTCTAACAGAGAAACCCTGGAGCTGAGTTTAAAGTGAAACTACCTTTAGTGACATTTGTTAACTAGAAGGATCCTGACAGGAAAAGAAACTAAATAGATCAACATCTCACACCTCATCTACTCACCTTGCTTTGGGAAGATCATATATATGTTCATGTTCCAGGAAAACTCTGGCCAAGAAGCAAAGCAATAAATTCCACACACACACACATACACAAAGAACAAACTTGTCAACAATCAGAAAGACTGTTGACATACTTGACACTTCATTTCCTAAAGCAAGAGCTTGCCTTGTTACAAGCATGGTTTCTATATATGGGCAACATGGTGACTGTCCTGAAATCCAGCTTTGGGAATACACAGCACACAGGGAATTCAATACTCTCATGAAAACTAAGAAGGAGAAGCCTCAATGGCCAGGCATCCCGGGTCACTGCCCTAGCACTCTGGGCTGGATCTCAATCACTCACATTGATTTCTGTTGACCACCAATCTTCTCTGATTTGTGGAGACTTGAGGCACATGTGTGGGTTACTTTGAGCTCTAACAGAACTCATGGAACATCACTGTGCCTATAGACTACACTCTGCTTCCCATAGCTTTTAGGTCAAACCCAATACACTGCCAATAGAAATAAGGCCCATCTCTACTATCAGTTACACATGCTCCTGCCTCCATTTTGTTTTAAGCTGTGGTGAGATCACCGAGAACAGGCCTTTGCACAGAGAAGTATCACACATGTGTAACAGTAAGCTTGGAAACTCTAGTAAACATCTTGTAGCTGTATATAGACAAGAAGAAGAACTGTACCACCAGGAACACACTAAAGATGACACAATGCATCTTTAACACATGGAGCAGGGTATTTTACTTCCCTTACTGTTTAACTCAAGATTTACAACAGAACACATTTTAAACCATTAAAAGGATAAAAATAAGTCAAATTCAAAATCAATGATGCTCATTGATTGTCTTTATTTGCATTTGACCAACAGATGAGGAAATAACTGCTAAGTAACCAATTAGAACCAAACCACAGTTTAGTGGTTCTCAACTGCTATGACCCTTTGATACAGTTCCTTATGTTGTGGTGACTCCCAAACATAAAATTATTTTCATTGTTACTTCATAACTGTAATTTTGCTAGTGTCATAATCTATCTATCTATCTGTCTGTCTGTCTGTCTGTCTGTCTGTCTGTCTGTCTGTCTGTCTGTGTGTGTGTGTGTGTGTGTGTGTTTTCTGGTGGTCTTATGTGACCCCTGTGAAAGGAACAACTATATCCTCCCCACAAAGAGGTTGTGACCTACAGGTCGAGAACTTCGGGTGAGTCGAGTACTTTACTAAAAATGAGGATTGAAATCAAGAGCTCTTGGAGACTCAAATATATACTAAGCATATATGATCAAAAAACAAAACCCCCACCTTCGTGATTACAATACAATGGCTTTTTAAATTTAAATAAACATAACTAATTTAGTTCATTTGCCAAAGCGTAAAAAAAAAAATAAAATGAGATGAAAAGAAATGAGAAACAAAAGACCATTCATCAGCTCTTTTGCTGTTAATTCATTAAGTCCTACTTCCAGCATATTTCTAAGCAACTAATTGCAATGAGCTTTGGCCAGGCATTGTCTTTCCTTAACTGGGAGGCTGGGGCTGGAGAGATGGCTGAGCCAGCAAAGCGCTTGCTGCATGAGTATGAGAGCATGGGTTTGGATCTCTAGAACCCATGCAAAGCAGGTATAGTAGTGAGCATCTACAATCCAATCCTCCTATGACAAGATGGGAAGGCACGGGAAACAGGAAAATCTCTTAGAGCTTACAGGCCAGCAAGCCTGACATAATGTGGTCATTGAATAAAAGGAGGTCCTGTCTCAAACAAGGTGATAGGTGAGGACCAACATCTGAGTTTGTCTCCTATCCTCCATGTACACTGACATGTGTGCACCTGCACGAGCACGTGCACATGCACGCGCGCACACAAAGTAATACTAATTGTCCCTCCAGTCCAGAGTATGATTGAGAATGACCTGTCTTAAGAATATAATTCATATATAGTAAAATTGTCCCTTATTATGTTACTGAATAACCATAATACAATAAGACAAACAAATAAGATGATGAAAAGCTGAAGTTGAGTATCTAAATACCCAAGTTCAAATCCCAACCTCTCATGTAATAAGCTATGACACCCTACACTGTCTGGCAGGTCTCAGCCACTATAAAATGGGGTGAAAATGATAGCCACCTGTCTAAAAGTTAATGTGGATAATTCATAGCATACACTTGAACTCCAAATTTAGTTAGCCAAATCAGAAAACAGTTGCACTTGCTCGTTCTCTACTGGAAGCAATGGCTGCTACAAATACCTTTTTCTTTATCATTCATAACCCAAGAATGAGTATGGAAGATTTTATGTGTTTTACCTTCTCAAAGCCTTTCTATATTTGCCATTTGTTCTGCTGTGACTATGTACAGCTTATTGTGCTAGGCATTTTTCCATTACTATAATGAAGTCTCTGAGGCTAGGTACATGTATCTCACAGTTTTAGAGGTTAGAATACTAGACCCTCACTTCAGCTCTAGTGGAAGTCTCAAAAAAGATGGCCTCTGTGGGGCTCCAACTTGACATGACCACACCCATTTTCAGTCATAACCACCATGACTCTTCCTGAAAATCCCTCACCTCTTTTTCTCTGTATAGTTTCTTGCATGCATATTATAGATAAATCATCAGAGTGTTGTATTTATTACTTTTTCTTTTGCTGTTACAAAATGCTCTGCAAAAAAGCAACTAAAGGGAGAAAGGGTTTATTTTACCTCATAATTCAGGGAGTCATGGTGGGGAAATCAAGGCAGAAGGAACTTTAAAAAGCTGGGAGAAGAGAGCAATGAATGCCAACGTTCAGCTTATTCTGCCACATGCAGTACAGGGTCCCAGCCAGGGAATGGTACTACCCACAGTGGATGGATGTTCCTGCCTTAATTAATGTAATTGCAATAACCCCCCACAGGCCTATACTAAGGCCCACATTCCAGATGATTCTAGAGTCTGTCAAATGACAGTACTGGCCAACTTTAAGTTGGTCTATAGATCTTCACAACTGTGCCCAACACTTTCCTCAGCTCCAGAATGTGTCTGACTCAGTTGATGTTAGCTCGGGATAAATCAGACATATCCCAGACTGGATGAATAATCATGTCCACTACTTAAGCCCTTCCCTATGATCAAAGTCATAAGGATCTACTGCTCTGGCTGCCACATTTGACTACACTTCTGTTTGTAGATTCCCTGTTAGTTTCACTGTGTAATCCATTGTGGCTGGTATTGCAATTTATAAAAAAAAAAAAAGCAAAACAAGAGAAAAGATGACATTCAACAGACCTCCTGTGGAGGTTTTTTTTTTTTTTAATTAGGGGAAAAGGAATCATCGGAAAAGTAGAGGAGAGGAGGAGGGAGACCAGACTCTACAGACAGGAGCAGCAGAAGAGAAAAGAAAGGTGGGGGGAGGGGAGGGGCAGAGAGACAGGCAGAGAAGCAGAGAGAAAGAAACACAGACACACACACAGACACACACAGATATATATATATATATATATATATATATATATATATATATATAATATAGAGAGAGAGAGAGAGAGAGAGAAGGGAAGTGGGCAGGGCCTTTTAAAAAGAGAACATAATGAATGTGCACAGGTGGTGCTCTTAGTGGCTGCAGCTGAGGACATATCCTGTCAGAACCCCAAGGGCAGGCCAGGACAGATGCTTGAATAGTAGTAGCTGGATTTTCCTGAAAGAAGGGCACAATAGCCAAAGCATGGGTAGGATGAGAAAGAGAGATTCTACCACAAAACAGGAAGCCAGAAAAAAGTTCAGAGAGTCAGGCTCTTGTGAGAACAGGTTTGGGGTCCTAAGAGAAGTGTCTTCATACATTCTAGGGTAGGGCTCCCAATGGCTTGCCTAGCTCTACCTCTTGAAGGTCTTCCTGCCTCGATGTATTTACATCAGTGGTTCTCAAGCTGTAGGTCACAACCCCCAAAGTCCATCAGAAACCACAGGTCCTTACCTTAAGGACCTGTAGCAATAACAGTAGCAATATTACAGCTATGAAGCAGCAACAGAAACAATTGTATGGTTGGGGTCACCACAATATGAGGAACTGTATTGTAGGGGTGCAGCCTAAGGAAGATTGAGAATCACTGGTCTACCCTAAGGATCAAGCCTCCAGCATGAGGACAGTCAAACCAGATGTAAGCCCCAACACTCACAAAACTGTAAAGATACATTATTCTAAGATAGATGTGAGAGTATTTTAGAGTTTGGAGTTAGGCCAAAGGCAAGAGCCAATGAACACACATGGACCAAGAATACCTTCATGTTAGTCTGAACTGAGCCAAGGAGAATTAAGCTAATCAGAGCACTGAAATTACTAAGGCAAGGAGTTTTCTCCATAGTTCTTATTTCCTTATGATTTTAAGTGTAAGGAAGGTTTCTTTTGTGTTGTAAATGTATATTTATACAATAAAAGCATTCGTACAGGGTCTAGTAATAAAAACATAACAGCCATTTAATAAGTACTTACGTGGGAGGTATTTTATCAATAGTACCAAATCAATGCTATTTTAAACATAGTTTGGTCCCCATTTTATCTACAGAAGACCCAGCATGATCACCCAAGGCTGTGTGACTACTGTGTAGTCATGGAAGGTTCTGGCAGTATCCCAATTTAACTTCTCCCTGGTCCTTCCCACACTGCAGAGGTTGGAGAGCTGAAGTTCTCAGCCTTCTTTGTTCTACATGTGAACTCGGTTCTGCCAGGCAGACCAACCACAGAGCATCAGGAAGACAGACATGAGCAGCATGTGGAGATGTGGGGTCCTTGGACACATAATGTAGCCTTTGGTTGGGGTAGGGGAGTTGCAGTATGTGGGAGTAACAAGCTGTACTTGGAGTTGGCACGGGGGTCTGGCCTCAAGAAGTCCCTTACTATTTTGGAGTGTTTCTCCTAGCAGGATTATTTCTGTCTCTGTGAAAGTCACACTTTATACCCAGGCCTGGGAAGTCTGTAAATTATCCATTGTCCTGTAATAAAGTGATTTTTGTTTAAACTGAGAGTCATGTTCTTAACAACTGAAGAACTGGTACCAAATCAATAATTTTTTAAACTCTGTGATGTTCAACTATATCTATGTGAGCCCCACCATTAAAAACTGGGAAGTAAACAAGTAACAACAATATCATCACCAAGAACAACAACAAAACCTAGATTTGAGACTCTTTTAAAATTTTTTAATGATTTCTTTTTAATTTTTATGTACATTGGTGTTTTGCCTGCATGCATGTCTGTGTGAGGGTGTCTGATCCCCTGGAACTGGAGTTACAGACAGTTGTTAGCACTGATGTGGGTGCTGGGAATTGAACCAAGGTCCTCTAGAAGAGCAGCCAGCACTCTTAACCTCTGAGCCATCTCTTGAGCCCTAGATTTGGTTCCCTGAAAACTACAGAGGCAACTCTAACACACACACACACACACACACACACACACACACACCACACAGAGGTTGGTTTAAAGAAGAAAGAACCAAATGAGTTCAGAGAAATAAGTTTTTGGGTGTGGATTCTGGGAAGGTGCAGTCAACAGAAATGTGGAAAAGCAACAGAAAGTACAACTCCCCTTTCCAACTACGGTGAGAGAGAAATTGAAAGAATCTGGACAGATGGTTCAGGGTAGGTCAAGAGTAGCACTGCTGGGGACAAAACACAGTGGTTTGACCTGAACTCCATCATAGAAATGACACTGGGAATCAATACCCCCTTACTGGTTCAAAGACTGCAGGTTTGAAACAGCACATGCAGTCCTGAATACAGGCTCACAAACTATGATACTATGATCCAGAAACAATTTCTCTGCCACTGGCTTTTTTTTTTTTTTTAATCTATGAAGTTCTGTTGAAATACATCTGCACCCATTTGCATATTGCCTATAGCTGCTTTCAGGCCACAGAGGCCATCTAACCTATACAGCTTTGAAGTTTGCTTTCTGACCCTTTCCAGAAACATCTGCCAACCCTCAGTCTAAGTGAAGGGAGGACAAAGTCATTTGCAATTGATTTCAGCTTTATATCTCACTGGGCAAGAGGGATATATGAGCAGAGTCCTAGGTTGCTTCCTAATGGGGAGAAACATTTTGACCTCCATAGCAAAAACAGTATCCATAAGTGTTTAGTCTACAAGCATCCCTGTGTGAGTGGAGAGTGGACTAGAGATGAGGGCCACTGTGGAGACTAAAGTGAGGAGGTAGCCAGGGGAGGTTGAGAACAATGAAGCAGGAAGCCAGAGGGCAAAGATGATAAATCAGGGGCGGGAAGAGCCCAGATAGAGATGGAAAGCTTAAAAACTCAGGCTAACACTCCACAAGGCATTCAAGGGAGAAAAGGAAAATACAGAGGGGTTACCAGAGGAATGACAGGTGCCTCATGCCTCAGAAGCCCAAAGAAGAGTACTTACTTGCTCTAAGAGCTCCTATGTCATCAGAGCCTGTAGGGATGTTAGGGATAAAGGGGTAGGTTGTGGCCTAGAAGCAGTGCAGTACCTGGCAGGGCTGACTTTGGGTGTGATAGTGACCCTTCAGCAGTAGAGGTGCATGAGGTGGGCTCTGGATGGGTCCTGGTAATTTAGAGAAGAAAGAGGTATCTGGAAATTTTAAACAGTGAGGTGGGATATTGCTCTGGAAGTAGTTAAGATGAAAGGAGGAGATGAAAAGGGAGCTGGAAGAAGGAAATTGGTCTCATGAGGCTTTAGGAAAGATGGGTGCTATGGCCAAAAGCTTTTTTACCCAAAGATGTCAATTGGGGTTTGACCTGTAGGTAAGGGGTTTCCATTTTCTCAGGCAGCAAGGGAAGTTTTTTTCTTAGCTGTGTTTTAGACAAATAGAAAGAAATAGCAACTCTACTGAAATTCAGTATCAGTGCTGCCCACCTCATGCCTGAGGTTAATTGATCTCAAATTAATGAGAGAATGAATACCTAAAAGGGATTCCTTGGCCTTTCTTAGCTGCAGTGGAGGAAGAGTAGAGAAGAAGGCAGAGCCATCATTAGGGAAGGAGTACAACAGAAAAGCATATGAAATAATCCACAAACACTGGCCTCATGAAACTTGATGCTGTAGTTTTGTTTGGGAAAATGAGAGGGCAGCTCAAAAATACAGGGTGTTGCAGGAGCCAGGGAAATCAGGAAAGAGACTCCTTCTGGGTAAAGTCTTTTATATTCTGAGAAGAGTATAAAAGAAAGTTGAGGCCATTTTCTGTGTCATCTCTGGAGACTACCCACTTAGGAGACATTACCACGTTCTCCAGTCTCTTTGTCCATCAGTAAGTGAATGTGAACCACTGATGTGACGGCTGCCATCATGATGTTTAACAAAAGAAAATGATTGTGAAAAGGCATAGGCATTGAGTCCTGGTGATTTCCTCCATTTCCAGAAAATATCAAATGTCATGCATACTTGAAAGCCAAGTGTGCATAAGAAGAGAGAAGCTCCAGTGTCTGCAAGAGCCTCCTTGCCAAGTGACAATCCTGTAGGTTCCATCACTTATGTGGCACTTCTGACAAAATCGAGGTACATGGGTAAAGGCTCAGTGCAGTCAGGGAAAGAAAAACTTGCAGGGCAATGTTTGGAGCATGGATGCTACAGCTAGACATCTTGGAGTAGAATACTAGCTTCTCCAGTTTTGACATGTGATCCTTTACAAATTTCTCAGCATCTCTAAACTTCAGTTTCCTCACTTATGGATACAGATAATATACACACACACATGCATACTAACAAATGCATATATACACTCACAAATAAAACACAATTATAAATAGGTACTGCTACTGGCCTCTCCATTTTGTTATAATCTTCTATCAGAACAAAGGGAAATGAGAAATTCTGGTGTTTTGGGTAGCAGTCTACTGGTACTCCAGGGTGGGAAGTAGCAAGTGATGACATTAGATGGAAAGATTTTACAGAAAAATCTAACTTTGCATTGTCTTGCTAGGAAATCTGTGATCTTCAGAAGATGCTGTGAGAAAAGAGGTACTCATGGGGATTCCCTAGGACATGATCATGCAGGAAACAGCTCCTTGGTAAGAACCAAAATTCATGAACCACTGGAGGCGTCGACACTGCAGTTCTAAAGACAGCATCAAATGTATAATGAACGAAAGGAGAGAAGATCACCTCAAGGGATTCTTTTCATTGTTCTCATTGGTGAGCATGAAGCTCAGAGCCTCACACATGCTAAGTATAAGTTACATACCTCAGCCCTTCAAGGGACTGAGCTATATCCCCAGCCCCTTGAGAGACTGTAGCTAATCAAGGCACTCAAATCTTTTCTGACTATGTTGACTCCTCAAAAAAAATGGGAATCAGTCTACCACAAGATCCAGCAATTCCACTCTTAGGCATATACCCAAAAGAAGCACATTCATACAACAAGGACATCTGTTCAATGATGTTCATAGCAACACTATTTGTAACAGCCAGAAACTGGAAGCAGCCTATATGCCCGTCAACCGAAGAATGGATAGAGAAAATGTGGTACACTTACACAATGGAGTACTACTCAGCAGAAAAAAAAACAATGGAATCTTGAAATTTGCAGGAAATGGATGGATCTAGAGGAAACCATTCTGAGCAAGGTAACCCAATTGCAAAAAGACAAACATGGTATGTACTCACTCATATGCGGATTTTAGACATAGAATAAGGATTACCAGCCTACAATCCACACTACCAAAGAAGCTAATAAACAAGGAGGTTCCTAAGAGAGACATACATGGTCCCCTGGAGAAGAAGAGAGGTTCAAGATCTGCTGAGCAAATTGGGAGTACGGGAAGAGGGGGAAGGGAGCTAGGAGAATGAGAAGGGGAGAAGAAGAGGGATGCTGAGGACATGAGGGAGCAGAAAGTATGAGTCAGGGGAAGAATAGAAGATAACAAGAATGGAGGTATCATAATAGAGGGAGACATTTTTGGTTTACAGAGAAATCAGGCACTAGGGAAATGTCTGGAGATCTACAAAGATGACACTAGCTAACTATCTCAGCAATGGAGGAGAGGCTACCTTAAATGCCCTCCCCTGATTATGGGATTGATGACTGACTTATATGTCATCCTATAGCCTTCATCCAGCAGCTGGTGGAAGTAGAAGCAGATACCCATAACTAATCAACGAACTGAACTGGAACCCAGATGCAGAGAAGGACCAGTGAAGAGCACAGAGGTCCAGACCAGGCTGGTGAAACCCACAGAAACAGTTGACCTGAACATCCCGGAACTCTTGCTCCCCAGTCGGATAGCTGGGATACCAGCATGGGACTGATCCAGACCTCAGGAACATGGGTTTCTGTGAGGAAACCTCAGAAATCTATGGGACCTCCTGTAGAAGCCCAGTATTTATCCCTAGCCTAGGTGTGGACTTTGGGAGCCCATTCCATATAGAGGAATACTCCCTGAGCCAAGACACACTGGGGTGGGCCTAGGCCCTATCCCAAAGGATACTATAGACTCTGATGACACCCTATGGAAGGCCTCACCATCCAGGAGGAGCAGAAAAGATATGTGACAGATAAGGTTTTAGTTGGGGAGGGGTAGGGGAGGACGGGTGGGAGAAGGGAACTGGGATTGTCATGTAAAACAATCCTGTTTCTAATTCAAATAAAAAAGTTGGAAAAAAAAAAAAAAAAACCAGAATGCTATCAAGAAGAAAACCAGTGAAACAAGTCAGTCAAGTAGCCAGGAAGTTCTGCTCACATTATTTGGTGGCATTTCCCAAGTATTAACTAAACACAGCCTTTGTTTTCCGTTTGCAGCTATTTGACAAAGTCAAATATCACTTTCAAGGCAATGAGAAAATAAAAACAATATTAGAAACCTTTCTCAAACTAAATTATATGGCCTGCTCCTTAGATTCAGCAAACATCTTTCTTCCCGCCATGTTGTCCTTTATTAAAATCTGATACTAATGTGGGTCTAATGTGACAGCCCTGAGCACACAGATGGAGTTATAAAGGAAATAAGCTTTTATTACTTTTCTAAAGACAAAGCAATAACTTAGAATAACAGAATAATGTTCAACTTTCTGCCCTCAAATTTCCCCTTTATCTTTCTCCCTATCTCAGGGATATTTTCTTTAAAAACAATGAAAGTTCCATTTACAAGTTCACAATAGATCAGTAAGCAAGCATCGCATATTCTCTGCCATCTTCTAGAAGTAGGAAAATAACTGCCTTTGAAATTAGCCAACAAATTTACTGTCTTTTCTTTCTTTGTTTTCTGGCATATTGAATAAATGAATAAATGGATTGTCACCTGGCTCCTCTCCCTGTCACTCATTCCACACATCTAACCTCCTGACAATTAACTTCCTGATTAGCAAATCTTGAGTCCTCCTTGGATTTCAGAGACTCTTTTCTTGAATGTATTCTTCTGGAACTGGAATTGCGATATTTTCAACATGCACATCTCAGGACTCCCTATTTAAAAATTCATGGATTTCCCACCAATGAACCAGACACAGTCTATTTCCATTCGTTGGGACACTCAGCAGCTCTGCCCTCAATCTTTCCCTCATCCCACCTCTTCTCAACTGCTTTACTCACACCTGTATTGTTACTACCGCCACCACCAGCTGTGAAAACCCCACTGCCCTAGAAAACCTGTGGTACTGTCATGCAACCATGCTGTTCGTTTCTCCATTTCACATTCTGAGTCTTGTCCTCCATATTATCCTCCATCCCTGCTTGCTAGACTTCATAAATAATGATATTGTACACGCCCTCTGCCAGGACCTATACAATGAGCTTCATGAATGCTAACATATTGTAGCAAAGGTATCCCCCTCCTCATTTAATAGATAGAATCCGGATATAAAACTAACTCAAAAAAAAAAAAAATCACACAGGCAGCAGAAAACACAAGTCCAACTTAGACTGTGCAACCGCTGAGTTCAAGGCATTGTCTCTCTCTGCTCAGTCCAACTGCACAGCATACCCTGATCACAAGCCTCAGCTGCTGACCAATCCTTAATGTGAACTTCAGAAATAGGCTTGTTATGTGCTTCACAGCTCTTCTCCTCATTTAGACCATAAGTTACTAGAAGGCAGACACCGTCATTCATCATGGCGCCCTCAGCACAGGTGCTCAATACTTGTTTGATGAATGGCCCACTAAGGGTGATAGATAGGCTTATTACGTGTCCCATTGTTGGCATAAGGAGACTGTCAAAGGAGGTACATACAAAGAAGTATGTGTTTCTTTTAGATCTCCATGCTGATAGCCAACATTATATCTAAGCCACAAGTCGTGGGGAAACTTGGCATGTCCCCATCTCTCCCAGTACCTAAAACCCAGTAGTTGTGTTGCATAGACCAGCACTATCATGTAGAATGTTCTAAGATCCTAATAATGTCTGTGTCTGCACTATCCAATAGAGAGAGCATTGAGTACAAGCCTAAAGACTAAAGAATTAAATCTCTCATTGGATTTAATTTTAATGATTTAAATGTTAAATAGGTCTGTGTAGCTAATATTAGAAAACACAACACATTTTGGAGCCCTTAGCAAAGTGGAAGAAAGTGGAGTAGTGATAGAAATAGCTGGAAATCAGAACTAGCCCTAGGTGTTGGGCTTGTCTAGGCCTGAAGAATCACCTGGGTGGTCAGTGCTAAAAATGGGACAGTCCCAGGCAGATAGGGACAGACAGACAGACAGACAGTGTCTAGGCAGGCCTAACCAGAGGTTTTACACAAGAACTATAGAAAAACAGAGAAAGCAGTTAGGGAAAGCCTGGGTGAAGATAAGGGTGAACACCCAAATACATGGCAGAGGAGGGGACAACCATTCCAGAAGCAATTGTTTCTTGTCCCTTGATGCCTCGATGTATCTACACATTCTAACCCTGGTTTCCCGCACGGAGATTTCAAACAAACATGTGTGACTCTCTTTGATGCTTGCTCCTTTTCAAACACATGTGCTTTGTTTTACTCATCTGCCTCTTAGCTGGGGGAGTCAAGACGACAGCCTACTCAACGCTCTTTGATCTGCCATTTAAATTTCCATTTCCATCCCATAATCTGTTAATCTTCCCAGCATCTCTGTGCAAGGTTGAATTAAATTCCCATATTGAATCCCAACATGAAAGGCATTTCTTTGTGAGAGGCTCAGTAAAATGTTCTTCGAAGTGACATTTAAAATGCTCAGCTCCATAATGGAATGATAAAACAGGGCTCCTGGTGTTAGTACACACTGGTAAAAAGAACAGTTTTTTTATTAGTCAGAAACTAAAAAAGATAGAACAAGATAATTTTTTAAAAGTTTATTCCCGCTAGACTGTCATGGTGGTATTATGACTCAAACTCTAATAGTCACTGAATTCCTGGAGGAATCTAACTTCTTAAGGAGATATCAGACATCAAAGCCTGATTCACAGCACATTAACCACCAGTGGCCATAGAAAGTTTGAATGCCACTGGAAAAGTTAAATATTAGATTTTCCCTGAAACACTTAAACCCCAAAAAGCCAGCACTGCAGTTGTGACACAGACTTGTGTGCATTCTTTATAGGCCTACAGACAGATCATTGCACACACCTCCCTCTGTTGCTATGGTGACCCAAATAAATTCTCTCCTGAGATCCATTCCTCACAGATGCCAATGCATCAGGTCAAGCAGGCTAGCAAATAACACACTGGCCCTAAACATTCTCACATTCTCCAGGCAACTACAAAGAACCATTTCTCCACACATCACACCCAATTTCAACATTTCTGCCATTCTAATTCTCTTATAGCCAGTAAAAGAAAAAGAAAGGACTCCAAGCTTAGATATCTCTTTTATTTGTTTAACCATTGAACTGAATGTTTGCAAAAGGCAAAAAAGGAAGAGAAAGTAAGAAGGAATTGTTCAACCATCAATCCATGATCTTTTTGTTCACCTTCAATCAAGACTTCTCATCAGAATGCATGAAGCTAGGGACTCATGCCATCTGCCCTCCGTATATTAATATGACATCGGTGCCATTAAATATGGTATTTAATACTAAGAAATAGAACTGGGGAGACGATTGTGAAAGAAACTGAGCTACTATCAGAAAAGTCCTGCAGGAAAGCACTTGACTCCTAGAAAATATGCAGCAAGCTCTCTACTAGAAGAAATCACTTTGAAAGTTACTGTCACTAGAGATGTTGTCTTTTAAAGTTTTTAGTGCATGAGACTTTCCATGAGTGTTAAATATGTATTACTTATCATAGCAGATAGACATGTCTCAAGGCCATCACCTACACAAGCAGCGTGTCACAGTACCAGTCTATGAGCAACAGGAAACATCCTAACTACGCTCCCAAAAGTTCGAGTCTATTAATTTCACCTAAAGAGGTAGAATATATTGATGGCAAAACTAACTCAAGGGGTTTTGATAAGAAAGGGTAATGTGGACATCCTCCCGCAGGTCTGCTGACAATAAGCAGGCATGGATAAACATACGATGCCTCACCTCTATCCATTTCCCAGATGAGGAGACTGAGGAACAGAGGAATGAACAGCTTACCAAGAACTTGTCGCTGAGCTAAGAACTGATTGTGGAATGTGTCCCAGCTAGGTAATGTGGGTTTACAACTTCCTTGTAAACCTTCTATTTCTCTGGTGGTCCTCAATACAGTTTGATAGAGGGGATTTATACCTTCAAAGCTTCAAATTTGTCATTTCATATCATCTACTTCTCAAAGCATGCTCTCTCTCTCTCTCTCTCTCTCTCTCTCTCTCTCTCTCTCTCTCTCTCTGTGTGTGTGTGTGTGTGTGTGTGTGTGTGTGTGTGTGTGTGTTACAAATGTCTCTAAAGGCTAACATTTAGAATGCCTGTTCCCCAGCTTGTGACATTATTTTGGGAGTCTAAAACACTTGTGAGAAGTAACGTAGATGACAGAAGTGGGTCACTGTTGGTAGACCTTTGAGGTTTATACATGGCTATTATGTGAAGAGCTGCCACTATGAGCTCACCAAGCCTTCCTTGGTATGATAAACTGACATCCTCTTTAACCAGAAGCCAAAATAAATATTCTTTCCTTCCTTAAATTATGCTTGTGAGTTATTGTGTTCACAACAATACAGAAGAACTAATACAACAGCCCCACACACCACGCACTTCCTCTGGTGCCCTCTATGCTATAACACCATCAGGGAAAGAGACTTGAACATACTGAACCAAAACCCACCTTTTAACCAACTTTGTGATCCAGGACAGAATGCAGCTGCCAGAAGTCAGGAACCATGGAACAAAGAAAGTCTCCACTGAATCCAGGGAGCAGCCTAAGGTGACTATCACCCTGGAACTACTCTTCTGAGAACAGTAAACCTAGGAGGACATAGGGCAGCACCATGTCTGAACCCAACAATCATGTCTATGCCATGGCTTTCCCAGAAACCCAACAAAAGAGCCGGTTAATTACTCTCCTGAGAATACCTGTACAATTGCAGTTAGACTGCAAAATGAAATGACTCCATCCCTGGCTTTGAAGGAGCAGACTGTGGAGCTTTGAGCAAACAAATAGCAAGTGAATACAAACAGCTAGAGGTATTCAAAACGAGAATTGCAGAACCTGACAATAGGTGGCTAGCCATACTGGCACTGCCTGCCACAGGCACTAGGCCCCCTCAGTGGTCTCTAACTTCGCTTCAGCCTCCCTACACCCCTACACCCATTCTTGACTTCCCAGTGAGTTTTGTATACTATTAACATACATACATACATACATACATACATACATACATACATACATACATACGCATGCACACACACACACACACACACACACACACACACACACACACACACCAGTATCAACTTCTTACTAAGATTTTAAAAACGCATATGTTTGAGAATCTTTGGTCTTGAAATGCCAATTGAAGTTCTGACAGGGCAAAGGAGATGAAATTTGCCTTAAGGGTAACTAACTTTGGAAGGCTAATACATCTACTTTCAACATCAGGAGACACCTGTTCTAGACATCAAAGAGGTCCCGAGCCTTCGTCTTCCTCCCCAGAGGACACCTGAGAAGCCAAGCAAAGAATCCATGCACTCTTTATTCAGTATTGTTTGCCTGCCCTGGGCACAAAATAAATTATCAACCAGACGTGAGGCTTTCAGTAACTACCTCATAAGTGGGTTCCATTCTTAACCTGGGATTCCTATTTGCTTCTTCATTTCCAATGATTTAATTTCTCAAAAATCAAATTATGTTTTTTTGAGTTCTCCCAAATTAAATGAAGAGTAAATAAAAAGGCCTTAGACAAAAATGGAATAATTTTATTAGGAATATGATAAATGTGATAGGTTGCAGGAGCCCGAAAATGCCATTATAGGCAATTAAGAAGCTACATTAATGTAATTGTAGACTTCCTAGCATTTTAGCGGAGCATATACAGTATTTACAGATAATTGAATAGTAAGGGGGGGAAGCAAGCTGTGAGCCTGCCATGCACGTGACTAACACTGTCAAATTAAAACCTGGCTGGGTTTCTCTTTGAGTTATTAGCCTTAAAAGAAAAGCTTAATTTTACCTTTTCAAGATTTGAAAAATATACTAGCATGCACAGCGAAATATCTTCCGTTAAAAGCAATACCTGACTCAGTGAAATAACAGACACCTTTACATACAGCACTAGGCATTTGGATAACACTCATTTCCAATCTGTATCTGTTTGACTTCTGTTTTACTAAACAAAGAATTCTAAAGCAAGTCAGGGTTGTACACAGGGCCAGAGACAGAGCTCAGTGGTAAAGCACTTGCCCCAATATAGAGAAAAAGAAACAGGCATACTATACACACACACACACACACACACACACACACACACACACACACCCCTACAATTTATGTATATATTTATGTACACACCACTTACAGGTAGGACAAAAACTTATTTTTATATGTATAAGTCCGATTATATATTTCTTACATGAAATGGTACCAAAAATGCAGAAGAATCAAAGAAAGATAATCTAATAAAAAAAAGAAGGCTCAAATTAGTTGGAAGAAATCTGAGTTCACAGGATACTATGTGGATATGATTACATAATCTCAAAATAAAGGCAACACTCTAGATCTGCTTTCTTGATTATTAAATGCAGAGGTTGAATTCGTTCAGCCACAAGGCCCTTTGGTGTTCAGAGGGTCTCTCATCATGACGGCAGCATCATAGGACTACTATTTCTCAGTCATCAGTTTGTGTCATAATATCAGTATTTATCCCTAGTACACGCATGGACTTTGGGAGCCCTCCACATAGAGGGATACTCTCTCAGCCTAGACACACGGGGAGGGCCTAGGCGCTGCTCCAAATGATATGACAGACTTTAAAGATCCTCCATGGAAGGCCTCACCTCCCTAGGGAGCAGAAAGGGGATGGGATAAAAGGTCGGTGGGGTTGGGGGCGTGGGCAGAAGAGGAGGGAAGGGAGAGGGAACTGGGATTGACATGTAAAACAAGCCTGTCTCTAATTTAAATTTTAAAAAGGAAAAAAGAATAAATAATCCTATATTTTCCACTTAGGGGGAGCAGTTTAGATTTACAGCAAAACTGAGCAGAAAGGTACCAAGATCCCCCTTCTATCCTCTGCTCCCACACAGGCATAGCTTCCCCTAGGATACAAGGCCCGTGTGGTGACTTGCATGGTAATGTCCTGCATAGACTCATGTATTGGAATTCTAGGACCTCAGTTGGTAGTTTTGTTTCCAGGAGGTTGTGGAACTTCAGGATGAGGTTATGGAGCCGTGATGGAGAAAGAATGTCACTGGGAGTAGGCTTTGAATGTTTATATCCTCGGGGGCAGGGGTCATGCGTGTAAACAGCTCTCCCAGATCAAACTTAGGCTGTCAGACTTAGCAGCAAGCATCTTACTCATTGAACTATCCTGTTGACCCAACATAGAGCATCTTTGCTTGTCTCTTTGTGACCTGTAAGTCTACTTTCAGTGAGGTGTTCATGAACATCTTTGGCCCATGTTTTAATAAAGTTGTTTTCTTATTGTTTACATGACTTTTCTCATTGCTGTAACAAAATATCTGAATGTAACAAATAAAATAAGGCATGGCATTGAAGATTGGCCCATATCAGTTCAAGTTTGAGACATCTTCATTTCTTCATTCATGGCTGATTAGGAAGCCCACCCTCTAAGACCTATATCTACCAGAGAGTTTTTATTACCCAAAATTATTATAACATTTTAAAACAGTGCCACCATCTATCCCAAACCTAGGGGGGACTCTATACACTGAAATAATAACTGCTATTGTCCAGTTTTAGGAATTCTTTTTATATTTTAGATAAAAGCTCTTTATCCTTTGCAAATGTTTTTTTCAAGTAGATAAGCTATCTTATGTTTTCTGAACAATATCTTTTTTAAAGCATAATTATTTAATGAGGTCCAGCTTACTAGTTCTTTCTAGTAGCCATTGTGTCTTTTGTGTCATATCTTAAAAAGTCATTATCAAATAGAAATCATATAGATTTTCCCATTTTTATTTTGCAGGAGTTGTGTATGTTTTTGTTTGCTTCTCTGTGGGTTTACATTTATGTCACTGATCTACCTAAGAGAGGTTATTTTTTGTGAAAGTCTCAAATCTCTCTCTCTCTCTGTGTGTGTGTGTGTGTGTGTGTGTGTGTGTGCATGTAAACATTTGTGAACAGGTCCATACACACTGTATACATGTGTGATGTAAAGGACTAATAACAACAACTCTGGCTATCATCTTGGATCATGTGTAGCCCTTTTTTTTGAGCAAAGGTCTCTTACTGGATGTAACAGGTAGGGTAGGCTGACTGATCCTCAGGTGCTGACCAGTGAGCTTCAGGAATCTGCTGGCATCAACTCCCCAGAGCTGAGATTATAAATGTACTCTGCCACACCTGGCTTTTTGCCTTTTTATTTTTTATGTGAGTTCTGGAGATGCAATTCAGGTTACCACAATTGCAAGGCATGCACTTTAATAAGCACCTTCCCTAACCTTGTCTATGGTTTTAATGTCTAAACCTTGCAAGGTAAATTTACCTAGTATCTTCATTAAACAGACAATGGAGTCCCTTCACTGCTTCTACCAGATAGGACAAACTCAGCAGACTCATCATAAGCCAGGACCTTTATCTAGGTCTTCTCAGCCTCCAGAAAGCTAAGGGAACTACGTGTCTTTTGTTGAAGAGTCCCTAGTCTGTGGCTCTACCCTAACAGCACAAATGGACAATTAACAATAAGAAAATAGAGGCACCTTCTATTAGTTAAAAACTATAGGAGCCACTTTTGCATAGGCTTAAATGTATACTCAATCAGGACGATGGTTGAATGACTTTCATGTTAAGACATTCATATTGAATAACTTCAGATTCAAAGAAGATAATGATCATTTTGAGGCTAGTGAACTTAAATGTATTTCTAAGCCCATCGTGGTCACAGCCATCCATGTGCCAGTATTTGC
Organism: Cricetulus griseus; assembly: GCF_003668045.3. Taxonomy (NCBI): domain Eukaryota; kingdom Metazoa; phylum Chordata; class Mammalia; order Rodentia; family Cricetidae; genus Cricetulus; species Cricetulus griseus. The sequence continues at coordinate 158,570,751 of NW_023276806.1, forward strand.
TTGGTACTGAGCACTGCACTGAGAGGACAGGATCTTTAGCCCTCCTAAGCACCCTCCAGGGAAGGTGCTATTAATATCCCTATTTGATAAATTACCCAAAGAAAGCCTTGGAGATCTGGAGCAGTTGCCCATGGCCAGTCAGCTAGCATATTCAGAAGTCAGGACTAGACCTCAGGTCAGACTACAAATGTAAAGTCATGTGAATACCAGTTCACATGTGGACTCCAAAAGAGAAGCAATTTCTTTCCCTCTGCTCCATCGCCAATGAAAAGATCAGAAGGACACCTCTCTCTCTCTCTCTCTCTCTCTCTCTCTCTCTCTCTCTCTCTCTCTCTCTGTCTCTCTCTCTCTCTCTGTGTGTGTGTGTGTGTGTGTGTGTGTGTGTGTGTGTATTAGACACACATCATCTAATTTCTCCTACCAAATTTGTGAAGAATAACTGATTCCAGTGTGTTCCCTGCACTTGCCCCTGAATGATAGAAAACAAATGTTCCTGTTAACAGGCTTGGATGGAAGCTATCAACAGGAATGAAATCTCAAATGATAGCTGTCCAAAAACATGTGGCAATACATTATCACTCATATCTATCCTGGAACATCCATTCATTTTCCTTAACACCAAGTTTAACTTTGCAGGAGGCAAGTTGTGTTGTAAAACTGAAAAAAAAGTTTGGAAATGTTGATATGATTGTCTATCTCACAGAAGGGAGACAATTTGCAGGGAAATAATTGGTACATTTCCCACTGCATTATGTTTCTCAAAACATGTTACTGTGGGTAGAGATTAGCTTCCCCTTTCTTCAGGAAGAAAATGACTTGTCTCCCATAGTGAATAGAACTGTCATTCTGAGAGCTGACAAATGCTAACAACCTTTGGAGGTGTAGTGTGCCAGCATCTAAATAGCAAATAAAATAAAATGAAGAATCCAGTAACCAAAGACAGAAAGGTCATAAGAGGGAAAAGTGAAGTAGAACCTTAATAGTGTTAAAAAATAAAATAAAAACAAAAGAGAAAGTCTGCATAATACTAGAAAAAATTGAGTAACAGACTAAAAAGAACAAAAATAAATCATTTTAAATTAAAGCCATTTCTTTACTTTTCTTCTTGATTTTTAGGCCCTGTAACTTCGCCTTAAATATAATGGATTCTACTCTTCTTTGCTCAAAATCTAGTTGTACTAGGAAGGCAATTTACAGAGAGGCCCACTTATTAGAGTCACAAATGCTCAGCCTTAACAATGTGCAGAGCCAGAGGTGGGCTCATTGGCTGAGAAGGCACTTGCTCCATCATGCACCTGTACCCTTGATTCCTGTGGTGGAATAGAATAAGATGTGCAACCAAAAAAATAGGCAGAAAACTGTAGGAATGATGCCAGGTAGGTGAAGAATCCTGGGAGCAGCTATGACAGCACCAACAGTTGGTGGCAGTCAAGGGATGATTCAGGTCAATCAAGGTCATCTTTTTTTTTTTCCTGTCAGAAAGCTCTCTGAAATAGTATCATTTTTATGACAGCATTTTCTTTCTGACATTTTCCCCCACCAAATACAGATCTACAACTGATAAAACTCAAATGTCTGTTCTGTCAAGATGAAACAGTTAAATCCCCATTATCCTCAACATATCCCCACTATTGTTAGCATAAAATTGGGGGAGAGATCAGTTTTGCTAAAACCCAAAGCAGTTACTGTATCCCAGACATCTTCATTTTAAACAATGACAGGTGCTTTTCTACAGCTCACAGATGTGTAGATGTCAGAGGTAGAAGGGCCTTCAGCAAATACCCTGAAGATCTGTTAAGAACTGTGATTACTCATAAGTAACTGTAAGGGTGATTTATGTGTGATATCTAATGCGTGCTTCCTATAAGACACAGTACACAAAGGATGCGATATATGTTATTTGCTTATCATAGTTCTGTGGAGTATGCCATCATAAGACTCATTTTGAAAACTTAAAAATACATTTAGAGAGCTCAATTCCTTATTCAAGATTTTGTTGCCTTATGTCCAGTTTAGTTTCTATAATTTTTATGGGAAGCCAGATATTATCAATTTTAAGCTGTTGTAAGCTGGATACTTCATATCCTTTTCTTGGTCTTTGCTCTAGATGCAGTGAGATACTTGGAAAAAATGTGCTTCTATCAGGTATTTCTTTACATCTTTGCTAGCCAAGACAGTGTTTTCATGGGCTAATTATTATCTACTACTTGTAGCATCTTCAGAATGTATTGCTTAATGTCTATGAATTATAAGATTTTCCTCCTTTCACTAGTGGAATAGGAATTGTTCCCAGCCTTGTGTGGGCTATTGTCCTTGTAAGACCTCCATTCACATGCTTCTCTTTGTCCCATCCTAGTATAGATTCCTCATGTTGATATGATGGTCAATACTCAGCTGTAGGCTCAAGGTGATTCTCCTCCCTACTCCACTATAGCTGGCACTCCAGTATCTTCTGTCCATGTGGCTCTCATTCTCCATCACTCTATCCCAGAAACACCAGCTGTGGTCCATCTGAGCTCAGCCTTATCTTCTCAATGCCTGGATTCCTTTTATAGTACCCTAGCTCTGAAATTTCCCCTGGGCAGTAAATGAGAATGTTCAATGGGCTCATGGTTTGATGTCAATTATCTTTCAACCTGTCCATACCATATATGCCGTCTAGTTTTCTAGTGGCTTAGGAATTAAAAAACAAAACAAAACAAAACAAAACAAAAACATCTAGAACCTGTCATTCTACTTTGGCCAAAGGCAAATAATCTCAAGCATTTAGGTTCCAGAACCTAAGCACACACTATCTACTTCATTTTTCGTGAAGTACCTGAAACCAGAAAGGTAAGTGCAACCACAAGTAATTTTCCTATCACTCGTGTTGTTCCCATTATCATTCTTTGTACAAGGACAAGGATATTAGAAAAAAGGAAGGAGATCGTTCTTGGCCTGTAGGGGAAGCTGTAGCCACGCCTTCTTAGGGGCTGGCTACAGGTGTGCGTGACCACGCTTGTGAGGGCATGGTGTGACTGCGTTTGCGCTTTCGGTTTCTCTTTTGGGCTTGCGTACAGACTGCTGCCACACTGGCTGGCTAGGTCGCTCTGTAAGTAAGGCTTTTCCCTATTAAATACCCTTATATTTCTACCTGACTCTGTATTGGTAATTTCCCACTATATTGGCCTTTTGGCTCAGATCAAGTGTAGAAAAAGGAAAGAGAAAGACTCAATATCACTTTTAATTGCCTCTTAAATTTTTACCTATTTGCCACTTAGCCTCAACCACTAGATGTTCCTCTAAAGGAATGTTCATGCCTTGAGTCCTGCCTGGGAGAGCATCCATAACCTATGAGCATACACATGCATGTACACACACATGCATATACATATACCCCAACACAAACATTCAAACACGTGGATATACTTACACATATGCATGCAAAACACACATAGTCATGAAAACTTTAATTTGCACTAGTGAATTATACAGGAAAATTTAGAAATACAGAAGTTAGAAGAGGGGCTGGAGAAATGGCTCAGTGAATGAGAGCACTTGCTGTTCTTGCCCAGGACTTGGGTTCAGTTCCCAGCTTGTCTACAACTACATGCAACTCTAGTTCCAGAGGATCCAACTCCCTCTTCTGGACTCCTTGGGCATCAGACACATACATGGCACATATACACACACGCAGGCAAGCAGACACATACACCCCCCCCCGACACAGCCCACAAACACAACACAACAACACACGACACATACACACACTCATATATATAATATATATATATATATATATAATATTAAAAGCATGATGGGGAATGTACTTCTGTGTATGTTTATCTTATTGATTGTTGAATAAAATACTGTTTGGCCAATGGCAGCAAGTTAGACAGGACTAGGAGTCAAAGAGGATTCTGGGAAATGTAGTAGAGAAATGATGATCCAGGATGGAAGTGACATAGCAAGGAGACTCTTATTTAGCAAGGAAAAAGAAGAAGTGTCCCCTCTTTCCCCTTTTCCTCCTCCAGCGGCAGGATGTGAGCCACCAGCAAGAAGGGACACCAATAAGGCGTCCGATAAGATAAGTCTTATAAAATATATAGATTTATGATAATTAAGACTGAGCTAGCAGATGAGAAATCCTAGTCATTGACCAAGCAGCTTTGTACCTAATATGTCTCTGTATTATTTTGTTCATCCACATGGTAGGCAGAACTTGGGCGGCTGGTGTAGAGCACACCCGTGGTGGTAGAGCTCAGGCAGCTTTTGCGGAAAGATTTATCGTAACAAAAGCATATAAATCATTTTAAGTCAGAAGAAATGAAATATAAGAAGTTGTAATCTGGGGCTGGAAAGATGGTTCAGTGGTTAAGAGCACTGGCTGTTCTTCTGGAGGACCCAAGATCAATTCCCAGCACCCACATGGCAGCTCACAAGTATCTGTAACTGCAGTTACAGGGGACTAAAACCCTTACACAGACATACATAAATCATTAAAAATTAGAAAAAATAAGTTGCAATCTCTAGTTATAAGAACTCCCCTTGATATGTGGGATTTCATCTAATTTTAGATATATTAAAAGCTAGACTGTCCATCATTTTCTGAGAGTTTTATAACTAATGCAGTTTATATTTGATATCATACTCTTTCAATTTTCACTTACTGAGTGTCATTCATTAATAATTACACACCATTATAACCCTCTGAAGTGCTAAGTATTATTAAGTAACCATATCAACACACCATACTCCTTCAGTTATCATTTCAATCAACTACATGTTTCTTTTCAAGATTTCTAAGTACACAAATCAAATCCTTTAATTCAAAACACTCTTATCATTTTGTACAAATAACAGTTTTAAAAACATTATACTCAGTAGTACTACCTTCAAAAATGATAGGGGAATTTCTAATGTTCTTTTTTATAACTTCAGTTTTTAAATTATTTTTCTTTTCATTTATTTATTTTTAATACACATTGGGTTTTGCCTGCATGATGTTTTTTAAGGGCTCGAGTTTTGGAGAGTTGTGAACTGCCATATGGGAGCTGGGAATTGAACCCAGGTCCTTTGGAAGAGCAGCGAGTGCTCTTAACTGCAGAGCTGTTTTTCCAGGCCCTTTGTGTTTTTCTTTTCAAACTGCTATTGTTTATTCCCTTTCCTACACCACTATATGAACAGCCACATGGCATCTCTCAGACCAGCCATTTATTTCAATCCAGAAAAGCATATTAAATCCAAGAGAATTGACCCAGAAATTTAGAAGATTCAGAATAATGCTCAATTTAAAAAAAAAAAAACTCTCTAATATATTTTCCAAATTTATGGTTGCCAGTATTTTTTGTTTGTTTTTGGTTCTTATTTTTGAAACAGTATCTCACTATACAGCTGAGATTGGCCTTGAACTCATGATCTTCCTGCCTCCACCTCTAGAATGCTGAGAAAGGTGCAACACTATTGCTGTTTTTTTTTTTTATTATTATTATTTAACAATTCTGGCACTCCTAAGTGTGTTTTAAACAAGCATATGCTTATATTTCCACAAAGTCTACAAAAGGCTATATGTTAACATAACTGTGCAAGTTTGTAGACTATTTTAAAACTTGAAGGCTGTCAATGGTATAAGCTATGAATATTCTCAATATTGAGAATATCTTTATACAATTTTTCTTCCTGGTGATTCCAACAAGTGCTAACACAACACACATATAAAAATGTCATCAACTTCTGTAAACATCAGGCACTGAGATGGCAAATGAAGACAAACCTAGTCACCCCTTCAGAAATAGTCATCTTTGGACGAGTTGTTTCATGATACCAATGACTTGGAGGCATCTAACAGACAATAAGGGCTATACACCAAAGCCAATTTCAATTAATTCAAGATGGAAAATTCCATGTGACACTATCACACACTTTACCAAAATTGAGATAGATTGCATCTACAGCTTCACATTACTTTTATCTACTGATCTTGTAGCTCTATCAAAAAAAGCAATCAAGTTTGTCTGGCATGATTTGCTCTGTTTAAATTTCTGTTCCATAATGTCCAATATCATTATCTTTGTACATTTCGCCAGTGCTTTCAGACGTTCTGTTAATATTCATTCTACTCTTTTAATGTAGACTGACTTGGCTTTTGTGAGATAATCATCTCAGCATTGTTCTTTTTAAGAACAACAATAATCATTATCATTAGAATAATGCTCCAGCAATTATTTCTCATATTTGGGTTGATAAAGGGACTCAGATCAATTCTAAAATACTTACTGTGCATTTACTAATTGCTATTACTTTGACAAGCAGTATGCAGAAGGTAGTCTGGACAAGGAAAGAACACTCCAAGGCCATTTATCTCACTAAGGAGATATACATTGACTTGGACTTGCAGGGACTCTGCTTCCAGAGGTACCCAGTATTTGGTAAATCCTAACAGTATGAAAAAAAGTACCTTATTATTAAAATCCATGTCCTATTTATAAATTCTGATGGGAACATTTGCATTTTTAACAAGCACCTTTGGGTGATTTCAACTTTAGTATTTCTTACATTATATTTCTTTTTTGTTGTTTTTTTATTTTTTATATATTTGAATTACAAACAAGATTGAATTACATGACGATCCCAGTTCCCTTCTCCCTCCCTTACATTATATTTCAAACCAGTTATCCCATGCAGTCAAGTATTACAGTCAAGTACTACAGACTAGAGCTCTCAGCAAACATATAACCATACTACAGTAAAGGGTCATCCTAGAAGATGACTTTAAACAATGCAGTAGCAGAGTTTGATGGTAGAGATGCTAGAACTGCTTTGAATTATACTTAATTCACAAGGGTAGACTTTGATCAAATCAATTTTGCTATAAAAGATAACTAAGCAAAGTTAATGAAGGCAATAAAGCATTAATAAAATGAATAAAACCACCCTAACTGATATATGGAAAAATAAATGCCTGTCTCTGTGAAAAGAGAAAAATGAAGTTACCCTTGATATTAACATCAAGATATATTTATCTGGATTGTTTCCTATTATATACTCTGGATATATTCCAAAACTGAAGACGTCATTAACTTTTTTAATGACAATCAGAAAGCAGTAGTTATAAATTATTTCAATATTCAGAAGGTTTTTATCCTACAAGTACATTGTATGATATTCCATATCCTGTAAAAATCTATAAATCTAAGTGTGATTATTCTAGATTCATAAACTATCAAATGAAAGTTCTCTGAACACTTACATCCTTCCTTCTCCAAATATCTAAGATGGTTCTACTAGATCTTTTCATTCCCTGTATTATCTAAGTAAAACCACCCTAGTTGTCAGGGCCTAAGAAAGCAAATTGAATTTAAAACAAGATTTTGGAGAGAATGACAAAGAGATAGGGAAGCTTTACCACAAAGGAAGGAGCCTCTCATAAGCCTCAGGGAAAATGGAGGAGGTGCTGCTTCCAGAGCCCAGATGCTCACCCAGGGAAATCAGAAAAAAATGGGGGGCTGTGGGGAAATGGAGGTGAAGCATCCACACAGAGAGACAGCAGGGAGGCACACTCAGCTTCTTCCTCCCTCCCATCTCCAGTGTAAATTTTCTCAGATAACACAGGCTCTGAGAACAGATTGGAAACTGCCAGGCATGGTCCAGGAAGGTGACAGTGGTAAGGGGAATCTTTTTTTTTTTTTTTTACAGTATTTCTTTAAAATGAGGGAACTTTAGTTTGCATAAGGATTTTGAAAGTTATATAAATTCAGTAATTTAATAATTCATGGCATAAATTACATTTGATCTTCCAAACACATTACATTTTATTCTCTTACATTTTGCTACCCTGGTTTCATATGAGTTAAAATCCAAGGCTTAAATGGGCTTCATTATCCTTTTTATTGTAACTGAATACAAAATGCAAATCTTTTCTCCCTATTCATCCTTTTTACCTATACATCGGAAGATACTCTTAATTCATTCCTGTTAAATGTCCGTATGTTTTTATTTTACGTCTTCTTAAGTGTGCATTTTTAAAGGATGAACTGCTATTTAACCCATTTAGTTACTATGATTTTGTTCCTATCTGCACTCATTATTGAAATCTTTGTATCTAATAATTTCTATTCTCCCAAGACAAAGCCATGTATTTGTCTCTTTAGCTCATTTATCTAGTAGGAAGATGTGTAAACAAAGAAAATTTGATATTAACCATAACCTCAAAAATCTATCATATTAATTAAACATTGCAATGGAGGTTGATGTTTAGCAAAGCACTTTACATAGAGTGTATGTATGTGTGTTTTTTGTATGTACATGCATGTATGTGTCTATATATTCATATGCGTGTATGTATGTATATGTGCATTAGTATATATGTGTCTGCATATGTATGTATGTGTGGGTTTGGGTTTTGTGTATGTGTGTGTGCAAATAGAAATGAGAAACAAAGAAATATAATTAAAGGACTTAACATTTCCATCCATGCATTAATGTGCATATAACTAAATGATCTAACAATTATATAATCATAGTCTCAATATACATAATTTTACTTGTCACAGTTACCTGAGTCCCATAGACTATCTTTCCATTGGTAGTTTCTTCTTAATAACCAATTTCTAATCATCATAGCCATCTCAACACAAACGTGAGTAATTTGTGCTCCATGATTTCCTTAGTCTCCTTTTCTGTAGCCTCAATTCCCTATCAAAGCCATTCTGTTTCATGCAATGTACTGTGAATAACTATGATTCTAAGGTGTAGCATTGCTCTCTCTGTCTCCTGAACTCCTGCTAGACTTCACGCCATGTTATAAGTGACATTTACCATTTTATATACATGTTTTCTCAAAAGTCCTTAAGGTACTCAAAAGCAGCCTGTAGTCTTCATGGTACAACTGATGTGGAATATCCCATAAGAAGAGGGTTCCCAGAATATAGTCACTGAATACCATGGGAATGTCAAGGTCAATCCTGAAGTGATCTGATCATGAAGTTGGCCTGGGGACATGGTAGCTGATAAAGAGATTTATCTTTAATTTATTTATCTTTGTATATTTAATATATACAAAGCCCCATGTTTGATCCCCAGCATCATAAATAAGCCTGGTATAGTAACACACACCTGTAACCCCAACACTTAAGAGGTAGGATGATCAGAAGGGCACAGTCATCATTGGCTACACAGCAATTTCAAGGTTAACTTGAGTGGCTTGAGATCCTAACAAAAAGCAAAACACCGGGGAAAAGACAAAAAAAGAACGAATCCCAAAGACCAGAAGAGGGACCTATGACCTAGCCTGGTGCTTCTAAACCTTCTTAATGCTGTGACCTTTTAATACAGCCAGTTCCTCATATTGTGGTGATCCCCAACCATAAAATTATTTTCACTGCTACTTCATAATTGCAATTTTGCTATTGTTATGAATTGCAATGAAAATATCTATATTTTCCAATGGTCTTGGGCAACCCCTGTGAAAGGACGCTTCAACCCCTTCAAAGGGGTCTCAACCCACAGAATGAGAACCATTGACCCAGAAGAAAGCCAAAATACATGCAAGAATTTCATATATGCAAAAACACATCTTTAGCAAACGACCCATTCCTTCTGTAGAAATTTCCAAGACATTTTTCTCTTCCTTTGAAGAAAGAAAAATTATATTTTTATCTTCCCTGATTAAATTTCTTTTGTTTTAGCCAGCAATATATTTTGCTGCCTCTTGTATCTTGAAAACTAACTCTGAGGAATTTCATCTCATAGTCACTCCTTGTGATCTGTCTTCCACCCTGTCTTAATTCAGTTTCATCAGGAGGATCAAATCTAAAGCCCATCTGTAGCTCTGATTAGGTGTTCACTAAATGTGATTTTAAAACTCAAGTCTTCTGATAGCTTCTTCTCGGAGCTTCCTGAAGGTCAAGGGGGATTACACCAGTGACAATTAAGCAGTTCTGTTTCCCCTCAGGGCATCCTCCACCCCCACCTTCCAGTCCCAGGATCCTAGCCTTCTGCCCTATTTCCCCACTTAAACCTCTTACCACCAATATGTCTTCAACTTAAAAATCAATTCTCTCCCTGTTTCAGCCTCTGTATCACAGTTGCATCTTCATTTAATCTCCAGGGTCATCTCAATCCCCATAAATCTAAACATAGCAATCAAACGTCTCGTGTCTTTAAAATGTCTTGCCACAGGTGGGGTACAAATCGCACTTCCTGATTGATTGGGCAATTTAAAAGAAAGATGGCGAAGAGAGAAAATTATATTTCCAGAGAAAGGCCACTGTATCGAAGGAAGACACAGAGATGTAAGGGCAGCTTTTTGCTCTTGTTATTGAAAAGGTTTCCCTTTTAACACTTGCTTTATGAAGCTTTTTTTCTTGAAAACCCCATCTTGTCTCTTACAAACAGGGACTGAAAAAATCAGGGTCTGGTTGTCTTCAGTAAGTGTCCAGTTTACTAAAATTGGGATGGCTCCTACTAAAAACAAAATTGACTGTCTTCTTCACCCTCTGCAGATAACTATCCTGGTGCTAGAAATGCTGTCACAAGCTTGCGTAGGACTGGGGCTCTCTTGTTCTGTGTGTCCTCTGTGTTTTTCCTGAATGGATGCGTAGTGATGGACAAGCAGTGAACCAGATGTCTGCCTCTGTTCATGAGACTATAACAAACTGCCTTACTCTAGGCAATTTAAATATAACGGAAATCTATTGCTCACAATTCCAGAAGCTGGAAAGTTTAATATCCAGTGCCTTGTGAAGGCTTGCTCTCTGCTTCAGAGGTGTGAGTTTTCCATATGGATATTAATCCCATTTGTGAGAATGGATTCTCAAGACTTTTTCCCTTCCCAAAGGCTCTTAACACTGTTACCTTCTAACCTAGGGGTTCTCAACATTCCTAACGCTGTGACCCTTTAATGTTGTGGTGACCCCCAACCATAAAATTATTTTCATTGTTACTTCGTAACTGTAATTGTGCTACTGTTATGAATGTAATGCAGATATCTGAGGTGCAGGATATCTGACATACGACCTCTGTGAAAGGGCCATTCAACCCTCAAAGGGGTCACAACCCACAGATTGAGAACCACTGCAACATGGTGGAGCCAGTTAGGATTCATTTGACACAACCCTTGTCCTCAGCAACACTAACCTGATGTGCACTACTGTAAATAGTTATAAAGGAAAACAATATGCTATGAGCAGAATATTTACCAATTCAAAAGCTATCTACTGAATGCTTTCTTTATGGAAAAAATTCTGCAAACACAATAAAGAAAATGAAGAAGAGGCACCCTTCCTTCATGCCCTAGAGATTCCAGTTTTGAGAAGAGATGACAAACATCAACACAACCATCAGGTTAATAATTAGAGAGTCACAAACTGAGAGAAGGATCCTGAAAATGGTGTGCACCAAAGGGAACCAATGTAGACCTGACAGGCAGGGATCTAAATTGAACTGAAACCTAAAGGATAGATAGGGCATATAGAAGCTGAGCACCTTGAGCAGGACATTCTGAATATGGCAGAAGAGAGGAAAATTGCTGTGGGAAGTTTTAGAGGAAGAGAGTAAAGGAGGTGGGGAGGGGAGGGGAGGAGGACCTTCAGTTGAAGACAACACTATCACTATCTCTCACGAAGCCTAGGACTTCCTTTAGCCAAGACTGGAAGTCAGAGAAGGCAACAACGAAAGGCCAAGGAGAGGAATACAGAGCACAATGAAACAGCATGGCTTAGAATGGGCACAGGGAGCACTATGAGGGCATAGGGAGTCTGGGAAGGAAAAGACTCAAATACACATGCACTCCTTGAACTAAGAGATTTGACATGACAGAGTGGAAAATTGCTGAGGTCTCTGGAGCAGCACTGCTGGACACCTGGAATTATGTTCTAATGCTAATGATCCAGCTGTGTGAAGTTGGATCAAAATGGAAGGGTAATCACAAAAGTAGGTCACAAGGATGAGTGTTTTGGGTGCCTAGGGGCAGTTAAGAAATGTTGCTTTGACACAGAAGAAATAAATAAATGAATGTGTTTTGGGACATATTGCCAGACTCTCTTTGAGCACTTCTTGTGAATGGTTATATCTCGTTCCCAGGAAATCCTGAAATGGGTATTGGTATCTTCCTTTTGTTTTGTATTAAGACAAGGACTGTAACTCAGGCTGGTCTGGAACTCACTAGGTAACCAGGCTGATCTGAAATTCATGGGTGATTTTCCTACCTTAGCATCCCAAGCAGTGAGATTATAGGTGTGCACTACTATACTCTGTTTATTATTATACATTTTATATTTATATGTGCTTAATATTATCCTAGCCCATGAGTTGAGAAACCAAGGTTCAGAAGAGTAAAGCAACTAGCCAAATGGCAGGGTGATGGTTCTAGAGTCAAGTAGAGTTTGTTTTACATCCAAGGTCTTCCTTTCCTAATTCTCCATTCTTACCCCGTTTGTCATTCCTCTGACTCTATTGACATTCAAAAGGATACTCAGTGCTCTGTGAACCTCTGGTTGAATATGAGAAATTCCCAAAGGATACACAAAGGCAATGTCACACATATTTATCTATGGAGTAAGAGAGAAAAGAGCTGTGATAAAACATACAATTGAAAGCACCAGAAAAAATAGTATTCATCTTTTGAGAGATCTAGTCCATCTGGCCCTAAAACTACCAATAGCAAGACATTTGCACCACCCCAAAATCACCAAGATGGTGAGCTCCATGTGTTTACTTTCACTGTGCTGTTTTTACTTTTCCCCTGTAGGGATCAAAAGATAAAACATTCTTGTCAAAGCACATAGCTCTCTAATTACTTAATTATTAACAGTACAAACCTGATTTTCAAAGTTGTTTGGTAGTCACGAAACAAGCCAACGTGAGATGCCTGAGAATGCTGCTGCTGGGGCCTCCACGGAGTGGAGCGATGCCATAGTTACCATTATTTCCTGACTGGAAATAGAAAAGACCATGCTATTGCCTGGGATTGTACTGAAGTCACCCCCTGAACAGATGAAACAACTTTCCACTCAGATGGGTCAAGGAGGAGATTCTTATATAACATTTTTCCCCAACCACTCTTTGTCATAACAGGTAAAAATAAATTCCATTATTAGACAGAGGACAAAACACAAACCAATTATTAAGGATATTGCATTATGCTTAGGATTGGTTTCTAGCTCCTGCTATCACCACTGGCTGTGGATTTCAGCATTAATTATGGAGGGGCATCAAAAGTGTACTGATATTATAATTTCAAACCATTATACCAAGCATCCCACTCCAGCTCATCGTGCCTGGCAACAAACAGCAAGGTGAAAAGCAAAGCAGCCATAAAGAGAGGAGAGGGGACCAATGAATAATAAATAGGTAATCTTATATTAGTTGTGGGATCAGTGGGAACCCATCCACAAATACATGACACTGACCAAAATCCTCTGCAGGCTCATCCATAGAGGAACAATTCCCTTAATAGGAATCCTGGTGAGTAGGCTGGGCTAGCACTGAAGGAAGGATTTCAAGACCTGACAGAACTTTTGAATAATCATTACTGAGCAGGGTGGCTTTTAGGGATCTGAAGAAAATGTCCTCAAGAAGGGTTGGTCATGGTTCAGACCTCTCCTCCTTCAGTACAAAGCAGAAACCATGAGATGAGAAGGGGTGTCTGCAACTTTTCCACAAAGTGGCCAACAGCTGTGCAAGCCTCTGCTAGAATGGAGGGGAAAACAGGAAACAGATGCTCTTCTGATGGCAGTTTGTCTGTCTCTCTTAGTCTCATTCTCCTGGTTATTACCACTTTCCTCTTGCCAATATATCATTACCTAGTCTCTCTCTCTCTCTCTCTCTCTCTCTCTCTCTCTCTCTCTCTCTCTCACACACACACACACACACACACACACACCCTCATGTGAACATTCCTTTCTTCTTGGCTTCATTAACATTCTCAAGTCATCTCTTCCATTAGGGTTGGTTTAAAAAAATCAGGAATTAAGAGGAAATGGAAAGAGTTTGAATCAGATGAAGACAACTAGGTATGAACAGACTGAGAAGGAAAGAACCATGTAAAAGAAAAGTAATGTCACAAAAGCTAGCTACTGGAACCTTGTAAAATAAACTGAAAACAGAAATACATCTATAGACCCAGCACCAGTGCCTGTGACAGACGTATTGGGAATGAAATGGCAAAATCATAAACAAGGGAATCAGAGGTTAGGGAGATGGCTTAGTGGGTATGAGCACTTGCTGTCAAGTCTGAGGAATCCAGTTTGAATCCCTAAAAGTGACATAAAAAGCTATATGTGCACTTGTAGCCACAGAAGCTGTGGGGGACAGTGACAGTAAAGTCACTGAGGTTTGTTGGCTGCCAGCCCAGCTCCAGTTTCTGTGAGTGATGCTGTCTCAAAGGAATAAGGCAGAGTGATAGAGCAGGATACCTCATGTCCTATTATAGCCTCTACATATGCACACATGGGCAGGCACACCTGCATTCATTCATACCTACCTACCTACATACATACATACTCATACCACATAAGCACCCAAAATTAAATAAATAAATGAATAAATAAATAAATCAGTAGTCAAACAGCTGACCCTTCCTTCTCATTCTTGTTTTTTTCTTTGATTTCGGTCAGGATTCCACTTCAAAGCCATACTTTGGCCTCTTCTAGCACTGAACATGATAAGGAAGGATGTCATTTATGCTATATTGGTTTTTCCCAGAAGGGCTACACATTCTTTATCTTCCCTAATAAAATTGCCAACTTCTGCAAAGTCAGAGATCATCAGGACCCCAAGAGTATGGGTGCCTGTGTTTGAATTATGGTTTATTCAGTGTGTGTGTGTATGTGCACATGAAGGGGGATACACTTGTCCATGTATGCACATATGAAGGCCAGAGGCGAATGTTGAGTTTCTTCCTCTGTCATTCTCCACTTTATTCTTCTGCGAAAGAAGGATTACCTAGTGAACCTGGGCCTCTCTGTTTTGACTAGACTGGCTCCCAGCAAGCTCCTGGGATTACCTGTCTCCCTTCTACCCTAGCACCTTGGATATAGATTCAAGAGATACTTTATTGTTTCTTTACTTTGACTGTGCTTGCCTCCTGGGATCTAGAGTGCTTTCTACAACACTGGGCCCAGCCAGTGCTCAACAAACACTAGGTGGCTGCCTGACAACAGCTAGCCGGTGGCCTTTTCCCATGTCTGTTCCAGTGCATTATTCAAGGACAAGAACAGCGCATCCATCCTCATGATTAAGTCTTTCTTCCTTTTTGTGCAGAGTTATATTAATCAAGTTTGCACATTTCCCCCCTTAGACAGAAATAGAGTGGTTCTAATTTACTCTAACCTCTGGTAGCGGTAGGTGTACAAAATTCAGAGGACTGTAAAAGTTAAAACTTTCTGGTATAAAAGAAACAGCAGGCTGCCTTATGTTCTCAACATTAGCATTTAAGCTCACTGCAGCTGAACTCAATTGGTATCAGTGGAGACGTATATCAAACAGTGGGAAGGCAAGTCATATCCTACCGCTGTCTTGCAGAATTATCATCAAGAATGTAGCCAATTTTAGCACAAATAAGTGGTAGTTAGGGAAGTAGCTTGTATGCGCAGGTCCTACAATGGTCATTCTTTGATTTAGGGATATGTGCTGAACCTGTCACTTTTTGTAAGTTTGATTTTCAAAGGGAAGATGGAAAGGGGGGGGAGCCATGCTATGCTTTCTGCAGTGAGAGTAGCACAATAGACAATAGCAAAACAGAGAAAGTTAAAAAACATTCTGCTCACCGTTTTATCCTTTCACATATACAGAAAATAACTAAGTGGCTGGTGCATGCTTAAGGATTAAATTATACACAGCACAGGGCACTCTCATCACTGCTGCACATCTCTGAACTGAGACACTCCTAAAACCATCATCTTGTCAATGGTCAGAAGGCAGCTGCAATACAAGCTTGAACTTGATTTTTTTTAATATCCTTTGTGAAGCAGACTCCCATATGAAGAATTGGAAAACAAACTGCCTGTATGAATTACATGAAGGTTCCTTTAAGACAGTGCCTCAAAGATCACCATTTTTATCCCCTCCATGTAGCAATAAGGCAAGAGAGACTTGATGAGTTCAAACAGCCAACTCAATGGCACGGAACACACAAGTCATACAATACCTATATTTCTCACTGTCACTAAGTCAGACCTAAATATGGCTGCCCATTTTGAAACACTAGGTTCCAAAATCAGAATTTCTGGGAGTTGCATACAAAGTTCCATGTCTTTAAAAAGCTCCCCAGTTGATTCAGATGCCAATTCAGATACCCACCACCCAGGGATCAATGCTCATGAGGCACCAAGCAGCCTAATACTTGGGTAGGAGAACAGGTATAATTTGTTTACCATATTTGTAAATGTCATTTTCCAGCAATTCATAGATTTATTCTAGATTTACCTTAAAAGCCATCAGACTTAATTATATACTTTTTATTGCTTTATTAAAACATTTGTAAGCATTATTATCTTTCTCCCTCCTTTCTCCAAAAACAGCTGGTATTAAAAATACAGGATTCCCTTCTAGAAAATAATTTTAATATCTTAATTACCTGATAGTGATTCTGTTTCATTAATAATATTATATATATAAAGATTGATAGGCAAAGAGCATATCCATAACACAATATTATGCATGCTGTTTGCTTGCCCTTCTCCTACAGCTATGAAAATAGGCTCAGTGCTTGCAACGGAAGCAGCATTCCCAACAAAAAGGGAACTTGAGCATAACATGCTCTTTGCAAACCACGAGGTCTGATTTCTCCAGCCCCAAACTGTCTCTGAAGTTCCAGACTCATTTGTGGAAGCTAGAGATCTATACTCACCTCAAACCAAAGTCATGGCTCTCTCCCAAACCTAAACAACCACCCTTGACAAAACATTGGGAATCACCTGTGACTGCTCTTGGCCACCACTAAGTCCGAGTATCGGGCAAAAGCCTAGAGATTTGGATGAAAGACAAGACATCTGGACCTTTTCTGAGAGAATGTCTCCCACCTTTATTGTGGAGCAGCCTTATATACAAACTTATAAAAAACTCCAGGTGAAAGGGTTCACAACAGGATATTGATGCTAGTGGGGTGAGGTCAGGCAAACAGGAGGTACCTGTGGTTATGCTGGAAAACAACTCTTAGAGACCCCTTGGGGGCTGGGTCCCAACAACCACCTACATTTGCTGGAACTTACTGATATTTTAGTTGCAAATAAAAGAAGGTCAAATGAATCTGCTTTGGCAGAAAACTATTTACAGGATCATCCAATTGCAAAGCCTGCTAGGTGATTAACTCTCAGTGAACCTGGCTCAGCAACTGAATACAATAATTCTCCTGGTTTATTTTCTTTCCTCAGGATTTCTCCATCATTATCTCTTTTCTAGAGTGTCCCACACTGATGCTCTATTAGCCTTAACACCAATGAAAAAAGAGTCTCTTCCCAGGAATTTCAAAAGAGTCCTGACCTAAGCAGATCAACTTAGTTCGGTGTCTGCTACTGGTTCATTCACTGTGACTAGGGATATGAAACATTCCTGGGTCATGTGCACACATCTCAAGTGAATGGGATCAGAGAATGAACTGATTTACTAGCTGGTTTTGTATATCAATCTGACACAAGCTAGAGTCATCAGAGAGAAAGGAGCCTCAATTGAAGAAATGCCCCCTTGAGATCCAGCTGTAAGACGTTTTCTCAATTAGTGATCAATGGGGGAGGGTCCAGCCCATGGTGGGTGGTGCCATCCCTGGGCTGCTGGTCCTAGGATCTATAAGGTGAGTTGAACAAGCCACGGGAAGCAAGCATCAACTTCTGCTTCCAGGATCCTACCCTGTTTGAGTTCCTGTCCTGACTTCCTTCAGTGATGAACAGCAATGCTGAAGTGTAAGCCAAATAAACCCTTTCCTCCTCAACTTGCTTTTTGGTCATCGTGTTTCATCGCATCTATAGAAACCCGATATAAGACAACTGAACATCCAAAGAAAACTGACATGTTATTCCAAAAAAATAACTAAGTGTTGCAGTTTGGATGTTCAGTATTAGCTAGAAGCCCATGTAGGATCCAATCTGTGGTGTGATTAAGAATCAGGAGGTAAGGCCAAGAGGGAAGAAGTTGATCACTGAAGGCATGGCCTTGGCAAGAATACTGGGTAAGCTAAAATAAAACTTTCCTTATTTTAAGTTGATTTATCTATGATAAATTTTTAAGTAGGTATATATGATAGCAACAGGATTTTAAGTACACATATATGATAGCAACAGGAAGTTAACTGATACAGCCAGCGGGTAAGAAAAAATATCAAATAGCTTCTATATTATTCTGGGATCTCTGTCCTCTTGATTCTTTGATCCAAAGAATTGTTTCATTTCCATGATTCTGTATCTTTGACATGTCTCTTGCTGGTTTCCTTTGCTTAGATTCCACCATTCTGACCTAATCTAAGTCCCGACTTTCTCTCTCCTAGAATTACAATGCCTCTACTTAGAGTTCTGTATCCACGGAGCAATTCAAATCTGATTATGGCATTGCCTTGCTTAAAAATCTGTCAAGCTTGATTATGTGCAGCATAATGAACAAGCTGCTTAGAAAGATCTTTAAGGCTGTGTAGGATTTGTCTTGCTTTGTCTCTCAACACTTTTCCTTACCTGTCTTATGGTGGGTGACAATCATAATACAATAATAAAGAAAATATTATTTCTTGGGTTCTTTGGGGCATTATCTTCTATTAAAGGAAACTTTAGTACTCTTATTACAATTTTCATATTACAGATAAGAAACCCCAACCTTGGAGAGACTAAGAAAAGCACCTAACATCACACAGATAACAAATACTAGAGCTAAAATTGACTTATCTCCTGCTGTACTAACTTGCTATGATAACCAATGTTCAGCTCTCCAGACTTGCCATGTACTTTCCTTCTGCTTGGGATGCTGTCTCCTGTTTCCATCTGGTCAACCCTTGTGTACCTTAAAGATCTTCCCTATGTGCCTCCTCTTTAAGAAATCCTTCCTTGACACAGGCTAACAGAGCTTACCACTCTCTCTTTTATTAGTGACAGCTAGTGAGAAAGAAATCTACATTTCTAAGATCATGTAATAGTTAAACAAATAACAATTACAGAATATTAATATCAAAAGTCATAGAAAATATGAATGACATGAAACATTGCTCTTGATAGAAGGTGGGAGAAAGGAAAGACTAGAGTACAAAGTCCTAGAGAATGCATGATTCCCCTTTCGTAAAATAACCCAAGTCCAAAAACATTGATATATTGAAAATCTAGATGTGCTAATGAAACTAACATGTTGTGCTGTGGATGCCGGCTGTAACTGCCACTAACTGTGGGACATGTATTTCTTTTGAACCTCTGAGTCTATATGTGAATGCCTTCACGTCTCCACATCACTCCACACAATATATGCATAACATCTACACCGTGTCTTAAAGAGAAAGAGCTGAGACTAAGAGGGGAGAAGGAAATGGATGCCGGACAGTAAGAATGATGTAATTTGCAGGATGGTGATTTTATTCCTTATCCTCATTTCTTTATTCTGGTCCAATCTCTGTAGTACTATGCTGTGACTAATTTAAAATTGCATCAGAAGAAGCAGAACCTACATCCAGCCACCCAATTATGCACTCTACATACCCCCTCACACAACATCCATGCTCAGTGGCCCGTTGACAGTGTCACCACCACAGCAGATCTATCTATGAAGTCAACTTTTGACAATTTTAGAACTGATTGTCTAGTCTTAAATTGCATATTGCTGCACATTCTACATTTTCTTCTCTGAACTAATTAACACCTCCTTAATAGCTCTCTATGATAAGAAGCAGAAAAGCAAAAAATGACAAGATGGGGATCAATCAGATTTCTAACTCTGAAGAGCTACTGATCATTGTGTTCACTCTAGAAGCTCTAATGGAAATGTATATTATGTATGTATGTATACATATATACGTGTGTGTGTGTGTGTGTGTGTGTGTGTGTGTGTGTGTGTCTAAAATGCAATGGCATGGAGAAAACTTTCTCCTAATAAAATGATTGGTTTTCTCACTTATGAGTAGATCTGTGTTACTTGATTTGAACTTGTTCTTAATAATTAAAAGGCATGATTTGTTGTATTGCCTCCCTCTTTTGTCTAAATTTGATTTCTTTTATTAGTATTTTATTTTTCTTCATAATAAGTGTATTTGTGTATGGGAGCATGAACATTTATATATGGATACATATGTACATGTAAGCACCTGTGTACATCTGTGTGTTGAGGTCAGAAGTCATTGCAGGTGTCAGTTCTCAGGTGACATCCATCAGTTTTTTAAGACAGTCTCTCACTGGTCTGGAACTTGCCAAGTAGACTAGACTAGTTGGCCAGTGAGCCCTAGTGATCTGCCTGTCTCTATCTCCCCAGTGTTGGGATGACATACAAACATGACCATACTACCTTTAAAAAAATGGATTCTAGAGACAGAATTCAAGTCCTTGTGCTTGAAAAGTAAACACTTTACTAGATGAGCTATCACTCTAGCCCCATTAGCAAGTTTCTAATTACTGTTGAAAGAGTTTGTGAGACAGCTCTTTGTGTAAAGGCTCTTGCAGTCCAGTCAGAAGACATGGGTTTAATCTCTAGAACCTACATGATGAGACAACAAACCCCTGCCTGCCAGTTGTCTGACCTTCACAAACATGCCATAGCACCCAAACACATACAAAATATAAATAGATGAATTAATTATTTTTTACAAGACAGTTTGTATAGAAATAATTTCCCTCACTAAATACTAATTCTGGAATTGATTTTTCAGTAGTAGAGATCAGACCCATGCCCTCCCATAACTTAGGCAAGCACTCCACTGCAGCTGGAATTTTCTTTGGGCAGACAACCAGCTCCCAAATAAAGACACAAAGAGTTATTATTAAAAATGAATGCTCATCCTTAGCTTAAGCTTGTTCCATTAGTTCTTTTAATGTAATTTAACCTGTTTCTATTCATTTGTTTTTCCTCAGGGCTTTTTACCTTTCTTTCATTCTGTATATCCTACTTACCTGATATGTCCATGTTTGGCTGGCTGGCCACTGGCATTTCCCTAGTGTCTCTCTTTCTTCCCCCTAAATTCCTCCTCCTACTTACTCTCCATGCCAAAATTCCTGCCTATATCTCCTCCCTGGCTATTGGCTATTAAGCTTTTTATTAGGCCAATCAGGTGCCTTAGACAGGAAAAGTAAAACAGCAACACATCATTGCATAGTTAAACAAATATTCCATAACACTCCACCCATAAGTTCCCCTCTGTCCTATAATTTTAGAATTTCGTGCTGATAACTATCAGTATGTTCTATTTTATTTCGCTTTAAAAACATTTTTAGTAGTTTCACACTCATGATCTCACTTATCTCTCATGGCTTATTAAGAGAGTATCCATCATCTTTATTTTATACACAGGAAAACTGACAAAATAAAGCCCAAGGGACAAAAAGGTTTTGGGGGTAGGCAAAGTTAAAATCCATGGTTTGCTCTCTGGCTTTACCTCAAGCCCTGGGACAAGCTGCCCAACCTCCCTGTCCCTCTTCCCCTCTCAACTGTAAAGTAGGTGGGATGATAGCAATAACAGGTTCTATAGAGGATAGTTGGGAAGATGTATGAAGTCACACACTGAGGGAAAGAGATGAGGTCATACCAAACCTTTCAGAGGGAGTAAAATTCCTTGAGATTATAATTTTCTGTATCACTAAAACTGCATGCATTGCATACAATGGATAACAACAACAACAAAAAAAATGGTTGCTGCCAGATAGCTCTGGAGATGGCCAACCCTCAGCACTTGGTAGCTGTGAAGCCCAGGGCAAGAGCCATAATGCTTGAAGCCATATTGTCCTCCATTATACAGTGGAGCTAATAATGGCTCTCCCTTGCTATGGTTTTTATGCAGAGCACATTGCACAGTGCCAAGACAACATAGGCAGCTAATAAATATTACGGTGATCGCCACTGTGAGGTTGTTGCTGTCATTTTACAGTATGCCAAATGGACCAAAAAGCAATCAAATGCAATTTCTCTTAAAATATTTTACAATTTAGACTTCAGAACTAATTTAGCAATTTGTTCAAATTAATTAAAATTACAGAGGATTTAGTGTAGTAAGTAAGGGAGATGCATATTCCCAAAGTATGAAGTTTTGTTAAAAGATTCCTTCTAGGTTTTTGGATAACTCTGTAACTGTATATTGACACACACTCTCTCTCTCTCTCTCTCTCTCTCTCTCTCTCTCTCTCTCTCTCTCTCTGTGTGTGTGTGTGTGTGTGTGTGTGTGTGTGTGTGTGTGTGTGTGTATGCGCACGCACATGTATAAGGTTGTAATTGTGCCCATGAAGTCAGAGGACAACCTTGGTGTCACTACCCAAGTTCTATCCCCCTTTTTAATTGGTTGATTGGTTTTAATGCACTGGTTCTCATCCTGTGGGTCATGAACACTTTGGGTTGCATATTAAATATTTACATTTTGGTTCATAACATTGGCAAATTAGAGTTATGAAGCAGCGATGCAATAATTTTATGATTGGGGGTTACCAGAGCATGAGGAACTTTACTAAGGGTCACAGCATTAGGAAGGTTGAGAACCACTGTTTTAAGCAGGCTCTCATCTGCCTGAGGCTGGCTGGTGAAGGAGCCCCAGGGATCTGCCTGCCCAGCACTGGGGTCACAAATATGGAGATACCACATTCTGCTTTTTTGTTTGTTTGTTTGTTTATTTTAGGTTGGTTTGGTTTGGTTGGTATTTTGAGATAGGGTCTTTTTTTTAACTTTATAATCTCATGTATATTCTTTTTTCTCCATTTTTTATTTAGATTAGAAACAAGATTGTTTTACATGTCAATCCCCGTTCCCTCTCTCTCCCCTCCTCCCTTGCTCCCCCACCCCAACACCCTACCTATTCCATACCCTTTCTGCTCTCCAGGGTGGGTGAGGCCTTCCATAGGGGTCTTCAGAGTCTGTCATATCCTTTGGGATAGGGCCTATGCCCTCCCCCATATGTCTAGACTCAGGGAGTATCCCTCTATGTGGAATGGGTTCCCAAAGTCCATTCCTACACTAGGGATAAGTACTAATTTACTACAAGAGGCCCCATAGATTTCTGAAGCCTCCTTACTGACACTTGGGGTCTGGATCAGTCCCATGCTGGTTTCCCAGCTATCAGTCTGGGGACCAAGAGCTCCTCCTTGTTCAGTTCAGCTGTTTGTGTGGTTTTCACCAGCCTGGTATTGACCCCTTTGCTCATCACTCCTCCTTCCTGCAACTGGATTCCAAATCAGTTCAGTGTTTAGCTGTGGGTATCTGCTTCTACTTCCATCAGCTGCTGGAATGAGGCTATAGGATGGCATATAAGTCAGTCATCAATCTCATCATCAGGGGAGGGCATTTAGGGTAGCCTCTCCTCTGTTGCTGAGATTGTTAGTTGGTGTCATCCTTGTAGATCACCAGACATTTCCCTAGTGCCTGATTTCTCTTTAAATCTATAGTGGCTCCCTCTATTATGATATCTCTTATCTTGCTCTCCTCTATTCTTCCCCCAACTCAACCTTCCGGCTCCCTTATGTCCTCCTCACCCCTCCTCTTCTCCCCTTCTCATTCTCCTAGCTCCCTCTCCCCTCCCCCGATGCTCCCAATTTGCTCAGATCTTGTCCCTTTCCCCGTCTCTGGGGGACCATGTATGTTTGAGACAGGGTCTTATGCATCACTGCTGATCTGGAGCTCACTATGGAGACCAGGCTGATCTTGAACTCAGAGATCAAGATTTGTGCCTCTGCCTCCTGGGTCCTCCACCATGCCAGCCTTGATCTTCTTTGTAACATGAGTTCTGGGGCTCAAATCCAGGCCCTCATGCTTATAAGGCAAGCAAATGCTTTACCCACTGAGCTATGTCTGTCTGCAACCTGCAGCACTTTTATCTAGTAATTTAATACAAAATGAATCCCTTTTGTTACACTGCCTCCAAGGATTATTTAATGAGTGTTAGCCTCAAACACCATTTACACTTTCATTCCACTTAGGATACAAATATTGGTAAAAAACAATCTCAGGTTTCTATCATGTAATTGGATATGTTTTGCTTTTAGGGTGAGAAGCAGGGTTATGTGCTTGCATATTGAAGGAGATTAAGTAACTAAAATCAACTAAGTTTAATTAGCTGATACTAGAAAACAGATGGAAGCATTGTATTTGTATCATTCATAAAACTATTGTCTCTAAAACATATTTCATAGCAAGAACACAGGTAGGCATTCTCTCCAGAAAACCCAAAATATGAAGGAATGGCTAAGCTTGTACAATGGAAAGAAAGCAGCTATTTGTTTTCAAAAGGGACTGTTGCATGAAAACAGATTCCTTCCCAAATTGAGCTTCATGTGTATTTGCAATGACTCCGTGCTAAGAAACCTGATTTGCATGGACCACACATACTGAATAATTTGTGAAATTATGCTCGTGTCTACAGCAAAGAAAAAGCCCACTTTTTTCACTTTGGCGCCATTAGGCTCATGTGTCTCCTAACAGATCTCTACAGTTTAAAAATAACAATCAGCCTGGATGTGCTGGCCTTCATCATTTGCAAGTGGGTTGTGTGACCCTGGGCACCTTCAACTGCAACTGGAGTGAAAAATGCAGAGCTCTGACAGCCAGCATTGAGCATCACACAGAAAAGTCTAATTAGCATTTCTGTGCTAATTAAAAGCAATGCTGGGTTAGTTCCAATATTGTGCTTTTAAATGGCTGATGTCTCAAGAGAACAAAGTTGGGGTAAAACCATTTCCAAAAGAAAGCCCCTTGCAAACTTTCTTAAGTGATCAGATTTGTTGCTGTTGTTATTTACATCTCATTATAAGGGTGGACTTTGCCTTGGCTTCTTTTAATCAGTTTCCCATTTTCACTTTCTCTGGCTTTGCAAGCAGTGGGGAATTCAACGTGTTTTTCTGCTTGCTTAAATCCTCTGACCGTCTGCTTTCACACAAAATTAATTAAGGATTTTCTAAATGGAGAACATGCCATGAAAGACAGAACAGTTCAGGATTTGTGGTCTTTTCTTCAGACAGTGCAAAAATACACAGTGTACCAAGCACTCCAGCCTTTCCTGGAAAAGAAAAATTTACAGAGAAATACCACCTCGTCCGAACCCAACAGTTCTTTCAAATAAACAGATGACGGCTGCTGATTAAATACCTTTTTCAAACATTGCCCAATTATTCCAACTCACAAAGGTTCTACATGGTGTTAAGTCTGATTTTCTTTCCAAGCAGAATGTCGGGGGATCACGGAGAGGTGGGGAGAGGGGGAAGCTATTGTTCCACCACATTCCATTCCTGTTAAATCAACTTGATATACGCGATAAATTAAGTCTGCACTGCAGGTCAGTGAATTTCTATTAACTACTTATTATGGAAGAAAGGAAAGCGGTCCAGTCAAGAACTCTTACACATCAGCCGAAGCAAGCTGTCACTCTGTTTAACTTTCACAATAAACGTCCCTCCATCTCACGGATGTGAAAGAAAAGGGGGGCGGGGAAAATCCCACCGTTTAGCTTTTAAGCTCTGATGGCCAATGTGCAGGAAGCTGAAGAACCAGTCTACCCCAGACTGACTGCTTTTCTTGACTTAAAAGGCTAGGAAGCTCCGGGTTTTGTTAAGATTTGCTGATTTATCAGGCAGCCATTCAAAAATGGGCCTCTAGGGGTTCTGAAAGCATGGCCACCTGGTTGACATTTGTGTGGCCAAGGCCCCCAAATCCAGACCATCTGTTTCTGTTGGGTCCAGTGACTGTGGGGTAAAATGAGACCTTCTCTCTGAGTAAGTCCCCACAGAAGACAGGGCTCAAGTTTTCTCCACAGGAGGTAAGATGAGCTAGATTCCAATTTCAGTGAAAGGGTTACAAGTGCTGAGAGACAGAAAGAGCCTGGGTTCTAAGCCCCATGACCAGACCTGGGCTCCTCAGGAGAGAAGAAACAGGTGAATGGATAAACAATAACAAAGAATCCAGACCCCATCTTTCCTGTGTCCACCCTGCAGAAGGTGGGACAGGAGGCTCCATCCTGGGAATGACAATTCCCTGGGAGGCTGGCAGTGTGCAGTGTGCCTGTGTCTCTAACCACTCTTCACAATACAGGCGCTGTGTTGCCTGCTAGCTCTCTCTGACTTAGCCCAATTCAGATCTCTAATAATTATTCCTAAGGCCAAGAAGAGTCCCTGAAAGTAAGTGATGGGATTAATGAGTCAACCAATCCATCAATACGTAAATAATTTAAATTACAAAGAAGTAGAGAGAGTAAAAACAAGCAGGACAAACTGAGACACATGTCTGGGAAAATAGAAATGTCTGGGAAAACAAATTAAGGTTAATGTTAAAAATACAATGAATAATACACCTGAAGAAACAATAGTACTTCATGTACTTCATAGAGGAAACTTAAAACAAAGACCATGATTTCTCAAACAGAAATACAGTAGATGAGTTTTCTAGGTGAAATTAATTTCAATAATATACTTTAGCCCAATCTATTAAAAATATTAATGCAATGTGTAACCAAGAATGTACAAAATATGTATGTTGTGTTTTCATTTTTACTGTCTTTAAAACCTAATATTTGCTACTTATTATTTATAGTAATATTAATTATAAAAAAATGTATTGCCTATAATTATTCTCAGTTGCAACTAGCCACAATTTAAGGTCTCAAAGAGTTAATGTTTCCTGTTAAGATCAAAATGAGTGATGATGTAAGCAATGTCCTAGATTCACAGACAAAAGTGATAAAAATACACAACCACATAACCCCAGACTGTGCTACAACACTCACGACAAGAACCAACCTCATAGAAGATAATGTTCATTCTTGTTGTGATACTGGCATGCCATGCACTGTGCTGGCAGTTATCTGAAAGCACAGTACATACAATTCAATAAACACATAGTATTTGCTCATGATAATGAATAGCTGGGTTACTAATTTATTCATTCAGTATGGTTTTAAGGTGTACTCCTACCTAGTGAAAAATGTTTACTTTAGGACAGTTAGGCGTGAAGATTAGTTAACTTTCCTCACTACTCTGACAAAAATACTGACAAAGGCAGCCTAAGGAAGGAAAGACATTTTGGCTCACAGTTCAAGGGCACATCCCATCATGGCAGGAGAGCTGTGCAGAGGACTGGTCACGATGCAGCTACAGTCAGCAAGCAGAGGGAGATGCTCAGGGAATGATGCCACCCACAGTAGGAAAGTCTTTCTGCCTCAATGAACCTAACTTAGACAGTTCCTTGCAGGCACAGGAAGATCTTCTTCCACTAGGTGATTCTGGATCCCATCATGTGGTTAACCATCACACCATGCTACAGCCTCGGCATCCCTTGGTTAGCATGTCTTTTGACATTTGTTCTGATGTCGTTCATTCTTCACGGCCTTAGGAATGCTAGTCTATACCAATTACATAGGTACCTTATAGCCTAAAGCTCAATGGTCTATATACCACCTAGGGTATGTATACAGTGCACACTATGGTGTTCATATGAATACATCACTGAATTATGCAGTTCTCTGAATCCTCCTGATCATTCAATGACATATGATTATGTTAAGAAGGTACAAAAAGATTTTAGGACAAAGCTATGACTTAAGTACCTCCCCCTAAAAAGAGAGAACAAGATGGCAAAGGTACAATGCTAAAACAAAAGAAAAGAAAAGAAACAGACGCTTCTCTCAACCAAGACTTCATTCTGTACGCTGTATGAATAAACTTCAAGCACAAAATCATATGAGAAGATACAGACAGGGTCAGGGTAATGCCTGAGCAGGTAAGAGCAAGTGCTCTGCCAGCATGGAAACCTGAGCTTCAATTCCCAACACCCCACATAAAAAGCTGAACGTGACTGTCCACTCACCTATAACTCTGTTAACATAGCAAGAGCAGACAGAGATAGGAGGGTCTCTGGGGCTGCCTGACTGGAAGTATAGTGAAAAATCATGTTTCTAGAATAGGGTAGAGAAAGAGAAAATGAGAGCGATATTGAATAATCTCTGACCTCCACCCTTGCTCATGAACACATGAATGCTTATGGTACACACATGCACACATACACATGAACCACAAAAGTAAAGATGAAGACTCATGAGGCTATCACAATCAGACTCGTGAACTATAAGGTAAACAGCTAATTTGAAGCACTTCCAGTGAGAATCATAAAAGAAACAACAAACAGAGCATCAACCTTCTCCTTGGCACCCTTTGGTTCTTGAGGATGATGAAATAACATTTACAAAAGCAGCCACTGAGCAACAAGGACTGCAAGACTGGAAGAAGAGGGATGGAGGAGAGAGCAAAAAGGAGAACGACACACCCTCTGAGGACCACCTTGCTGAGGAGAGGAGACACACACTCTTGGGCTGGGATTAATCCGAAGAAGCAATATTAGAGGAAGATATGTAATCCAAGAGCAAGAAAAGAAAAGAGAGTCATGAATAGGCTGGAAGAGAACAGTTAAACAAGAGGAAGATGCAATGACCAGATCAATTAAAATTAAGATAGGGAAAAGCAGGAAAGCAAAATGAATCAAAAATAGAGAGAGAGAGTTGTTATACTAACCAGAAATCAACTAAATTCTCCCACAAATTTTACTGCTGGAATGATCTGCAGGAAAAAGCTTGATTTGTGTGGTTTAAATTTGTGCAATTGCAGAGGCACGCTATTAAGAAAATATTGAAAGCAGAAAGCAAAAGTCCATTAATATTTGATGAGGTGGAGTTTAATGTCAAAGTCCCCATCCAGGAAAGAGCATTATTAGGTCTTAATAAAAAGCACATATTAGGAAACAGATACCTTCTTTAACATATCTATTAAGATACTATATAAATGACATATATCACGCAGCATACAAAATAGAAGCTAAACATAACATACAATTTTTTTCATTGGCAGATGTCATAGTGCATGTTTTAGTCTTAGCACTTGGGAGGCAGAGACAAGTGGATCTCTGTAAATTCAAAGTCAGCCTGGTCTACAAAACAAGTTCCAGGTCAGCTAGGGCTACATAGTGAGCTCAAAAAACTATTTAAAATTTGAGACATTGATGAAATATTGTTTTAGTTTGAAGCCTTGGTATATACTTCTGGATATTATGCAGCTCTGGTTCAAAACCCACTATAGAAAAGATGCACAGTGCAACTTGTAAGCTTTCCTTTCCTATGTTATGGGCTGACTGGTACCTCCTTAAAAATTCATGTTGAAGCCTAGTACTTCAGAATATGACAGTCTTTGAAGACAGCGCCTTTGAAGGAGTAAAAGTGAATACTGTCATTACAGTGGGCCTAACTCAATCTGACTGGTTCCCCTCCAAGAAAGAGAAATTTGGTCATAAATAAAGAAACTTGAATAGCACCCAAGCAAAGAGGAAAGGCCACAGAGACACAGAGAAAGCAGCCAGTGGCAGGTCCATGGGAGAGGCCCAATCTGAGAACACCGAAGACATTAAATTCTGGTCTCCAGACTGTGAGAAATTAAATTCACGTTGTTTAAATACAAATCTGTGGTGTTTTGTTACATCTGATTTATCAAACCAATGTAATCTATATTGAAACTCTCTCTGTGTCTCTCTCTCTCTTTGTCTCTCTGTCTCTCTGTCTCTCTCTGTCTCTCTCTCTCTCTCTCTCTCTCTCTGTGTGTGTGTGTGTGTGTGTGTGTGTGTGTGTGTGTGTGTGTGTGCACGCGCGTCTGTGTGTGTGTATATATCCCTGTGTCTGTGGTGTGTCCCCTTAGACAGATAAACAATTCATGGATCATTTATAAAACTAATCACATGTAAAAATGAATGTTTTAAAGAAGATGTTAGGGGCTACAGATGTACTGAGTGGTAGTGTTGTAGAATGGGAAGAAAAAAAAAACAAGGGAGGGCAATACACACTGAATTCTCCAATTAAATGCTGATATAAAAATAAATAATAAGCTATTTCCCCCAACAAAGTATAACCCCTAGGAAATTAAATTGTTGGGTAAAATCAGAAATCAAAAGAGAAATAAACTACCTAGAAAGCAATAAAAAAGCACAAATTTAAATCTAAAGGAACACAAGGGAGAGAAGGCTCTTAGTACAGAGGTTTGAAGGGTTAAAGCAAATTGAAACAAGAAGACAAAGCACTTGGAGCTAAAAAGAAAACTCACCATCTGATAGGTTCTCTATAGAATTTTGCAAGCTCAATGCCTTCTAGTCAAGTGTTTCTGAGGGATGATAATGTAATTCACAGGACTGGTTGATGCATCTCTCTATGGCAAGCCATTCCTAACTTCCAGGTACCAAAGACCAGTATCCCCACAACAAGGAGATGAGTGGGACATTAGCAAAGCTTAAAATGTCAGAAGGAACATATAAATCCAGTGCCTCAGACAGACATCAAAGGAAATGTCTATAGGTGAATTTGTTTACTATCCCATTTAACCATAAGATAGTAGAGAAAGAAGGCACTAGAATAGTGTTCGTTAGTAATTAGCCCATGTTATAAGTCAGGAAGACTTAATGCCACAAAGTTGTCTGTATCAATACCTATTTCTATACTTAGGACATTTAAATACAACATAAATTTGAGTTCCAATATATTTAATTTTATCTCCATAATAACAATATTTTGTGTTGGAGAATAACTACATAAACAACAATGAAACAAAGGATTTCAAAAAGAGATTTGCTTTGCCAGATATAGATACAAAATTTAGCATAAATTTATCAACGTTTAGACTACCAGTCCATGATATAAAGTCAAGAATAAGTAGTTCACACACAAAGACATCTTATACAAAAGAGGTAGCAATTTAGTTCATTGAGTAAAAATTTTAAAATAACAACAGTAATAAATAATTAGTATTATCTACCCAGAAAACTTTTATACTCATTTTGCATCTCAAGTTGAATTTGCACTAAAAGTGCGAATACAAAAATCATGTAAACAAAAATATTTTGAGAAAATCTAGAAGACTGTATGTATTACCGAGGAGAGGGAAGACTTTCCTTATCTGGCTAGAAAGCCAGAGAGTTTCAAGGATAGGATAGAAATGGATAGCAAAGAGTGCTTGTGAAGCAAACACAAGGCCTTGGGTGTCATCTCCAGCACTGCATGACACTGGGCACACACAGTTGCTGCACACCTCTAACCCCAGCACTTGGGATATGCAGACAGAGAGGTCAGGATAAGAGGCCAGCAAGGAATCTGTGAAACTCTATCTCAAAATAAAAACAAAGCAACAACAAAAATCCCTAGATCAACACCTTGAACGAAACAGTTACGCTAAACTGCCAAGGAACAAACAAAGTTGAAAAACAGTATCCTATAACATGGGAAAAACAGCAGGTACATGCTGCAGTTCTTCCCACAGGAAAAGAGAGGAGAAAACTCATCAAGGAACCTCTGTCCATGACCAGAAAAATGTTCAAAGATGTCTAATCACACTACTGATGCTAAAAAATATTAGAGGAGATAGAGTCTGTGCCCATTGGGTTGGCAAAGTTTACAAGAATAATAATAATGCATACTGGTCTTCAAATGTCCACTTCACATTTCTTCAAAAAGGAAAATGTTGAGGTTATGGGTAAAAATGTGTTTTGAAGAAAATGTGAAGAAGCTAGTCTCCAAAACACCAAACAATCCAATTTAAAAAGTGGGATACAGAACTAAATAGACAATTCTCAATAGAGGAGTCTAAAATGGCTGAAAGACACATAAGAAAGTGTTCAACATCCTTACCCATCAGGGAAAGACAAATCAAAATAACTCTGAGTTGTTTGTCAAAAATCAGGTGTTCTTAGGTGTGTGGGTTAATATCAGGGTTTTCAATTCTATTCCATTGGTCTACCTGTCTATTTTTGTGCCAATACCAAGCTGTTTTCAGGACTATAGCTCTGTAACAGAGCTTGAAGTCAGGGATGGTGATGCCTCCAGAAGTTCCTCTATTGTACAGAGTTGTTTTGGCTATCCTGGGTCTTTTGTTTCTCCATATAAAGTTGAGAATTGTTCTTTCAAGGTCTGTGAAGAATTGTGTTGGGATTTTGATGGGGATTGCATTGAATCTGTAGATTGCTTTTGGCAAGATTGCCATTTTTACTATGTTGATCCTGCCTATCCAAGAGCATGAGAGATCTTTCCATTTTCTGGTACCTTCTTTAATTTCTTTCTTTAGAGACTCAAAATTCTTATGGTACAGGTCTTTTGTTTTTTTGATTAGTGTTACTCCAAGGTATTTTATGTTATTTGTGGCAATTGTAAAGAGTGATGCTTCTCTGATTTCTTTCTCCACCAATGTGTCATGTGTATATAGTAGGGCTACAGATTTTTTGAGTTAATCTTGTATCCTGCCACTTTGCTGAAGGTGTTTATCAGCTGTAGGAGTTCCCTGGTAGAGTTTTCTGGGTCACTTATGTAGACTATCATATCATCTGCAAATAGTGAGAGTTTGACTTCTTCCTTTCCGATTTGTATTCCCTTGATCTCCTTTTGTTGTCTTATTGCTCTAGCTAGAACTTCAAGGACAAACAATCCAAATATATGCGCTCAAACAAAGAGAACATCTTCAACAAATGGTGCTGGCATAACTGGATGCAAACATGTAGAAGACTACAGATAGACCCAAGCCTTTCGCCCTGCACATAACTTAAGTCAAAATGGATCAAAGGCCTCAACATAAACCCAGCCACACTGATAAAGTGGGAAATATCCTTGAATTAATCGGTACAGGAGACTGCTTCCTGAACATAACACCAGTAGCACAGACACTGAGATCAATAATTAATAAATGGGACCTCCTGACACTGAGAAGCTTCTATAAGGCAAAGGACACAGTCAGCAAGACAAAAACGACAGCCCACAGACTGGGAAAAGATATTCACCAATCCCACATCTGATAGAGGGCTTATCTCCAAAATATACAAAGAACTCAAGAAGGTATTCTCCAAAACACCAAACAATCCAATTAAAAAATGGAGTACAGAACTAAATAGACAATTCTCAATAGAGGAATCTAAACTGGCTGAAAGACATAAGAAAATGTTCAACATCCTTAGCCATCATGGAAATGCAAATCAAAACAACTCTGAGATACCATCTTACTCCTGTCAGAATGGCTAAAATAAAAAACACCAAAGATAACTTATGCTGGAGAGGTTGTGGAGAAAGATGAACACTCCTCCACTGCTGGTGGGAGTGCCAACTTGTACAGCCACTGGAAATCAGTATGGCAGTTCCTCAGGAAAATGGAAATCAGTCTATCACAAGATCCAGCAATTCCACTCTTAGGCATATACCCAAAAGAAGCACATTCATACAACAAGGACATCTGTTCAACTATGTTCATACCAGCACTATTTGTAATAGCCAGAAACTGGAAGCAACCTAGATGCCCCTCAACTGAAGAATGGATAGAGAAAATGTGGTACATTTACACAATGGAGTACTACTCAGAAGAAGAAAACAATGGAATCTTTAAATTTGCAGGCAAATGGATAGAAATAGAAGAAACCATCCTGAGCAAAGTAACCCAGTCACAAAAAGACAAACATGGTACACACTCACTCATATATGGATTTTACACCTAGAGCAAAGGATTACCAGCCTACAATCCACACTGCCAGAGAAGCTAGTAAACAAGGAGGACCCTAAGAGAGAGATACATGGTTCCCTTGAGAAAGGGTCAAGATTCCCTAGCAAATTGGGAGCACAGGAAGAGGGGGAGGGAGCTAGGAGAATGAGAAGGGGGGAAGAGGAGGAATGCAGAGGACATGAGGGAGCAGAAAGGTTGATTGGGGGAAGAATAGAAGATAACAAGAATGGAGATACCATAATAGAAGGAGACATTTTTGGTTTACAGAGAAATCAGGCACTAGGGAAATGTCAGGAGATCTACAAAGATGACACCAGCTAACAATCTAAGCAACAGAGGAGAGGCTACCTTAAATGTCCTCCCCTGATAATGAGATTGATGACTGACTTATGTGCTACCCGACAACCCTCATCCAGCAGCTGGTGGAAATAGAAGCAGACACCCACAACTAATTACTGAACTGAACAGGAATCCAGATGCAGAGAAGGATGAGTGAAGAGCAAAGGGGTCCAGACCAGGCTGGTGAAACCCACAGAAACAGCTGACCTGAACATCCGGGAACTCTTGCTCCCCAGACCAATAGCTGGGAAACCAGCATGGGACTGATCCAGACCCCAGGAACATGGGTTTCAGTGAGGAAACCTTGGAAATCTATGGGACCTCCTGTAGTAGTTCAGTACTTTCCCTAGCATAGGTGTGGATTTTGGGAGCCCATTCCATATAGAGGAATACTCCCTGAGCCAAGACACATGGGGGTGGGCCTAGGCCCTATCCCAAAGGATATGACAGACTCTGATAACACCCTGTGGAAGGCCTCACCATCCAAGGAGAGCAGAAAGGATATGTGATCCGGTTTTAGATGGGAGGAGTGGTAGGGAAGGAGGGGAGAGAGTGGGAACTGTGATTGTCATGTAAAACAATCTTGTTTCTAATTCAAATAAAAAAAATGTGAATTTTCAAAGCATTTTTAGTTAAAAAAAAAGTATACCTCACAAATATTCTTGACTCCCAAACCTTCCCCTCTAGGGAATCTAATGAAAAAAATATAGGTAAGGGGCTGGAGCAAGGGTATGGTGAAACCACTGAATTGGACTACCCTGTGGATGGAACTAAAGGTTTACTTGGGGAATATAAACAACCAAGGCCATCTCAGTGTGGGGCTGGGGCCAGGCACAGAGAACAGAAAAGGGCAGGGAGAGAGCCATGTTAGTTTTAAGAAAGTGTCTTGTGGTGGGAGGGAGCCTGGGAGTGGAAACAGCCTGGCAGTTGGAGTAGCAGGAGAGGATGTGATCCAGAACAGCATGGGAGCTAGCACTGGGACTTCAGTCTGTTCCAGGTTTGAGTTCATAGGGAGCCACATGCCCCATTGCCAGAGGTAGGTGACCACTAGGAGCAGGTAAGGGAAGTAATGGCTTTTCCTGACAAACAAAAGCCCCCTTTACAAGGTTTCTGGAGAATTCTCAGCATCAGCTTTGTGTATCCACTAGCAAGCCTTCTGTTTACCTGATCAGGGTCCAGCCATTATCCAGAACATTATCAGCAGCACTGCCATTGTGGAGCTCATTTTTGGACCAAACAGGGAGGACCTGGATTCAGTTCCCAGCTCCCATGCTGTGCAGCTCATAACCACCTGTAACTCCAGCTCCAGGGAGATCTGAGGCCCCTGGCTTTTGCAGGTTCCTGTTCTCATGAGCTCATCCCCACTGAGAGACACGTGCACTTCCAAAAATAAAAGATAAACAAAGAAATAAGAAATACAAGCTGAAATAAATAAGAATATGGTTAAAGATATTTCTATTGCTTAAAAGGTCAAGAGCAACAACCACAAAACAGACACAAGGAGGATGCTCACCAAGCTGGTCCCCCAGGAAGTATACAACTGCACAAGAGATGAGTTAGAGATCCCCCAGTAGGAACAAAAGGTGTTTCCACAAAGCATTTTCAGTGACTTCACACTTATCAGAGCATGCTACAAACAGGGTGTGGCATTCACATTTCTGAAAGACACATATTCACAAACAGTTATGAAATTTCTTAAAATTTTCAGTTACATGAGTATGTAGAGTTTGTACGTGATTATACAATGTGACAGTTTACATTGATGGCCCATTTAGCAGCATCTGGAATCAGTTACGAAATACCCCTTGGCATACCTGTGAGGATTCATCTAAACTGGATCAGCTTCTGGAATTGCCTGTGAAGAACTTCCTTGATTAGGTTCACTGAGGTAAGAAGACCAGCCCTAACCATTGGTGGCAATGTTCCTAGGCTGGAATCCTGAACAGAATAGAGAAGAGAAAGTGGGCTGAGGACCAGTGTCCATCTCTGTTTCCTGACTGAGAACAGTGTGAGAAGCTGCCCCAGACACCTATTCTAGGGCTCCCCTGCCATGATGGACTATACCCACAAACTGTGAGTCCAATAAACCCTTCCTCCTTTTAGCTACTTTTGTCGGGGTACTTTATCTCAGCAACAGAAAAAGCAAGACATGTGATCATCAAGACAAATATGGGTGTTTGTATTATGCATCTATCTATTATTTTATGTTTGCCATATATGCAATTCGTTATATGGAAGAGAGTGCATAGCCATGTGGGGAGTAAAGGAAGAAAGATGAATAGATAGACTTTAGTAGAAGTTTTAGATTTAAAACTATTAGAATACAGCATAAAATTTCAAACATACATGTTTTATTTTACTATTTCTAAGCTATGCTTTTTGCTTTTAATACTTCTGGGGTCAAAAGGACTCTTGCAGTTGATGGGTCTGATGGCTCACAGCTGAGGGACAGAGGTTTCCCTTTCATCATCGTACATAAACTAATGGCACCTAAGCGAATGAGCTACAATGTTATAGAATATCATCCTCCTTGAAAAATGCTTTCAACTCAAGTCAATAACGGCACATCCAATTGAATGGTAGAAAGGGCCTCTCAAAACCAGTTCTTTCCACATTTCCTTAAGTGGGTTTTTGAAAAAGGCATGGAAGGATAAAAATGGACCCATTAGGAACCATCTAGTGACCAATAACCCATCAGTGACTGCTGTAAGCATGGATTGAGGGGTCAGGAGTACATGGATTAAAATTCACATATTTAATCAAAAACTTCCCTGTCCCCTTAGCAACCTTTAGGCAACCTGAAAGAGGCCATGGAAAGTTTTTCAGCCTTGACTGTCACTGCCCTGGAGATGTGGGGTCCTGACCTGGCAGTCTTCCTTCTTATACTCCTAGGGGGCTGATAGAGAAAGCAGAAAGCACTCCTCAAGGCTGGTGAGTGGAAAGAACACCCAGAGCAAACTGAATTTGGCCACAGTGAGCAGGAAAGAGAGCCCTTTGTTTGAATCCCAGTGTGCCCATTTAAAATACTGGGTCTATCTGATTTCACTTGTAGTTTTCCAAAAGTCAGGATTTAAGAACATGAAATGTTGTCTGCACCATTTTTCCATTAGCTTTAAGTTGTAAGTAAGGGGCTGGAGAGATGGCTCAGTCATTAAGAGCACTCATTGCTTTTCCAAAAGTCCTGAGTTCAATTCCCAGCACCTACGTGGCA
Source organism: Cricetulus griseus (assembly GCF_003668045.3). Lineage (NCBI taxonomy): Eukaryota > Metazoa > Chordata > Mammalia > Rodentia > Cricetidae > Cricetulus > Cricetulus griseus. Next base: position 158,607,918 of record NW_023276806.1, read on the forward strand.
ACTCACAACTGTGTGAAGCCATCTTCTGGTGCACAGATGTACATTCAGACAAAGTGCCCATATACACAAAATACATATAAATAGGGCTTAAATGCAATTAATATGCAGGGAAAAAGGATGAATTTATTTAGAATGTTTCAGCAATGAAAGGAACTTGTACTCATCCACGATTAGAAATTCACATTATTCTCATGAACCAAAGGTCCAAATATGACTCCATCCTTCTCCCTCTCACTTCCTCATCTATCTGTATCCTGTCCAAGCTGCCCTTAGCTCCCAGGTAAAAGTTGTTGCCGGGACAGAATACAGTTTTCCACTGTATCACCTTTGGAGACTCTCTTCAGTGGGACCGGTGCTGTTCCCAGCTCTTCTCTTAAACATAGTCCTGTGGATTTTATCTCAGCAACTGTTTCTTACTCATTTCCAAGTCCATTTTCTTCTTATGCTGAATGCTTCAGGAAAATGAGGAGTGAAATTTAAGCATGCCATTATATGTGATTAAATGAATTTCAAAGAAATCTCTAAATGATAAACATTTGAAATTTGAAGTTTTAGGAAGAAAAGATAATTAGCACTTTGGAGATACTTGCCCCTACCATAAAGATATAATGTAGAGAAAAACTAATCATCAGTATTGGGACTTTATAAGGCAATATTTCCCTTATTCTTCATCCTTACACTTCTGGGCATATACTCTAGAAGGAGATGAGAGAAAGAGATGAGCAAATAGACATGAGAATAGTCACTGATTGATACTAAAAAGACAGTTTTAAGCTGACCAACACAAAAAAAGGTCAGGGCTTGTAAAAAGCCACGTTGTAAAAAATAACTTTTAATTTAATGGAGGCAACTTGGGGGGGGGGGTACATAGGGAGGAGCTAGAAACGACATTGAAGAAATATCCTTTCCTTTTGCTTTTGAGACAGAGACCAAGTGAATACCTGTGATTCTAAGCCCAGGGCCTTTGTGTGTGGTTGTACAAGTTGGGAACCTCATAGAGGTGTGAAGCGTTCTTCATCCATAGAACACTGGGAAAGCAACAAAATGGCAGCCTATCCTTCCTGCCCTTTGAAAATCTGAAACTTGCCTACCATACTGTGAGGAAACCTAAGCATCTTGAAACGTGTTCCATACAGGTAATATGCCTACCAGTCCCAGCTAGAGGCCTGACCAACAGCCAGCTGCCAAAGATGCCACCCATCTGCTGAGCCCCCGACTTTCTTGACTCTCCACCAAGTGCCTCAATGAATGTGTGGGTGTAATGATTTCACTAGACCCAAGGTAGATGATAAATGGGCGTTTTATTGAGGAACAACTTACACAGAATAAAGAACCGCCGCAGCCCTTCTGACCCAAGAGAAAACGAGCAACCGAGAGAGAACATGCCTCATGCTTTCCTCTTTCTGCTGCTATCGTCATCTGAAGCCATGCCAAAAGGGGTGTGGCCACTGTTTCAGGTTCACAGTCAAGATGATGCTACACCCCGGACTCTGGAACAGAAACACAGCACCTAAGTACTAAACACCATGGTTGCCCCTGCCACTGTGCTTAGGAATGGCTGGCGGAGTGACACCTGCTATCAGGAACACTCTCCATCTGGGAGCTTCTCAGTTCCCACGGGGGTTCTTCCCAAGATTCCAGTTGCCAGGGTACGGGCTGTGCCAGGATTCAGTCCCCAGCTTGAATCCTCAGGCATACACCATCACTATTCCCACACCTTGGAGTCGGCTGTCCTTACTCTCTGCTTCCTGCAGCCCACATTCTGAGCTTGGCAAACAAGGGAGGTCCTTGGCTCATCCTTCCTGACTGCCTCGTCTTCTCTCCACTCCTGCTGTCTCTTGGCTCCAGATATTTGCCTATGCAGACGCTTCTCCTTGGAATTTTCCTCCCTTTCCACCTTAACCTCCACTATTGTCTTCTCCTCTTCTAATCAGCATCCTAATTTCAATGCTACCAGTAATTCAAAGGTTAGTTAAGTCTATTATTCCGAACAGCTTATAACACTGGAAACAGTACACTATCATCCCCAGTGGCTTGCACTAGAGACTCCAGATACATCTCCAATGGCAGGAACACAGGAAGTGATTCCAGACTCCTCTACCTTGATATACATCGTCACATGATGGGCTCAGATAGAATCAGGAGAAGCCATTCCCACAGAGGTGGACCACCTTGGCCCTATCCCAGAACAGCAAGGTTCAACAGAATAGACTTAGGGATTCTTTCAACTAGAACCTTGAAGTAAGCAAAAATGGAAACTAGCCCAGAAATCACATTTACCCTTCCTTTCTTTGGGCTGGAGGGGGTGCTACTGAAAAGGCAGCAATATTAAACTCTCAGCCTCAAGTTGGCTGCAGTGGGTTTTGGAGATGACGAGGTGTTGAGCTAAGTGTCTGTGGCTTAGTAGGGATTGCTTAAGAGCCATGTTGATGAGGAACTCATTCCTTCTCCAGTAATAGTTGACTCTTACCATTGGTTTCTTCATTATAATCCCCACCATGAAACAATTAGAACAACAATCAGACAAAAAGAGGATAGCCTCTGTGAAAATAATAAATTTGATTTAGAAAAAAATGCACACAAAATGAAAATAAATGCTGCTCTCAAATATAATCATTTGGGTATTATGAGAGGAATCAGGTTTAATCTTTCAAATAACACTGGTTAGGCAAAAATGATAGAATGTGAATGTCAAAGAGACTCCAAGGAATAACTGGGAAATTGATAGACAGCCTGGGGTTGCTGCAACACTTCTTGCAATCCCAAACTCATTCTCGGACACAGTACAGTCTGTGGGCAGTGCGTGGGGAGATAAATATTTACTTCAGACTCAGCTTTGAAATTTGTATGCAAAAGTGAGCAGATCTTTCCCCAGGGCTTAAAGTGCTGGCTTGTCAACAAATATTCCAGCAAGGGGGAAAAAATAGCTCTCCAAAGGGAGTGAGTGCTGTCTGTCTATCTCACTCTTCTCTATCTGCTGACCTGCTGCCTTTCCCTCTAGTTTCTCCATGCAGTCCATGTCCTCTATGCACCAACTTTTATTTCTTTTCCTGTTACAAGTCTCCTTTCAACCAAAAAAAAAAAAAGAAAAAGAAAAAAGAAAAAAAAAAAAAAACCTACTCGTTGTAGTTGTTGGACCTTGGTAGAGATTCAACTCCAACTTGGGGCTTGAGAGTGAGTTACAATCCAAGGCAGGCTCTAACATCATTGTCTTCAGATGGGGCAGAGATAATGGCTACATGCTGGGACAGAAGAGAGCAAAGCTAGGTTTCTGAAGATGAACAGAAAGGTTCTGGAAAGGGATGCTGGAAACAAAGATTTCACATGGGAAAGAACAAAAGTTCAACCCAGTGTACTGCTTTGCTTTCATATGGGGTTCATAGGGAGGAGTAAAGAATTCACCTGCATTTTGCAGAATTTCAAATTGCGAGTGACTTCAGATGCCAGGCAGAGGGACTCTGCCTCTACTCCCCACCACAGAAAGCCACAGCTTCCTCTGATGGGCTTTTCAAGATTCATCTCCCTCTCATTACAGCTGACTCTTCTATTGTCACTTGTCACACTTAGAAAAGAAAACATGTTCTTTATTGTATTCTATGTCATAAGAGCAGATAAGAGGTAATATCTATCATTAAATAATATGCATTGCCAGGACTTCTGTTAATGAATAACTAATGTTCATAATGCTAAATGAAAATAAAATTTAGTTCTGGTTATCTGAAAATATATTTCAATGGACTAAAGAAAGTATCTTCAACAAATGGTGCTGGCATAACAAATGGATGCTGGCATGTAGAAGACTGCAGATAGATCCATGTCTATCGCCATGCACAAAACTGAAGTCCAAATGGATCAAAGACCTCAACATAAAACCAGCCACACTGAACCTCTTAGAAGAGAAAGTGGGAAGATACCCTTGAACGAATTGGTACAGGAGACAGCTTCCTGAACATTACACCTGTAGCACAGACACTGAAATCGACAATTAATAAATGGGACCTCCTGAAACTGAGAAGCTTCTGTAAGGCAAAGGACACAGACAGCAAGACAAAATGACAGCTCACAGAATGGGAAAAGATCTTCACCAACCCCACAACGGAAAGAGGGCTGATTTCCAAAATATACAAAGAACTCAAGAAGCTAGTTTCCAAAACACCAAATAATTCAATTAAAAAGTGGGGTACAGAACTAAATAGACAATTCTCAATAGAGGAATTTAAAATGGTTGAAAGACACTTAAGAAAGTGCTCAACATCCTTAGCCATAAGGGAAAGGCAAATCAAAACAACTCTGAGATACCATCTTACTCCTGTCAGAAAGGCCAAAATCAAAAACACCAAAGATAACTTATGCTGGAGAGGATGTGGAGAAAGGGAAACACTCCTCCACTGCTGGTGGGAAGGCCAACTTGTACAGCCACTTTGGAAATCTGTGTGTTCCTCAGGAAAATGGAAATCAGTCTACCACAAAAGATCCAGCAATTCCACTCTTAGGCATATACCCAAAAGAAGCACATTCATACAATAAGGACATTTGTTCAACAATGTTCATACCAGCACTATTTGTAATAGCCAGAACCTGGAACAACCTAGATGCCCCTCAACTGAAGAATGGATGGAGAAAATGTGGTACATTTACACAATGGTACTAAGCAGGAAAAAAAAAACAAAAACAATGGAATCTTGAAATTCTCAGGCAAATGGACAGAACTAGAAGAAACCATTCTGAGCAAGGTAACTCAGTCACAAAAAGACAGACATGGTATGTACTCACTCATATATGGATTTTACACATAGAGTAATGGATTACCAGCCTATAATTGACACCACCAGAGAAGCTAGGCAACAAGGAGGACTTTAAAATAGATATACATGGTCCCCTGAAGAAGGGGAAAGGGACAGGAGCCCCTGAGCAAATTCGGAGTATGGGCAGGGGCAGGGGGAGAGGGAGATAGGAGAATGAGAAGGGGAGAAGACGAGGGGTGAGGAGGACATAAGGGAGCAGGAAGACTGTGTAGGGAAAGAATAGAGGAGAGCAAAATAAGAGATACCTTCAAAGAAGGAGCCAGTATAGGTTTAAAGGTAAATCAGGCACTAGGGAAATGTCCAGAAATCTACAAGGATGACACCAAGTAACCATCTAAGCAACAGTGGAGAGGCTACCTTAAATGCCCTCCCCTGATAATGAGATTGATGACTAACTTATATACCATCTTAGAGCCTTCATCCAGCAGCTGGTGGAAGTAGAAGCAGACACCTACAGCTAAACACTGAACTGATCTGGAATCCAGTTGCAGAGAAGGAGGAATGATGAACAAAGGGGTCAATACCAGGCTGGTGAAACCCACAGAAACAGCTGACCTGAACAAGGGGGAGCTCTTGGCCCCCAAACTGATAACTGGGAAACCAGCATGGGACTGACCCAGACCCCATGAATGCTGATGTCAGTGTGGAGGCCTCGGAAATCTATGGGGCCTCTTGTAGTAGATCAGTACTTATTCCTAGCATAGGAATGGACTTTGGGAGCCCATTTCACATAGAGGGATACTCTCTCAGCCTAGACACACGGGGAAGGGCCTAGGCCCTACCCCAAAGGATATGACAGACTATGAAGACCCCCCCCATGGAAGACCTCACTCTCCCTGGGGAGCAGAATTGGTATGGGATAAGTAGGGTGTTAGTGGGGGGCAGGAGAGGAAGGGAGGGAGAGGGACCTGGGATTGACATGCAAAACAATTTTGTTTCTAATATAAATAAAAAATGGAGAAAAATATATTTCAAAGATTATCTTTTAGATAAAAAAAGGAAAATGGCCTAAATATAACTCCACTATAAATTCCTTGAAATAAGTCATTTGAGACAGACAATCTTTATCACTGAGATCTTTAAGAATCTCAATAAATACTTACATTAAATAAAGCCTGGCTGGAAAGCCTTGATTTGTCATTTCTTAATTTTCAGTTAAAATCCCTTTAAACTCAGGAACACACACAAACCCAGTCTCAGTGGAATACTGTCCAGTGATGTGGGATGTTCTCCTGTATGCTGTAAATATGTGTTGCTCTTACTGATATAAATAAATACTTTACATTGGTATGAATTTTGATTTATTGATACAAATTTAAGGTCAGTTTTGTTATGTGTACATTTTCTACTTTTGTTTAGGTGTTGTGTTTATACAGCTCATTTAAAAAAGTAGTAGTATATAATTAAAATACAGATTATAGATAATCATCTTAATAGTCAAAACTTATAGACATGTTAGGTAGGTTTTCTAGATAAACAGAGATATATTTCAGATGGATATATATTCTTCAAGCCTTTCAAAGACATACATAATGTGTGTTAACTTAGGGCTTTCATGACAATGAGACACATTTGCTCCTGATAACACCACTTATACCAGAGAGGATGCTGGGCACCCACGAAACTCATTTTGGAGTTTGCCTTCAGTGTGGCAAGGATAGCTATTTGGACAAAAATCTGCTCTTGCCTGGACTGCTTGACAGCATGCTGTCCAAACTGAACAAGAAGGTTACAAAGATAAGGGACTACTGAACTTGCCAAGGGACAGGATGGTCCTTCAAGGTTCCTGCTTCTTCTAAAAGTCTGCCAGACATTCTGGGCCTACAAGCTGGAGAGGGTTACCCCCAAGTTACAAAGGAACTTTGAGTGACATTCCGGGAAATGAGATATCTCTGTCAGTTCTATTCATTCTGGTCACAAGTCTGTAGCTAATGTGTGTTCTTGATCAGCTAGTGAACCTGACAGTCACTCCCATGGTACCTCCTTCTCCCTAAATGGTAACTTCAACTTGCTAGCAACAGCAACCTTGGTTTATTTTTGATGATGAAATCCAATAGATAGGTGCTACAGAAATGGCTCAGTCACCAAATGTACAAGCATGAGAGCCTATTTAATTTCCAGTATTCATAAAAAATATATATATCCAGGTGCTTGTTATCCCAGCACTAGGGAAACAGAAACAGTCAGATCCCTGGACCTATCTGGCTAGGCAGCCTAGCCAAATCCATGAACTTCAGTTTCAGTGAGAAATCCTGTCTCTAAAGATAAGAGCAATAGAGAAAGACATCTGGCATGATCCTCTGGCTTCTACATTCATAAATCCATGTGTGGGCATGTGCATATATGTGTGGACATATGCTCATGCATACACACACACACACACACACACACACACACACACACACACACATCACAAACACAAAAAAATCTACTGAGTTTATGTGATTTTGTTCCTGATATGTTTACACTTAATATGGAAATAATAAAATAAATTTTTCCTGAAGAACTAATATATTTGTGTTAAGTTTAGAAAGGGGCACTATTTATATGCCTATCTTAGGGAGGTATTTAAGATTTAAGGCCACAAGGCCTATCAGTGAATATGACATATTAGCCTTCAGATTCCCATTAGAGGTATAATTGAGTAATGGATTTTTAGACCATCACTTGTAAATAGAAAGATACAAGTAATCAAATCAAGCTTAAAAGTATTGGACTGCTTCAGAGAACACGTGATTTGTTATTTATTAGATTTACCAGTATTGTTAAAGTTTGGCTAGTACTTTGGGCATCTGAAAAACTTAAAAAGAAAATTGAATATGTTAAATTTATACATGGAATTTAAATACTTGAAGGGATTTTTATTAACTGAGTTGTAAAGGGAACTGCCTGAGAGTTAAATGTGTTCAACTTAAATGGATCAAACATTATTCAAAGGCTCCCTTGAAAGCAATTGTTAAAATTTACTAGATTCATAAATCAAATAATAAAATGTGTAAGGTGAACTTACAGGTTTGGAAAAAACTGGATTTTTTAAATGTTCTTTTAATAAAATGAATATTAAATTAAAACCTTGAATAACAGCATGGACACTTTCTCTGCAGAGAAATCAGCCCTCAGATTTAAAAAAAATCACAATTGACATGGAGATCTCATAATTGCAAGTGTGCCTAAAGAATACAACTGTACTGGGCTGGAGAGATGGCTCAGCCATTAAAAGCTAGGCTCACAACCAAAAAAAAAAAAAAAATACAACTGTATAAGTGAAATAGAAGCAACAAGATCGAAAAGTACTTTCCTAAACCAGATTCCCTCCCCCAATGTCTTAAATATGTAAAGCAAATAAGTTTATTATGTCCTAGACAAAAATTAAGCACTAAATTACATGCTAGGGTAATGAATTGAATTACAATGAACACATTACACTCTGGGTTGAACAATGTGATTGACAAGGAAACAAAGTCAATCTGTCCTCAGACTTCTTCCTGTTCTTAAGGCAACAGCTCAGAGGCTACAGGGCTTGAGAGGAAATGGTTTCTGATTAAGCATTTCATCCTCCACAGTTGGTCATTCATTTCTGAAATCACAATAAAGATATGCTCACTGGTAGTGTCATGCTTGAAGGCCTAGCTTCCATTTTCCTAGCACCATGAAGCAGAGAATTATTTTCAGAATCATAATGAATCCAAAAATTCATCTGAATATGCATAGCCTCGAGTGAGGATAAGTTATACACAGGAAGGGATTTCCATGTATGTGAAACCAGTCACGTCTAAGAGCATTATCCAAGTGAAATAATTAAGTTTAATCTCTTCCTTTCTGCCTCTCCAATTCATGTGGGGATTCTTGGGTCAGGCAACCTGGCAAGAAGGATGGACAGTATTCACATGGGCAAACTGTCAAATAGCCTTCTAGCCACCAAAGATGAACCCAGATAGAGCAAAGGTATACAACGTGTTCACCTCAGACACCTCCCCTAAAATGGATCAGCAAAACAAGGATAAGCCTGAAGGAAGCCCTAGCTGTTCTTTCTGGATTTTCCTAAATCAGAAAATTAGGTTGGATTTAGGACAAATGGGGACCACCTATCACCTATTGAGCATACTCTAATGAACCCAGAATGATCACTAACATGGATCCAGAACTTATTTGACACCCATTGAGAGCAGCACTCTGGCATAAGGTAGGACTCTGGCGGACTGTCTTGCAGGAGATTAAACAATAGATATAAGCATCAATCCCATACTGATCCAATTAGTCTACACATCAAAGTTTTACCTAACAACAAGGAAATCAGAACACTCCACCGGAATGTGTTTATTCACCAACAAGTATCTATTGAATAGCAAATAAGTAGTAATTTAAAATGGTGATATTTTATGTTTTGTAATTTATAATCTATAGGGGTGACTCAAAAAGTAGACCATGACATGATGATTACAATGACAGAGGATTCGTATGGAGATAGCAGAGGATGCACTGGGCTTGAAGCACCTCAGACATGGGCATTTGGGAAAGATTGACTAAGAAAGTTCTACATCCATGTGAAAACAAGTCATTGTTAAATGGAAGCTTTAAAGTACCCAACTAGTGGGTGGGAGAGAGAGAGAAACTGAGATTAAACCAAGGGAGCATGGTGCATTAGGTTTTGAAACAGAGAAAAGTAGAGAGGAGACAAGTCACAGAGAACCCCATGAGTCATGTTGAAAACTCTGGCCTTTTTCTCAAAACCAACATTAAAAATAGATAATTGTAAGCAACATAATACAGTTTAATTTCTTTTTTCAAGATGATTCTGAGAAATTAAAAAAGGAAAGAAAAAGGATTGTATGCCTGAGAGAGAAACAGGAGTGTACTATGCTAGAAGTTAGCTGTAAACATCCAGGGGGGAGGGAGTGATGGCCATGCCTGACTTACATGTCTGATGGTTGCCATAGAAAATATAGCAGATTTGAGAGGTACCAAGGAAATGAATTTACAGGACTTAAGAATTAATTATGTAAGTTATTTATTGCTGTATAACCAACTTTACCCAAGCACATTGGTATCAATGCCTGCAGAACAGGAACCCTGGCATGGTGTAACTGGGTCCACTGACTCATGGGTTTACACAAGACTACAAAGAGTTGGCCAGGTTCTCACTTGAAGGTCCAACTGAAGGAAGTCCTGCTATAAAGTTCCCGTGGCTTTTGAGAGAATGTTGTTCCCTACTATATGGGCTTCTCTAATGCTGCAGCATTGCAACAAAAACAACTGAAAACAAATTTGCTAACAGGCTGGGAGTCACAATCTTATTTCAACTAATTATGGAATTGATAAGTCCATGCCATCTATTGGTTCCAAAGGAATTGCTCTATTAGACAATATTGAAATAGAAGGGACTATGGAAGGACCTGGGTAGCAGAGGTAGGGCTTGTTGGCAGCCATCTTGGAGTATGCTTGGTTATGTAGGTTGTGATGAGTAAGAAAGATGGAATCACTATGCTCTGGGAGCATGGGAATAATGATTAACTTCTGCCAAAAATAATGAGATGAGGTTTGGATTTGCTGTGTTTGGGAATTCAGAAGCAAATTCACATAGAAGTGAAGAATACATATAAATTCATGCTGGCATACAAGGTTGTACAACTTAAATGGGCCATTAAAGCTTTGGATGTAGATACAATGAGCAGACAGGACAGGGAAATAAAACCCTAAGGCATGTGGGATGTAGCCATATGTAAGGCAAGGAAACAAAGCTTCAAAGAAAGACCTAGTGAGTGTGAATCTCCAGAGATGAACTCTGCTGTCTGTATTGTTTTAAGCAACAAGGGTGATTATGATATGCAGCCAAGCTTGAAACCTACTGAATCGAACTAACACAAAAAAAGATTAAACACTCCTACATCTAAGCTGCCATGGAGGTTATATCCAGAAAGTAGACATGGGAATAATCTTTATTTTCTCCTTTGGGCTTATTTATATTTTCAATCTTAAGTATATCTTAGTTGTTAAAAAGAAAATCAACTTTCTTTTCTAAATAATGTTTATACCACAAATATGGTTAACATAAGAGTAAAATTAAGTTAATTTGACAGAATGAAAAGCATATAAGTCTTAAAACATAGCCATTTTTGTCTCTGTTTATATTTTCATATTCCCAATAATATACAAAGCTAACAACACCATCTTTAAGCAAGAATCTGTCTTACACTATGACTTCAAATGTAAATTTGAATACTCACTCTGGAAAGAAACTTGACAAAGAGTGTTGCTTTCCATGAAACTATTTATACTCTTGGATGGAATCTACTTCCAGGAACTTAGCCAAAGAAAATAATCAAAGATATTAATATAAATTCTCCAAGAGGAATACAGAGTCTTAATGGCAGTGAAAAATTAAAGAATTTTCAGGTAATTGGAGATGATTAAACAAATGGTTGTAGGCATGTCACCATAATGCCATTAGACCCAAAAATATATACAAATATGCTATATTTCCTGTTACTTACTATAATGCTATATCTCTCTATGCTATAATAGCAGACACTATGCCATATACTATCACAAATTTAATGTATTATTAGTCTATTAGGTGCTATTGCATGAATTGAGTAAGTGGGACGCCTACTGTTTTGTCAACATGAAACAAATTATGGTTGTGGTGTTTTCTCATGGCAACAGAAATTCTAACTAATACAGGCTTTCTGATTACTAAGTCTAACTAGTAAGTCTAGGCTTTCCAGTTTCTCCCCTCATTATCCCTGCCTTGAATCTGAGGTGGCTGGAGGAGAAAGGGGGAAAGAAGGCCATGGATTTAGCTCTCAGCCCCTAAGCTCTTCACTGGCCTTCTTGTCTGTCTCTCACCAGCTGTCACCATCTCGGAAGGGCTCCCCTGAAGTAGCCTATATGTAAAGACACGGCTCTTTCCTAGGCTCACAGTGCACAGGTCCTGGAGATGGTTGGTACTGGGGCAGATGAGGACATTGTACACGAAATCCTGGTGCCCTACACAATGGTCCCCTGCAGCCACTCTGGTTGATCTGCAGACATCCTTCCTCGGAGTGATTTCACCACAGTCCCTTGTGCATCACTCCAGGAGGCTACTCCACTGTGGAGCCTACACCATGGATAGCGCCATTCCACTTTCTCCCCTCACTCAGCTGATGTCAATGGAGGTTGGTTCTCTCAGAGGACAAACCTTTAAGAGCAATTGCTGCTTCTCTAGAAGCCAATCACTTCTGCCTTCTTCCTCTTTATAATTTCTAATTGTTCATTCATTTTGTAATTGACAAGCACAAATTAAATCTATTTATGGAATATAATTTGATGTTTTAAAATACATGTATGTTCTAGAACAGCTAAATCTAGCTAGCTCACAAGCATCATCTTACAAACTTATTTCCCATCTTCATCTTTTTTCTGTTTTTGTTTATTTGTTTGTTTTTAGACAGGGTTTTAATACACAGCCCAGGATAACCTAGATCTTGTGGTCCTCCTGCCTCAGATTCCCAAGTATTGGGACTGAAGACATTCACCACGAAACACATCTTGCCTGTGATTTTTAGTCCAGATTCCAAGAAGTTTTCCTTCTGAGTGACAAATACCATCCACATGTATACGTGACACCTTTAAGAAACAAAACTATTAGGAATAGCTTTCCAGAGCTGTATAACAACCCTAACCCCCACAATGCTCCATTAATAACAAATAACCAAGAGAACAATATTTGCATTCCTCTACTTAGTAAGCAGTGTCATTGGTTTCCAAAGTAGACATTGCAATGGCCATTAAAATGAATGAAAGGGTAGTCCCTGCTTTTCCATTATAGAACAGATAAACAAAATTATTATGACATAATACAGTATGAATTGGTTGTGATAAGTGTGGTATGATGGAATTTGATTTTCTTAGAAAAAATAATAAGAGACCCAAAACAATACTACAAAAGCTTTGTGGGACACTCACCACTAAATAAGTTAAAGTGTTAGCATTTTAGGAACATATTCCTAGCCTTAAATTTGTTGCTTTGTTAAAACAATGATTCATATTCGCTATTTTTCTAACCATACTTCTGGATTTTATTACATGGGAATGCTGGCCACATATTTTAGGAGCTTTATGCACTTTAGAGCTTTGCGGGAGGGGGGAAATTTACTGCTTTGGGAGGGAGAGTACTAGAGGCATTTCAGGACACAGTAAGGGCAGAGCTGTGGTATGGTTGGCTCAGGTATTATCAAGTAATCGTCCCTGAACCAATCATCTAAAGCTGGGGGTATGGGAATGTTTTGTAAAATTATCAGTGGTCAAAGAGGCTGAGGAAAGGCAGTGGAACCAGTAAACCACAAAGGCTGTGTGCTCAACTGTGCAGGACCACAGTCTTGTGAGATAGCAACATCTCCTTCCTGAAAATGGTTCAGCATCATGTAACTGTGATGCTGAACTGTGCGGCCATCTTCCTAACTGTGAAAGATTGACAACCTCTACAGAAAGCAGAATGGCAAGGGCTTCCAGGGGTGCAGGGTACATCTCAAGAGATTCTTAGCCGTCTGCATAGGCAAAGCATAGAGAAATTCTGAGTCCAGATTCTGAGTACAGAACATCAGCTTTGCACGATCTGCTTGAGCAGTCATGTTTACAACAAATACTGAGCTACTGACAGCTTATTAATTTGTCTAGTTCTCCAGCCACATCATCAAAAACATGAGTTTTACATTGACCTCTCTCCTGAATATCTGAACAAGGTAAACAAAACTTCAGTTAGTATCCATGCTGTCTGATTAAACCTGAATGCCTCTGCCCCAGCTCCTATGGTGTTGATGCTTCTGGGCAACAATGTCATATAACTAAGATGGCCTGTAAGAAACACGAACAGAGGAGGAACTTTTGGCCCCTCCTATGTTTATTGAAACTCCCCTGTATAAATGAGAGAGTAACTAGAAATCACTAGTATAGGGACCAGCAGGCTTTACACAGATGTTCACCAGTGTGATCTATAGGAAGCACCATGGCCATTTGCCAAGTCTTCTTGGGCCTTCCTGAGGCAAATAAAGGCACACAGCACCCCATCCATTCCTAAGCCATTCAAGTAGAGTTTCTGTGTGTAACAAAAAAAAAAAAAAAAACAAAACATGAGCCATTCTTCTAGCCAAACTTTCCCATGAATGACAACTTTTTAATAGAAACATGTACAATGAAATACTTGTGATATAATTTGCTAAAAAAAAAAGTCTAAAAGTCAATTTCAGTAACTTGTACTGTATTTAGAAATCAAGCTTTATAAGGTCATTTTGGTATTGTTGCTTTTCCTTCTTTTCTCTGGAGATTTTTTATCCAGTTTGTAAGAATTGAATTTCACCAAGTATTTTATCTAAGCAACCCCCTTCCATCTCTGCTCTACTCCAAGCTTTTGGCTCTTTTCTTTTTCATGTGGTCAAGAAACTCGCAGTAGATCCAAAGACCAGGAAAAAAGATTAGAAAATACATTATTGCAATTGTTTTCTCTTTCAAATCATCCCATTGCCTCCACATCTCCCTACCTCCAGAATAAAATACTATCCTTTTTACAATGATTCTTTGGGTTAAATCTATTAGAGATTCATGATACTTCCTACTTCCTAAAGTGTCAGATAAAGCATCCTGTGAAGACCAAAATTGTCCTTGCCAGGATTCATGAGGACCAATGCAGACAAATTCTGTGCCACAGCCATGCCCTGTCTATATATCACAAAATGAGCACAGCCTTGCTACAGGCCTGTTGCCAGGCAAGAGGGGGCTGTACATCACCTGTCAACAACCAGAATTTATCTTTCGACCTCCCCTTGCAATGTCAGGTCTGGGAGGTCCTTATATTAAACACAAATCATAAAATATTTGAAAAATGAACGTGAAAACTGTAACTCTTTCCTCAGCCCAATGCCTCTATTGTCATTTTTATTTGAGGATTTTTATTAGTTTTCATTGGTGACAGAACATATGGGAGGGTATGAGGGTTACATTTAGTAAAGAAAAAATAATTTCAAAATAGAAGGACAAAAATCTTACCTTAGCAAATACTTTTAAAACAGTCTATTATATCACACTTGTCAAGTGATCACAAACCAAGTTGCCAGGATTCCATCAGAGGAGATAAAGTGTGTGGTGTGTGTGTGTGTGTGTGTGTGTGTGTGTGTGTGTGTGTGTGTGTGTGTGTGTGTGTGTAGTGTGTGTATGTGTGTGTGTGTGTGTGTGTGTGTGTGTGTGTGTGTGTGTGCATATACATGTTTGTACATTTGTATGGAACCGAAAAGGCCAGAAAGAAAAAAAAAACTTAAGTGGTACTCCTTAGGCACCATCTACTTTAAGGCAGAGCCTCTCACTATCCTGGACCTCAACTATTAGGTTAGGCTGGGCAATAGTGAGCCCCAGAGATTGACCTACTCCACCTTCTCAGCTCCGGAGCTACAAGCATTCAGCACCACACACTTTTCTCCCCCAGGGTTGGTTCTAGGACTCAAACTCAGGTCCCTATGCTTGCACAGCAAGCATTTTACCAACTGAGCCCTCTTCCCAGTCTCATAGCTCTTCAGACTGATGGATAAAGAGATG
This sequence comes from Cricetulus griseus, assembly GCF_003668045.3. Taxonomy (NCBI): domain Eukaryota; kingdom Metazoa; phylum Chordata; class Mammalia; order Rodentia; family Cricetidae; genus Cricetulus; species Cricetulus griseus. Next base: position 158,623,289 of record NW_023276806.1, read on the forward strand.
AAGTAGGTGTCTGTCCCACCCTTCCTTATCTGTGGGGATGCTTTCTCTGTTACGGGGTAATCAAACATTTGTCAAGAAAAACATCTCTTTTCTGGAAACATTCTCACCCAGTAATTGCAGAAGGATAGTCAGAACCAGGAAGTCACCTTCTATAAATACTTAAGTGAAATAATGGCTGTAGAAAACAATCATCAAAAGAACCAAAAGAATGCTGGCTCTGGAATGAAGGGTGAGGCTGACAACTTTTGTAAATTTACTGGAAATTTTTCATTAAAATGTTGGGGAAAAAACAGGTATGCAGAATGCTCTTGAACCCTTCCCTTCTACCCTCATTAGAAACCCTTCAAAGATCCATTCATTATTAGTTCCTTTAACAGCCCAAGTGCAATCACCCTCCAGATCACAGCTGTCTGTCTTTGATGACTGAGGTCATCGTTTCTGGCTTATTATAATAAACTTCAAACAGGAGTTTCCATAGTTACTGATTTAAACCATGTAGAGGAGATTGAACAGACTCTACACTTTAGCCCAGAATATTTTCTCATTGATCACAAATGATCTTCAGGATCTTTCATGTGCTATGTGTCGCCACCATCTGTTTTCTTGGTGTTTGATCATTTTCTGACAACATTTCACAAAATATTCAAAATCGAAATGAGTGGGATAAGAAGTGGGACTGCTGAGACATCCTGGTTAATTGGGTTTGGATTGAGGAGGCTGATCTTTCCAACAAAGAACATATGGCAGAGGGTGTGCATGGACTCCTGCAGGAGATGTTCACTAAGTTATGTTCCACTTTCAAACCATTGGCTGAAATAGGATTCACTGTGTGCATGTCCTAAGCGGGGCAAGATGAACGTGCGACTTCATGAAGAGAAGTACAATGTAGAACCTTACACACACACACACAGGCACACAGACGCAAAGAGTAGTGTCCATAAAAAATAGCTTTTTCTTTCTTGTGAGGTAATTATTGGTAGGGAGTAGACAGGGGAGCTGGGTAGGTTGTTCCTTTGCATCTCCACCATCCAGGTCTTCAGTGGAGTGGCTGCATGTCTCTTCAAGTGCCCTTCAGAGCTAACTTCCTGCATGCTCATCATTAATCATTTTTGGAGTGTGTGATGAATATATGCACATGTGTTCTTGTGTACATGTATGTGTACACAGAGGCCAGAAATTAGTAAGTCTTCCTGTATCATTCTCCACCTTCATACTTTCTTTGTTCTTTCTGTCTTTTCTTTCTTCCTCTTTCTTTCTCTCTTTCTTTCTTTCTTTCTTTCTTTTTTCCTTCCTTTCTTTCTTTCTTCCCCTTGAAAATGTGTTTCGCTGAACATGGAGCTGGCCAGCCAGTTCTGGTTATCCCAATTCTGTCATCCTCAGCATCGGGGATTACAGCTGCACGTCACTGTACTCAACTTCTCCAATGGGTGCTGGGCATCCAAACTGAGGCCCTCTTGCTTGCAAAGCACAAACTTTCCTAACTGAATCACTCCCCTCCCAACATCAATTTTACTGCTGCAGATTCTCTGCTTTCTTTCCATATCCTCTGGAATGTGTTGTTCACCTACACATGTATAAACTGTCTCTCAGTTTGTGACATTTTATGACTTAAGACCTCTACTTTCTCTGAGCTCTTGGTGACCGTTCTTTATTTTCTATCTGCCTGCTACAAAGGAAAGAGGACAATATTTCTTGTCCTACTGAAGTCTCTCTTGATGAAAACTGACCTCCTACCCTAATCTGATCCAATGTCATTGGACCTGAAACACCCACACTCCCTCCCTATGCCATGCCCAATGCCAAATAGAACCTGTATCAACCTTCTTGCTGTTGGTTTTCTCTTATAATTCCTCAGTGAAATTATTCCAGCTTTGCTTATGGATCAGAAGAGATCAGTGAGGTCTCAAACAAAACAAAGAAATTCATCAAATCTCAGACCAGACTTTCCTAGAATAGAATCACTGTCACTGGGATACTGGATCATTTTTCATAAGGACCAAATGAAGATACTTTATCACTTTCTCCTTCCCTTTCTCTCTTGTCTAGCCAAATATACACATAAAATCATAGAGGATGGAGACCACTAAACACCTGCTATTACAGAAGCACAATCGGTCAGAGTCCCCAGGTAAAGAGCTGAAGAAATGTCTCCACCTGAAAAGAACATGACCTGGGCTGGAGATGCAGCTGAGTGGTAGAATACTCACTTGGTGTGCATGTTGCCCTGAGCTAGATGCCAAGTCCTGCCAAGAAAGGACACAAAAGAGACTGGTTATGGTAAACTCAGAAACAGGTAAGAACTTAAAGGGACTACAGAGAAATGAGAGGAAACAAGATTTGTAGGAAGTAAAACAATACTGATTAAATAAGGAGGTCAGAATCCATAAGGAAATCAAGGAGGCAGGGGATGAAGAACCATGCCAAGTGAGAGTCCCAGTCAGCTGGGCAAGAAGTCCTCGCCCCGATTCCACCTAAGCATAGAAACACACTTCCCCCGATGATGCATGGTATAGGCTATAAGAATCTAGATGCAAAATTTTCTTCCAAGTGATGAAAAGAGAGTTTAAAGATAGAAAACTCTGCAACTTGGGATTAAAGGATAGATAAACACAAGATAAACTAGCCTGTATTGTGACCAAAGGGGACAGACATAGATAGGAATAGCATGGACAGAATTTCATGTTGGAGACCTAAGTGGGGTGGGTTGAATTAAGATAGCTGTGTCTGTCAGAGCTCCCCTACTCTGCACCTAAACTATGAGAGGTTACAGAGCTGTTAAGGAAGAGGTGCTGGGTAGAGAAATACCATGGGGTAGACAGAGACCATGTTAGAAAAAGGTGGTTCATGGAGATAAGTTTTTTGAAGAATAAAGGCCTCTTCCATGCCTCCTTAAAAGGAAGAACTCTGAAGTTATCCAATAATGTGATGTGTTTAAATCTAGACATACAGCTAATGTTGCTTTAACAGAGTCATAGTCATCTACACTTCAGTTCAACAACAAACAGAGTAGGAGTCAAAAGAAAAGAAGTAAGAGAGGGACATGGAAAGGAAAGGAGCCAAAGACTTCATTTTCAGCTTGGACTACCAGCCCATAATCAGTATTGGTTGACTGATCTGATCAGCTGATCTGATTCTGCCCATCTGGGTATCTGCCCATGTATCCAATGAATGAGTATACCCCATGTTCACTCATTATCAACACTGATAAGTAACATCACCTACCACTAAAAATTCATACACATACCATTATGATCATTTTAAAAACAAATCTGTAGACATTTTCAAATGCCCCCCTCCTGAGGCAAAACTGACCATGGAGCGGTGGGAGTGGGTCAATATGTAAACTTTGCATTGAAACTTAGATATAATCATGCAAGCAAAGGAAATCATGGGAGGCATAAAAGGCTGTCTTTTAGACATATCATTTTGTTTTTATTGGAGGAGTTTCAGATGAACAAACATGAGGTAACGAATTCAGTTAGAAAAAGACACCGCAAGAGTCTGAGCAAGGAAGTGGTGTGAACGTGAACTATGATAGAATCAGGATGAGAGAAGGCATGGAGGGGAGAGGTGACAAAGTGATGCCATGTGCTCCTCTCTGCCCTCTCCATTGGAATAATAACCAGAGAGCAAACAAACTCAAGCCTAAAATGATTACAGCTGTTAAGTAGATTTACAGTGTGGTGATAGAAAAGTAAATATTTCATGAAGCTTTCCCAAGGAAACAGTACTGCTTTTTCAAAAATCATTTCACATTAAAATTAATACATTCATTTATTTAACAACAACACTATTAACTTCCAGATATGCCAACAAAATAGGAAAAACTGTGTGTAAACATATGTAGAATTGCATGCACCAAAAGAAACCATGAAACTTGCTAGGTTAGAGGCCTTTGAAATTGGAAGCTCTCTCTCTCTCTCCTCCCTTCTCTACTCTCTCCATCTTTCTCTCTTCCTCTTCTTCTCCTTCTCTCTCTCTCTTCTAGTTTAGAACCTTACCCATACCAAGAGTAAGAAATAAATAAATAAAATACGGAAGCAGTGTCATTCTTTTTGGAGGTTACCTTCCTTCTTGCACACATCTAAGTGTATGCTCTTCTTGAACATTGTAGTAATTTTGTCTAGTGATCTCAGTGTCAAGGCTTTTCAAAAGCCAATTAATCCTGTCTCCTCTAAAGATGCCTTCGAGAAAGAAAATTAAAATGCTCTTTCTGAGCAGACTGTCAGATTGTAACACACATCCTGTGTTACCCTCCATCCTGTGATTATGCCACACAGGCATGTCACTGTGTGTTACTCTCTGTCCTGTGACTGTGACACAAGGCATGTCACTGTGTTACCCTCCATCCTGTGACAGTGGCACACAGGTGTATCACTATGGGTCACAGACACCACTGAGGTCTGTGAGAACTTATTGGGAGCTCAGTTCCCAGAACCAGCACACTGGCTATTCAGACATTGTCTTGTAGTCCTCCTGACACCATTTCCAGAACTTTCCCTGCACAATGTCTAAATTTCATGCTCACCTTCTTCTGTCCCTTCACTCTGCATGAACAGAACACAAAACCCTGTGCTCACAGAGACTGGTGTACAAATTGAAATTGGAAGAAACCCACAAACAGTGGGGTATCTAGGTTGGATATCACTCTCTTCGGAGAAGCACTGAACTGGCTAAATTAACATTTTCTCCTTCAAAGTCTTTTTTTCTTTTTTAATTCTCCAACCTTTTCTATTTCATTTTCAACACTCAAGTAACCGACTTATTAACCAGTCTCCCTGGAGACTTCTGGTCTTTCCATGGGGACTGTCACAGGAAACACTCATCCTGCCCCGATGTACTATTACTGGAACACCTCAGGAGACATAGCATTTATAAACTTCCTGTCACCCAGTGTGCTGTTCAGAAGCCATTCATTTTAACTTAATTTGCAGGACTGAAAGTCTCAAACTCACTTACTATATGAAAAGTGACTCTTTCAGCTCTCCCTCATTGTATTTCCTCCCCCGTCAATGGTACAAAGCTGGAGTGTGGCTGAGTGAGAAACCCTTCACTTGTAGTTAAGCAATGCTTCTCTACAGCTCTTACCTGGAAGGTGATCTTCCTCTGACCCCAGCCCAAATCTAATAATAATACCAACACAGCAAGCCCCTGCTATACTGATTCCATGTGCTGTTTAGAGTCCACGAGAACTTTATAGAGTTATTTGAAAACGTGGATGAAAAATCAGTTTCCTACTATCTGGCTTTCATTTGGTTCTAACCATATGTATCTGTGTTTACTTATGTGCAGAAACTGGATGCTTGTAGCCCCTTCTCACAGACTTTCTAACTGCTTATATAGGAAACTATATACTACTCTATAGTATGGGAATGGATAAACTAATCACACCATCAAGATGTCCTTCCTTACAAGAGATGCCAACTTACACCTACATACATTGAGATCCACAATGGTGGCTTCCCAAGACTCCTGAAAAATAATCATCTCCATATATTTGTTCTCATTATGTTCTAATCTGAGATCTCTGCTTTGCACATAGAACCAGAAATGGCAATGGGTGTGTATTAGGTAGTTTTTCAACAATATGTCACAACATTGAAGTCATTGACCTTTGCACTGTTAACGAGTTGGGACCATACCTTCTGTGAGTTCCAGGATTTCTTTGGGGCTCACTTTAAACCATTGAGCCAATTATCTAGACCGGCTAAGGAAGGGCATACCTTTTGGCTGCTCCTGTTATACTCACTCTATGGTGTCATAAAACTGTTTCTAGAAAGACTTCCAATGACCTCACTTCTTCTGACTCTATCTGCTGGATGATAAGTCTTTACCATAATTGATCTGTCTCTTTTCTCTAGTTTTTATCATCTCTTATAGGGGATTTCCTTAATTCTTTCGTCCAATTACTCGGTTGAATGTTTTATTTCAGACATCATCTGTCTTACCTCTGAAGTATCCTTTGTTCTTGGTACTTTTCAGTTTCATACCATCTTATTCTCCTTTTATGGTGTAAGAGTTTCTTCCCTCTCAGAACTGATAACCTTACAGTGATTGTTTCTAAATTATCCTCAATTCCTAAATTCTGTTTCTTAGGGGACCAGTTGTTTGTTGTTGTTTTGTTTGTCTTTGTTTTTGTCTTTTTGGGTTTTTTTGCTTTTGCTTTGGATTTGGTTTTTGGGTTTGTTTCTTGGTTTTGGTTGTGTGTGTGAGTGTGTGTGTGTGTGTGTGTGTGTGTGTGTGTGTGTGTGTGTGAGTGTGTGTGTGAGTGTGTGTGTGTGTGTGTGTGTGTGTGTGTGTGTGTGTGTGTGTGGTTATCTTTTACACAATTTCTATGCTGTGAATTTCCCCACATATAAGGCTGAGCAGATTAAAAATCCTTCAACTGACAGACAGCCTTCTCTTTGGGGTGTCAGAGTGGGGAGTCAACCATTAGCTTTGTTATGGACCACCCAAATAGCAGAATGCAAAGGGCCTTACTCCAGGACAATAATGCCCATGCTAACAGACTTCTGTTTTCCTGCTGCTGTTGTTCTTGCCTAGAGCAAACCCCACAGCTGCTGGATTTTTCTAAAGGAGAAAGTGAACTATGGACCCTATGTAAACAGGACTTCAGATAAAGCCTTCAGCTCTGGGGTACTTGAGTAGTCTGATGACTAGAGGTAAAAACAAGGCAGTGCATTTCAAACAAGCTAGGAGAATTTTCAAAGTTCTCATCACAAAGAAACTGGCTGATGAGATAAATACACTTATCTTGGTTTAAACATTATATAATATATTAAACATTAACTGGTATCTCATTAATATTCACAATTATTGCATTTTCCAGTACCAGTTAAAAATAAGTACACACACACACACACACACACACACACACACACACACACACAATTGATATTCCACATTTTGTACTTTCTCAGTTATCTGCTACCTCTGAGTGCAGCCAAAAGGCTATTCTGAGCACTCTAAGGTAACTGACTGCTTTGTCACCTGTGAATTCTGCAGAGATTATGATGGTTTTCCTCCAATCTGTTCACTACTCTTCAAACATCTATCGTTTCTCCTCATAGAAACCGAGGACCTCGACATTATCCTCCTGTAATGCAGGCTCTGTAATTCGATAAGGAAGTCATCAGCATATGTATATTTAATACTTTTCCAGAAATCTTACACAGGCGATGGTCTCTCCTGGCATATGTGAAAATGTTTTTCTATTATGTTCATACATTGATAAAAATTTGAATGAACATTCTGCTCAAAACTTACCCCCTCAAAACTCTATTATTAAAGTTCATATAAAGAGATTCCTCAGTCAGGTGTGATGGCACATGCCTTTCATCCCAGAACTTGGGAAGCAGAGGCAGGTAGATCTCTGTGAGTTCAAGGACAGTTTGGTCTACAGAGCAAGTCCCAGGACAGCCAGGACTACACAGAGAAACCCTGACTTGATAAAACAGACAATGAAAGAGATCCCTCTATCATTGAGTATGACATTTAATAATACACAGATACAATCTAAAATGGTAATTTTGTATGCAAACTTTGAGGGATTCGGGGTTTACATTGATGGCTTTATTTATCTCTAAAGAGACAGAAGTCATCTTCTGCTTTGGTGAGGATGTGTCTAGAAGCACTTAGCTCTGTTTATTTCCCCCAGGGAACTAAGTGCTGTCAGACGCTGCTGATTCAGGCTCTCTTTCTTTTGGAGACCTCATGCTTTATGTCCTTTGTTATCACTTTGGTACCGTTTGTACCAAAGCCCCTCTTTTCTCCAGCCCTGACTATCTCACTTCTCTGCTTCCTAACTGAAATTCCTTTGCTGATCCTGCTCTCTTCTCTTCAACTGCACTTCGGGAAGTCCTGAAGGCTTTCTTAGTGATAACTGATGCAATTTCCCTGCCTTTCTATCATGTCTGGGCCTCCCTTCACAAAGAGTCTTGAGAGCATTCCTTTGTTTCCTCTAGTAAGTCATTTTTAAAACATATGCTATGAATATTTTCCCAGCAGTACTTCCTTTCTCTCAAGATACAGAATTGTGTACCAGAGTTCCATGTCCACTTGACTTGTTTATTTGAACACCCTTGGTGAAAAGGGACTGTTTGGGGGTTATTTGTTCTTTTACCAATATTGCTGCTCTTAATCTTTTCTGCTCTCCCACCCTGCAAACACACCCTTAAATTCTATAGCACTTGAATACCAAAACCAACAATAATGGGGGTGAAGGGACTAGCTTTTGATGTGCACATGACTATATATCTGCATCTTCATAGTGACTACACTGCATTTTCCAAAATGTCCATGACAATATAAATAAAATAAATAAAATAAAATGGTGGAATCTAACACTCCTTCCTTGAAATGGGCTGGTGAGTAGAAAAGCCAAGTGTAGATTTTCTGGCTAGCCTTACCAGGGCAGCCCAGCCTTCAAGCCATCCAAGCCCTGGTGCCGGGTGTAGAACCCTCCATAGGATTCCAGCCATCTGGAGACTATTCCTTGTCCCAGGGAGACTGATGGTCCAAGGTATTGACTCATTGAAGTCATTAGTACAATTCACTCACTACTGCTTTTAGTCACTAAGTTTTGACACAGCAATTAACAGAGTAAGAGCTAAATTGCTCTTATGACTCAGCTATTTATACTGTGCAAGTTTGATTCAACAAAAAGGAGTCAACTGTTAATCTTGCTGGCTGGCGTACTACTAGTAAAGAATAATTATTTCTAGGTATTATCTCATTGGTGCTTAAGAATTAATTTGAGGAATTCTCTAACAACCCCTGATCTTAACCTTTTCTTTTATGAGTACAGGTGTTCTACCTACATGTGTAGCTAGACACTGAGTAGATGCAGGGCCTTACAAAATATTGCATTCTCTGGAGTTGGAGTTACAGATATTGTTAGCCACCAAGTGTGGGTGCTGGGAATGGAACCCAGGTTCTCTAAAAGAGCTGTTGGTGCTCCTAAATGCTGAGTAATCTCTCCGGCTGCTGATTTTATTTATAGTCTTCTTATTTTTCTTCTGAACTTCTTTCTGAAGCTGACTTCGTGACCCAGAGAAAGGATTTCACTGTCTGTTTTTACTGTTAGCCCTTTGTCCTGAGGAGGACAGAAAAACCACATCTGCCCCAGAAAGGAATTCCTACATCTGTCATGGAGGAGTGTTCACAGGATGTTTTCTCACTGTATGGAAGTCTCTCTGTCTCTTCCTTCTCTGACCCTATTCGTCTGCTTTGAGGTGACATAACATACTGGACATTATACTTGTCTCAATACTGTCCTAGCCTCATTGTGTTAAAAGAAACAGCTCCAGCAACTGACAGAGTGGGACTTCTTAGAAAGGCTGGAGAGTTTGTTTAAAGCAGTGGTTCTCAACCTTCTTAATTGCTACTTCAACATCTTTTTGTTGTTGTCTGTTTCTTCTTCCAGGGTTTCTCTGTGTAAGAGTCCTGGAACTCACTTTGTGAACCAGGCTGACCTCGAACTCACAGTCATCTGCCTGCCTCTGCCTCCCAAGTGTTGGGATAAAAAGCATGTGCCAACAGGCCTGGCTTCATTGCTACTTCATACCTGTAATTTTGCTACTATTATGAATCATAAGGTAAATATCTGTGTTTTCCAATGGTCTTAGATGACTCCTGCAAAAGGGTTGATTGACCCCCAAAGAGGTGGTGACCCACAGGTTGAAAACCACTGCTTTAAAGCAAGAGTAAAGAATCGTGCCTATCATTTACAATCACAATTTTTAGGGTACTTGGCCAAATAAGGAGTCTCCCCAAACTGCCACCCACAAGGACCTAAATTTTTGCTGTATTTAATCACCAGAAGAGCAAACATGGCTTAAAGGCTACCTCTGATATGGCACCTACCCAAACACAACATGCTGGCAAGGTACCCAGGACAGTCCAATTCACCAAACCCCTATGCCTCTGCCACTCATAAATGCAATATGTTTTCTTTGAACTTTTATTACTTTCAAGGCAAACCATATCTTGGAAATGACTTGTGCCAAAAGTTTATGACTCACCACATAAACCAATTTTTTTTCTGTTTTTCTTAATTTTTGTCTCCCTGCTTGGTCTTGCATGTTGGAATTTGGTGACCATGAACATCTTGATGCCCTTTGTGGCTCTGCAGCCTTTGATCATCTCCCCATGCAGCCTTCCTCTCTGTGGGCTGAAAGTCTTAATCTTCTTAGTTTGACCTCATGTTTTAGCCCACATAGGCCCTCAGTTCTTTCATCTGCCCTTCCCTGGCCTTTCTCGGAATCCTGCTTCTTTGTTAAGAGCCACTAACCTTACACAGTATTTCAAGAGCAGGTGTTCCAGCCTCATCCTTCACGCTCTCCATGGGGCAGGGCAATCAAGCATGCTTATATGGTCTGGGGGACTGAGGCAGACAGGAAGGGAGAAATACTTCAAAGTCATTGTCAGAGTGCAGTTTGGAAATTTTCTTTGCCCAGAAAATGCAAGGGGAAATGACTCCCTGGGCTCCTTTAGTGTCCCTTCAAACTTGAATGGCTCGATCTCCAAAGCATGTGGGAGCTAAAGAAAAACAAAGCGCCTATTCTTATAGAAATGTTCCAAGAGGAGGGAGGAAAAAAAAAAACTAAGTTAAAAAAAAAAAACCCTAAATTGTGTACATGGGGAAAAACATTAAAATAGATGGCATAGACGGCAGCTTCATTTGGATATTTTAGTTCTTAGAAGCTGTTGTTTTTGTGGGAATGGGGAAAAATAAACAAGTGGAACAGAAGGTGTTGTACGCAGGAAACATACAAACACAGACTTGTGGTATGTCAGCAAGGAGGGCAATGCCAAAGTTCCTTCCCAGTGGGGTTTCCAAACAGCAGACTAAGGACTGGAGATGGGCACATACGGTAGAGTCCGTACAGGGCCTGATGCTTTGCAATTTTAGTTCCATATGCCTAGGCCAAGGTCAAGGCTAATGTCTAGGAATTCTGGGTTTAGGAATTTTGCCTTTAATTTTAAGTTTGGGGGGTATTTAGATACAGAGTGAGGGGGTAGGACACTAATCTGGATGAGAGAGTGGGTTCTAAAACTGTAATTTACTGGGTTTTCATTGATTCTGTGTTAGCCGCAGAAGCCTGCTTGGAAATGGAATAATACACACAGCCCAACGGAAAAATCCTGAGGAATAGCTGTCCTAGTCGAATTGGAGTGCCAAGACTTCTGTGAATCCCAAAATGTTAGCTCCCTTTGTTAGTATGCTAGTGCTCAAGTTACATGTCTGGGAAAATTTTTAGGACCTCCTTAGATGGCAGTAACTGTGTCAGAACTAAAGCAAAAACAAAACATTATACAAAATAAACACTTTGGAGGCCTAATGTTCCTCAACTTTAATATAAATGGGGTATTGTGAATCCCCAATGGACTCAGTGAGACCATGAAGGTTTATGGGTGCCATTGTTTTGGATTGTGCCTTATAATTACATTAACCAAGATGGCGGCAAAATCACATGAGATTTGTTTTCTTCACGATATCATTATCAATGGTGGCCCCCATCTTAATGAGATGGCTGCTTTCTGATCAAGATGAGCCCAAGTCCCTGTGGGACCCACCATCTCATAGATCAAATGTGAATTAATACACTCTTTTCTTTAAAAAGACACTTCCATTGGGGTAGTATGGATATAGGCTTAGGCAGGTAGTGCCAAAATTGCAAAATATAGAGGAAGGCATTTCATGGTCTTAGCTCAAGGAGACAGAGTCCACAGCTAGAATCACAGGATGAGGTCTCTCTCTGGATGCAGGAGAGACAATTGAGAAACAGATAAAAGTGCTTTGTAGAGTGACCTCCCTAAGGAATGTTAACAGCCGACTCCCTGCATGGAGAAGTTTGGCTGTTTTCTTCTCCTTTATCCTATTGGGGGTCATTGGGGTGGGGGGGTAAGAGGGTGGCTAGAGGACATTTTGAGACAAACATGCTTGATTAAGCATGAAGTAGGAGGGAGGGCCAAATTCCACCTTCCAAGGCTACCTTTTTACTTTCTTCCTTCCTTCCTTTCTTTGTCTCTTTCTTTCATTTTATTGAAAATAGTTTCTTTTCTCACATAATATATTCTTATTATTGTGTTCCCTCCCTCTACTCCTCCCAGTTTCTTGACACCTCCTTCATGACCTTAAACAGCTCAGGACAATTTGCTAATAATGTAACTTAACCCAGAGTGTCTGTGATTGGGAGGAACTTCATCAGTCAGATTAGCATCTAAGAGAGTTTGATGGCACACGCCTTTAATCCCAGCACTCAGGAGGCAGAGGCAGGTGGATCTCTTGTGAGTTCAAGGCTAGCCTGGTCTACAAGAGCTAGTTCCAGGACAGCCTCCAAAGCTACATAGAGAAACCCTGTCTCGAAAGACCAAAAAAAAAAGGGGGGGGGGATATTAGCTTTAGAAGTTTGAACAGGTAAAGCCTGGAATGATGTGAAGGATGGGGGAGGTATAAATGAGACTTGAAGGTGGGAAACCTCAGATCATTTGCCTTTTTCATTTCATGAAGTTGTCCAAGTGGATGAGAATTTGGAAATTGAAAGTACCAAATTCAAGCCAGGTGTAGCTATTGTCTAGTTGAGAATGGGGCCGCATCTGAATGAAGGACTGCATGAGAGTAGAGGCTCTGAAGCTGGGGAGATCTAAAGTTTTGAGGTTAGATTTCTCAGCAAGCCAAGGGGTGTCCCGAGACACAGACAATTTGGAACACATCTCAGAAAGAAAGGGAAGCTATAGTCATTCCCAAGTCATCACTTGGGGGTGGGGGTGGTGGCCAGTGTAGTGAGCCTACTTTACAGGAGAGGACATTCTACTTGTGGGATCAGGCAGCAAGAGCAAGGGCAAAATGCAAGGAACTCCCTGAGTTCTAGAAATGGCTTCTCCAGACTTGTCTGAACCTTCCCTTCCCTGAGTTTGTGGTGAATACAGTCTGGTAGACAAACAGAGAAGGGCCTCTGTTAGTGGAGGTTGACAGACAGTGACAGAAAAAAAGGAGGTAGTTGAGAAATGTCAGGTCCAAAGGAAACTCCAGTTTCCCAAACTCTAAAAGGCAGTCCAAATATCTAGAAATGAGCTTAGCCTGGACTATAGGAGGATTTTTGGAAGTTGGATAAAAGCCAGCATTGCCCCAGGAACCTCTGAAACTGGTTTCCATCTCCCAGAAGGGGCCATTTCCCATTTCCCTTACTCCTGGTAAATGGCTCTTTACTGTCATATACCCATGGTTGCATATCAAAGTCCATGCTGACCTCCAGGCTTCCTCAGTATCACAAGAACTTGTTAGAGATTTCAAAGCCTGCCCACCAGTCTCCTGGCGCTTCTGTCCACCTACCTACTCACCCTTCTCATAACCACACTCTTCTATGTTTTCTCTGTATGCTCCTGCTCTAGCTGTTCTCATTCTGCTCTCTGTTCTTTCTCTATCCCTTGCTATTCTACTCTTTCTCACAGATAGCCCTGGCCATGTCCAGTCTGCTGTCCCTCTTCAGTCTCTTTCTCTCTCTCTCTGCACTGAACTCTTCCAGTTGTCTCTGGGTTTCTCTCTCTCTCTCTCTCTCTCTCTCTCTCTCTCTCTCTCTCTCTCTCTCTCTCTGCCACAATAAAATCCTTAACCATATCATGGAGGTGACATGTCAACATTTCTTCACTGTGCCCTCTTGAATGCATCAAGGACCCAAACTTATGGGGGACAATAATAAAACCCAGAATGGGGCTTTCACCATTTATGTAGACAATATCCACAAAAATCCAGCAGTTAGGCCCTTCGGTAAATCAGGCAAGCAGACCTGCTCTTCATGGGATGGCTGTCTGAAAAAAGGAAGGGAGATGTATAAGAAGACAGAAAATGTCACCAACAGGAGAGGGCTAGGGAATGGGACCCCAAAGCCCTTCCCGTGTTTTGGCATCAGATGTTTGATCAGGATTGATTGAGGTGACATGGAAATAAAAGAATTGAACGCCTAAGAAGCAGTTTGTCCCTTAATCAGAACAGTGAAGGGCAGATGTCTGTGTGGGAGTGGGCACTGTGTGTCATGCTGCAGGGGGTGGGGGATTATAAGGCAGAAAGGGAGTGTTGGGGATGAATTACATCTGCGGATACATTCCCCTGCAGTCCCAAAGTGGTAGATGCCAATGGAGGTTGGTACGTGGATCTTAGCAGAAGCTTCCTGGATCTTAAGTCACTATAGAAGCTGGAGTTCCCCAGCCCACCTGAGGTTTTAAGTTCATTAGCCCTTTAGTAACCAATGATATATGTAATATAAATGTAAGTTATGGAGCATAATAAATATGTTCTCTGAACACATACACACACACACACACATAAACTTAAGAAATACACTTTTTAGAGAAATCTCTATGAGGTCCTTCCTTCCAAAGTCATCCTTAGGCTCCACCTTCCCATTGCCATAACTACACAGTTTTTTTTTTCAGATTTTTTTATTTGAATTAGAAACAAGATTGTTTTACATGACAATCCCAGTTCCTGTCTCCCTCCCATCCTCCCCTAAGACCCCCCCCAACTAAAACCCTACCTATCACATATCCTTTCTGCTCCCCCTGGATGGTGAGGCCTTCCATAGGGTGTCATCAGAGTCTATCATATCCTTTGGGATAGGGCCTAGGTCCACCCCAGCGTGTCTTGGCTCAGGGAGTATTCCTCTATATGGAATGGGCTCCCAAAGTCCACACCTATGCTAGGAACAAGTACTGAACTACTACAGGAAGTCCTGTAGATTTCCAAGGTTTCCTCAGTGAAATCCATGTCCCTGGGGTCTGGATCAGTCCCATGCTGGTATCCCAGCAGCTATCAGTCTGGGGAGCAAAAGTTCCCTGATGTTCAGGTCAGCTGTTTCTGTGGGTTTCACCAGCCTGGTCTGGACCTCTTTGCTCTTCACTCATCCTTCTCTGCATCTGGATTCCTAGTTCAGTTCAATGATAAATTGTGGGTGTCTGTTTCTACTTCCACCAGCTGCTAGATGAGGGGTATCAGGTGGCATATAAGTCAGTCATCAATCTCATTATCAGGGGAGGGCATTTAAGGTAGCCTCTCCTCTGTTGCTTAGATTGTTAGTTGGTCTCATCTTTGTAGCTCTCCAGACATTTCCCTAGTGCCTGATTTCTCTGTAAACCTAAAATGTCTCCCTCTATTATGGTTTCTCCATTCTTGTTATCTTCCATTCTTCCCCCGACTCAACCTTTCTGCTACCTCATGTCCTCTTACAGTTTGTTTTTTTATCTCTCTTTTGGGTTCATATTTAGTTTTACCTTGTACAGATATACCTAAATAGTCCGTTACTTGGGGGTTATTGGTTCCACTTTGAAAGCTGAGATCACACTACCACTGTTTTGCCTCACCTGTCCACTCGTGTTTCTGACATCCACTGGATGTTCACACAAAGGGCTAGAATCCAATCATTACTCACTGCTACCAAGTGTCCATGGGGCAGGGTTATAAATCCTAGACATTGCTCCAGGCGCTAGGGACACAATGAGCAAACAGACCCCATGTCTGTCCTTGAAGCCCTGAAATTACATTGGGGTACATACACTGAACCCTCTTCTCTCACTCTCCTATCAAGGTGTTGGAGGTTTCCCCCACCCACAGATTTGTTATTACAAACAGCCCTGATGAGAACATGTTGTGGTCTGCTGAGTGCATGTGTTGGAGTTTCTTCAGGGCAGTAAATGCCAACACAGAGGGAAGGTGAGAACCACCCAGGGAGCTGCTCTCTGACAGCTGGCAGAAGAGCCTGGATCCCTTAAGATAGAACTTTCAAAAGAGACCCATGCGAGGATTACACCGGGAGACTGCATAGTCTTGAGCTTCCCTGGAGACTAATAACTTTCTAGGACTTCAGAAAGATAATATTGATCATTCTACTCCCAAGAAAATGGGAGACAGCTGAGTGAAGAAACAAGAAAATGATCTTGAAAATCAGAAAAGTCGTTCTGCTTCCTGATCCAGCACAAATAAATAAACTATCTGCCCTGGGTTCCATTTTCTAAGACTGGAAAGTGAGATACTTTTTATTCCTGGCTTCTAAATTAATAGCATGGCTGGAGAACACATTGTCAGAGACAGTCACCAGCACTGTGTTTCCTGCATCCCATGCTCCATGCTAAAGCCTCTTACACCATGAGCATTCTGAGTCTTATGCGGCAAAAGTCCTTCCAAGCTGGGAAACACAGATAGTCACCCTATATCCATCCAGTTCCGTCTTCTGCTGCTTGGTTAGCTGATTTACTAGATACTTGCCCTTCCTAAGCCCAAACTGCCTGCTCTGTGAAAATCATGCTAGCAGTCATAATTAGCATACTCCATTGTTCCAGATGTTGACCCAGGTAATCCGAGCATAGCATTTAGCATACAGCTCAGAACCTAGGGATCAAAAAGCTTTCATGTCTTTTACTACAGTTCTGAAACTTAGGAAGCTTAATAAAAAAATAGCATAAAATTCTACTTTCCATTGATCTCCTTTTGTATTATTTTGTTTTGTAAATCTCCCATGTTATGAAGAGTGTCACTACCTACCAAGTTCTCCAAGCCAAAAGCCTGTGCATGAAAAGATGCCTCCCTTATCCTCACACAAAGCTCATCGGGTAACAGGTAATTTGTTACCATAGGGTAAGGCCCTGCCATCTCTCACCTGTTGTGCCCATGGCCTGCCTACTGTTGTCATTACCTGCTGTTTCCTTGTCCCCCAGCATGCAGCCTCCACTCTCCATCAGTGACTTTCAAAGACACAATAAATAGGATTGCTAAAACTCTCTTGCCCAAAACTCCTGATGGTTGCACACATCCTTAGACACAAACACTAACCTCGTCAGCGTACCAAGTGAGGTCTAGCTTGTCTGGCCTGGCTTCTCTCCAGTCTCTCTAGTTGTACCCCTTACCATCTAGTAGATTTACAAACTAAATATAAATGGATAAATAAATAAATGAGAAAGAAAAGAAAAAAGCTTGCTTTGCATATTCCTCTGCATACATTATTTCCTTAGCCTGCATTGCCTATATTTCCTTGACTCTTTCAAAAGATGGATGTCTTTCATATGCAACCTGCTTCATAAAGAGCACAGAGAATCTTAGTCCTGATTCCAGATTGACCAAGCCTAGGAAGAAAGCAAATCCCCAATGCCTAAAGTATCTATTTTCTCAGTGTCAGAGTCCAGAGCCAGTTTACAGTGTTGCCAATGATGTACCAAACACTCGGCAGCATATTTAGAAAAAAGAGCAGGCAAGGAATAGCTGGACTAGGAACTTGGTACCATGTCAGCCAACGTATGGGCTTTGGCACGATGTCAGCCAGGGCACTGCAGGTAAACATGGCCTAAGGCCTAAAGCCCATAAGTTGAATAGTCAAGGCACTTTGTTGGCAAGATCTGGTTAAGAACACTGTATTAAAAAAACTGCATCCCCCCTCAAAGGAGACAAAGCTGACTTCCCCAAAGCTGAAAACTCTTTTTGTTCAATGTATTCTTAACTATCTAAAATGTCATTTGCTTTTTTAGCTCCCTGATCCTCAGCATACATTCTGATGACATTATATAGATAATATACTTCCTGATCATCTCCTCAAAGCAAGCATCCCTGTGATGGTCTTTAGAGGTGTTCTGAATTTTTGCATGCTGCCTATAGGGGAACATTCCTACAGAATTTCACAGTTATTTCAGTTGAAGAATCATTTACAGCAGATCCCTAGGCTGAATTCCCAGGGTTTAAGTCCCAGACAACCTAGTGACTAGACGTTCTCCAAGACAGTTTTTTTCTAAGCTTTTGAATATTTCCAGCAAAATGGCAGTAGGCAGTCTTGCATGCAACACCATCTGTGGCTGGAAGGCATGCTTCTAGAGTTGACTTCGGTGTACTGCAACTTTAGTACCACTCAGGAAGACTGAGTGGAGTTGGAAACAGCTTTACTGTCTTCATTTGCTTTTCTTGTCCTGAATACAAGTAGGCCAGAATTGTGTTCTAAAATTGAGAGTTTCTGTTTCTTACATTGTCCCTTTGATTTCTGGCCAAGGCATGTTTTCTCAAATCACTCTTCAAACCAGCCAGGTGGGGTCTCCCATGGCAAGAGAACCAGCAAGTTCATGAGTTCTGAGTCTGGCAATGGCTGCTTGGCTGAAACAAACCCTGGATAGCTTTTCTATCTTTCTTCTTATTAATGGAATAATACCCATCGGGATATATTTGTCCATTTACAACAACACACAGCCCAGACTCAGATGCCATCTGTGAACACAGAGGTGGCTCCTATTAGTGTTTCCTCCTTCATGTGCCATGCTGACAACTACTTCATGGATATGGACCCATTGCCATCACACTACGGTTTGGATATGTGCCCCCCCATTTAATAGGTTACATTCCAAAGAGATACTAATAATGTGAAGTGTCTGGGAGGGAGCAAATCTTTTGGGAAGAGCCTTCCCTCACGAATGGGATTTCAACCTTATAGAATACTAGAGAGAACCAGAAAAATATCTTTGCAATTGCACCTTCTGCCATTTACCAGAACATCCATCCCCCACAGAGGATACAGTAACAAGGTACCATTTGAGGTACCACCATCATCCCAGTGCCAAGCACACCAGGCACATAAAGTCCATTTTACTAATATCCAGTAAGGAAATATTTGAGATTACATGCATTTCAGTCCAATAAAAGAGAACCATGTCTACATGGGCTATCAAGATGACTCAGTCTGCCATACAAGTTCGATTGTTATTTTATTATTTGGAGGTTTAAATGAGTATTGAGGGACCCCTCCATTCTGTGTCTGGAGACAACTGCATAGGCTGGGAAATAGCAGGTGTTACAGTTAATAAAGAAACCACTGGGTGCAATGAGGCATCTTAGCATTGACTCCCTGAGAACTGCATTGTTTCAGGAGCTTCGACATGAAGCAGCTAAGAATCACTGATGCAAAGGAAAACCATGCTTCTGCCGATGTCAAATAAGACTTCTATTAGTTCGCTGAACACTTCTTCAGAATAAAAGTCCCTTTCCATTTTCCTATGAAGCCTGCACACTACTGAATTATAAAAATTGAATCCTGCCACTGGTCGGCACTTGACTAATGATTTTAAATTTTTGAGTTGTGCTGTGGAATAGAATGTGTATATCGATGGGAAATTTAAATGAGCATTTCAAAGAGAGTCGATGACACAAATTATACCAACCACGTGATTGCATGAAGCCACCGGAGAGCCACTTAATATGCTGAATAAAACATTCCATACAAAATGCAAGGGTCAAACTTTGATGAAAGCAAGGACTACACAATGGGAATTCGTCACTTAGCATCTTAGTCACACCAGCTCATGAGATGTTTTCAGATGGCGGTGCGGGTCACTTTTAAGACTTGATTTCTAAGGAATGCAAAAAAGCATTAGGCACTTCGCCTTCTCTCTCTATAGAATAGATGAGTCCTCACACATGCTCTGCTTGCTGATATATTCCCAGGGCCTGTCTTATTAGTTTTCACACACTGGAGAGGTGGGAGAGGATAGTTCATCCACCCAGCATCTTCCCTCTAGTCCCCAGTGTCCCTCTCTTTGGTGTCTAAATTCCTTCCAAGCTGGCACTGATCATGCTGTTTACATGTCTACACTCCGTGTGCTTCCTTGACTGGTTGGAGATGATGTCTCCTGCCAGTCTACTAAAGTGTACCAACAAGTCACTAATGACCTGCTGGAAATTCAATTTCCCATCCATCCTCAGCAGCTCCTCTCTCTTACTATCTCTGGGACTCTTGCCTTTCCCCCAGTGATCCTTAAGCAGAACCCTGCTATTTCTAGGATGCTGGCCTTCATCTTTCTTCTCTTCACTTTACTGCCTTGACTTACATGACTCTAGTCCCTCACTAACTCACCTTACAACTCCAAAACCAGAGCACTCCCCCTTGGATGCAGGCATGGAAAGCATCATGGAAGCCAAACTTCACCTTTCTTAAACCTGTTCTTTCCCCATATCCAAAGATGAAAACCTGACTTCCCTGTCTGCACTCCCAGATCCAAGTCTTTTGCCCACGTCTCGTATCCCTTGTCTCTTTCTTGGCCCTGCCATCACACCTTAACCTGAGTCTTATTCTTCCTCATAGAAGGCTTGCAATAGCCTTGTCACTGATCGCACTTTCTCTCTGGCTTTGACAATGTTACATCTGCATTTCTTCTGCCAACAGTGATTAAAAATCTAAATCACAATGTGTCACCTCTTCTTAAAAGTCCTCCCTTGGAGCCCCAGCATCTATAGAATCAAGGCCAAGGTATTAGAAGGCATCGAAGATCCATCTTTACTAGACCCCAGCTTGGAGCCTTGCCTTGAGGTGTCACCTATCTGCTTGGGTTGGCAAGTTGTAGCTGTGTACAGTCCCCTGAGTACACATAGCCAGTAAGACTCTGATTCATGGTACACGTGAGAAGTGACACTTTTTTTTTCAATCTTCCTTTTCCAAAGTTGGTGAAAAAAAAAATAGTCACAGATATGAAAGTCCTGGCTGTTGGTCACCTCCCTTCACTGAGTCTTATTAGACTCCCATGGTTCACATAGGGAAGAGACTCTATTTCCAGTCTACATGATCCATTTTATGGTGGCTATAAACATTGTTTAGATTCTCCATGAAGCATGGAAGATAGCAATAATAATGACCTATCTTTAAATAGCACTCCTATGCTAGCCTCTGTTCAAAGCAATCTGTATCTGCTAACATACACATTCCTCAAAGCAGTCTTCAGGGGTGATTGTTCGGGGGTAGCAGAATATGCCTTCCCAAAGCATGCCACTGTAGCACATGAATTATTTTGAGTCAAAGACAGCAGAGAAGAAATGGATAGTTAAAATGCTTCTCTGCCCATCTCTTATTTACCTAATGCAAATTTACATGGGTGCTTCCCTTTGTTTTCTATTAGGAACAAAAAAAATAATCACTGGATGGAGATGACTTATTAGGCTAAAGATGGCACCAGAAGACACTAGAGAGGAAACTGCATGTGCTAGTCGTGGTCCTCTAGAGAAACAGAACCAATAGAATGAATAGATATTGAAAGAGGATTCAACAGATTGGCTTACATGATAAAGTCAAAGTAGTTCAACAATAGCTGTCTCATACAGAGAGGCAGAATTCCCCATCTCCCCATCGTTTCTCAGCCCAGAAACTGGATGCTTCAGCAGTCCTAATATGATGCTGTTGGTGTTGGGAACCCCTAGACAGCAACTGGTTTTCAATCCATGTTGGAAGTCTGGAGAAGTTGGTTCTAATACTGACAATGGAACCATCAGTGGTAGGAACGGGACAGATGAGCTCACTCAGCAATGAGATCGAAGACCAAGCGAGCAGAGATAAGCAAAGCTCTCTCTCCCTTCCTTCAAGCTATTCTATCTAGGCTGCTACCTGGAGATGCTGCCCACTTTCAGGCTGGGCCTTCCCACATTATTTAAGGTAATCAAGACAATTGCTCACAGTCATACCTACAGGCCAATCCAGTGTAGATACCACTCTCCCAAGGCAATTCTAGGTGTGTCAGGGTGACCAAGCTAACCATCCTGCCTGAGTAACCTTTATGTACCATTAGCTTTCACATACTTGCCTGCCCACAAGATTTAAAGTCTCTTCATTTTCTCACTTCTCAATAAGGTGTTCTATTGGAATGGAGAGATGGCTCAGCTGTTAAGAGCACATACTACTTTGCAAGAGTATCTGGGTTCAGTTCCCAGCACCCACATGGGTGGTCACAACTGCCTGTAACTACAGTTCCAGGAAATCAGGCCACCTCTTCTGACCTCTGTACATGACTTCATATACTCACGCAGATACACACTGGTGCACACAGCAATAAGAAAAGTAGCATTGTAAGTAGAAGATGCTCTGTAAGCTGGAGTCCTAGACCACATCTTCAATCATGTGTTCCTTCTTGTCCCAATGCATCACTAACTTGTCCACTTTGCTCTTATTAATTTCTCTATTTTTCCTATAGGATCCCCAGCCAAACACTTAGGAGGATAGAAAATTAAACACCACTCACAAAAGGCCTACCAGTCCCATATGAGAGTAAAGAAACCAAAACACAGAAGTTGAGGAACTTGGCCCACACGAGCTGAGAGGCTGGGAATCCCCCACTAGCCCCAGCTCTGAGTCCTTCCTCCTCCTCACTGCACTCCATTGTGTCTCTGTCATCTCATGGTATATGACCACAGTTCCTGAAGGTAGGGCTTTTGCTTCCAAGACACCTTCACATCATCAACAAGTACCTCTTCTTTGTGACAGGGAAGTTCCCAACCCCCATCTCTTTCTTCAAATTTAGGAAGCAGCAACCTCATTCCTTTTTGACCTATGAAAGTCAGATTTCCTTCGGACTTGCCTTTCTTTGTCCAGATGTTTATCTGTACAGTGAACATTCTTCTATTCTTGCACTCCCAACAACACAATGTAACAACCTTACAGTTGTTATTGTTATTAGAGTTGTTATTACTGTGAAAGTGAGCTTTTGTGGCCAGAATTGTCTCTTTTATAGCTCTGTGTCCAATCCCTTCCAAACTGTTTGCTAACCAAAGTGAGCTGGTCCAAGATCAGCATGTACCCATCATTTTTTTTTCACTATCATCTTCCCACCATCACTGTTACCCAGTGGCTCTTATTCCTGGATTGGGACAGTGACACAGCCTCACCCACTCTGCTGGCTGCTCATAGTATTTCTACTTTGTCATTTTCTGTCTTGTTTTCAACCCAACAGTCAGGATGATCCTATCACAATATAAAACAGATAATACCATTCAGAACCCACCAGCAGTTTTTACCTCATGAGAAAGTCCTACGATGGACTCCAAGGCTCTCTATGATGCAACCCCTCCCCCATGTTACTTCAATGTTGTGCCTATGCTTCACTCACTACTGGGATGCACAGACTTCTTTCTGGTTGTTCCTCTACAACACTTCCATCTCAGGGTCTTTATGCATCCTGTTCCACATACCAAAATGTTCCTTGCTGTGTACCTTCATTGCTCATGCAGTCATCTTCTTTGCTTAATATCCTCTCTCACTGGTATTGTCCTTGATCATCCTATTTTAAAAGACTTGTTTTACTTTCCATCATAATCTTTTCTGCATTTATTGTAGTAAATAGCTATAATGTGCA
Source organism: Cricetulus griseus (assembly GCF_003668045.3). NCBI lineage: Eukaryota > Metazoa > Chordata > Mammalia > Rodentia > Cricetidae > Cricetulus > Cricetulus griseus. Next base: position 158,646,425 of record NW_023276806.1, read on the forward strand.
TATGACACATGGCATCATTTCCCCCTTGTCCTATTGCTTTTATGTCTTCCATATAGTATGTAGACTCCATGAAGACATGGCATGTAGTGGACATGCAGGAGTTGATTGTATTGTTGAGTGGTCCTTAGACCAAGGACTCTCGTTTCTAGTCTCATCTCTGCCTCTAACTGCACAATCTATTTCATACTCTGTCCTTAGCTGCTTAAGCTCTGAAATAATGTTCAGCTAGAAGATTCCATAATGGGAGACTCTCAGTGTGGTGAAATGAGAAAAGATGATGTGAGATTTCCCTGCTAACATTTTGTTTTGTGTGATCTTTGAAGAAAAGTGGGAAACCAGTCACAGTTTCAAAACACCTATCCATACTTATATATAGTCAGCCTCTGGAAGAACTTAATCCTTTGTTCTTGTTGTGGCTCAAATTTGAGCAGACCTATGCCCATGCACATACACACAGACAAATATACATGCAGTGCAGTGCGAGTGCTCACACACATGTACAGACACACATGTACACACACACACACACACACACACACACACACACACACACACCACATGCACACTTGCACACAGCAGAAAAAGAAAGTTTCTTCATTGGAACTCTTAGCCTAGCCCAAGACTTTGGACACTTTTTCCAGTTTCTTCAGAAATCTGCTCAACCCCATAATTATTCAAGGGACCATACCATAACCAGAAGCATCCTGGTGATATTCCCTCTTCCTTTCCAGATATCCCAGGAAGGGCCCCCATGCTCTGCTTCCAGCCCACACTTAGTCTTGGGGACCCTGAGAGGTTTCACATATCATGTTTCCCACTCTAAGCCCTTTGTTGATTCTCTAAGGTGTCCAGTGGCAAAAACTCCCCCAATTACACACACTTCCTGCTGGGAACACCAATCTCTGTCCTTTTGTATGTATAAGGTCTCACCTAGACCCTGGGTGAGCCATAATAATGAATAAGGTATTATCCCTGCCCTCTGCTTGCTTATAAGCTACTAATGCCTGTAGAACTAATTAACTTCTAAGGAAAAAAGAGAGCATTTCAGATGCCCCATTTTGTACACATTTAGGTTAGACAAAGCCACCCCAATTGCTTGCTGGTCTTTGCAAATGACTACCAAGGAGAAAGCATTGCCAAATCAATACATTTTAATTGGAAGTGTTTATGAAACCCAAGAGAGTTCCCAAAATGTATTAATTGCTTCCTGAGGAAATATAAAATGCACAGTTTCTAAAGCCATGAAAATTAGTACAAAGACAGCTCCAAAAGATAGCTTTGTAAACTGTTGCTAAACACATGAAAATAAACCAATTGACCTTTCAAAAGTTGTGGGTTTTTTTTCAAAAAGAAAAAAAATAAGGAAACCCTGAATAAGTCTTATCTAGTTGTTTGCCTTGAGACTAACTTGCTCAAGGAGGTGCTACAGTTTGTTTGAAAGATATTAAGTCAACAGTATCATTAGTTTTAGAAAAGTTCTTTTGACAAAGAAGCTGCCTTATAAGTTAGTTGTGAATTACCTTCCCTTTCCTCCTACACCTCCACTACATTAGCACAGGTTCAAAAAAAAAACAAAAAACAAAAAACAAACAAACAAAAAATCTCCACTACTTTTGAATTTATATCTCAATAAATAGTCTGAAGTAGAAATAGCAATTATCTCTATTGTAAATTTTTCATATAAAGTTTCCAGTGAATTGTCTCAGATAATGGGCTGAATGGTTTCCCCATAAACATCACACATGAGCAGCTGGAAAACCTAAAATTTCCCCATGGAAAGAGCCTCCTTGTCGCATGGTCATTTATTCAGTAGATGTTTCTGGGTAGCTGCCATGCAGCTATGACTGTGTTGGGCACAAGGAAATAAAGACAGAAAGTCCCAGAATATGGAAAGATTCCTTTATAAACCAGGCACACTGGTAAGCAGCAACTCAAGAGAATGGGACACCAAGCCTGACACCAAGAAGAAAACACTTGAGTTGAGTGTTGACGGATGAGTAAGACTTTGTCAGGCAGTGTGGATGAGCACATCCATTCTAAGAGGACTATCATGGAGCAGAGACACAGAGAACGGAAAAGAAAATAATGTTGGGGCCAGAGGAGGATAAGGAGCTGAGAGCAGACCCTGCAGAGTTGGGGACCAGCAGGATGCAAAGCTAGCTAACTCAACAGAAGGATGGGGAAAAAAGAAAGAGAAAGCACAATGAATACTGCTGAGGTGCCACACAAATTTCATCGGAATTGTTTTATTTTGATCCTTTAAATATCCTTTAGGTAAGCCCTATTATCCCCATTTGACAGATGAAAAGGATGAGACTCAAGGGGTTAAGTTAGGTTTCAGAGACTGACAGAGAGGCAGGGAGGGGCCTTGGAGCCAGCATTCTTTCTCTGGAGCACAAATGCTTACCCACAACTTAAATGGCAAAGGCTCTTGCACTCTGATCTTGCAGGACTTGACAAGTAATCTTTAGGCAATGAGAAGCCACTGTTAGCAATGAGAAGCCACTACAACACATGGCAACAGCACCATCAGACCTAAGCCGTAAGTGATAGCTTAGTAATATAGAGAAGGAGGCTTCTTGACTTTGCCTGTCTGTGTGTGTTGGGTGAGGAAGGAAGGGGGAGAGATGGGGATAAAGACAGCATCCCAGTCTCAGAAGACAGCACATTTCTTGGGGGGTGTGGAGGGGGTGGGGAATGGGGGGGAAAGAGGCATGACTTGAGCAGAAGCAGTGGAAACACACCTAGGTTGTAGGGGATGACGTAAGAAAGACTTTAATATGCTGATGCAAGCATATCAGTTGCATGCACGGGATGGAGGCTGAAAGGAGTCCATCTTTAGGAAGATAATGTCTCTTCCACTCCTTAAACATAAAGGCATCAATTAATATGAAACCCCTGGCATCTCTCTAGCCTGCTGTGCCCATTACCTTTGGACTATAACATTTTCTCTGATAGTAGTCTGGGGAAGGGAAAAGAGAGTCCTCTCCCCTGCCTTGGGAGAAAATGCAAATCACCCCTAAGAATTACATTCTCTGTTCTGTTTCCATGAGCAAGGAGCCTGACTACTCTAGAAAATTACCTCAGTGGCCCCAACTTGTGCATGACCAAACATTGAGGAAGAGGGCAGTGGCAACTATCCATGCATAAATCACAGGGTTCACGTGGTGGCCCTAGTTTGGGCTGCTTGGTATGTAATGTAGATTGCCCATAGGACCAGTTCTGACTTTATGCAGTTGGCTTATAGCTGCTAGCCCTGTCCAAGCCTGGCTATCAATGATTTTCCTTTAGATGATCCTTGCTTACGGTGGGACTGTCCTAAAACATGAACAGACCCCTACCAAAGATCCAAGACTGACCAAAAGAAAGGGACAGGCAATGGAGACATGGTAGAGAAGGTGAGATAGATAGTCCAAACTTTATACTGCCAAGCAATGGGACTTATATACAGTCAGTCAAGCTCCATGTTGGATCCAGGTTTAAATCATTAGTGCCTTGTAAGTAGGTAATAAGTAGAAGGAAAAAAAAGCATATATTTTTAAATGCAACAAAAAGATCAGAAAAGAAAATAGTAAGAGCCAAGGACAATAGTATGTCAGATAGGAACATAGGTGAAGTTTTCACCCAGTTTTACTAGGCAAATGCATTTGAAGGCATGGCTTATGTGTTGCAGATGCTCGGAGAAGCTAAACCTTTCTCTTTGGGGCCTCCTCCCAGATACCACAGAATTTGTACTCCAGCCTGTGTCAAGTCTAAGCACAGCATTCTAGGAGCCCAGTTATGCTGGAATATGTCAATATTCAAAAGTTGGGAGTGATTTTCTAACTAAAACTATAGAATTTCTCTTTAATGCTTCTATTTCCTTAGAAGAGGTTCATGGACACTGGGGTTCTAATTTCCCAATTCTGCCTAGATTTTAACTGGACTCTAGGTCCTAAAAAATCCGAGTCTACCTAGAATCAAGGACCTCACAACTTAAGATGGATGCAAATACTTAGTTGAGGAAGATGAATTGTTTATTTTACTTCTTTGTGCAATTAACTCACTAGAACAAGAAAATACAGGATGGGACTTGAGCTCTTCTCGATTTTATTATCTATAGGTTTTACTTTCTCTCCAGAAGAGAGAAAGCATGTTGATCCACTCACTAACTGTTCCTGTTTCCCAATGTATGGCAGCCTTGATCTAGTCACCCAGATGACCACAACTAATAAGTGGAGAAAAGATGGAACCTAACCAGAAATGAATGTGTCCTTTCCTTCAAGCTGAGGGCCATGAGTGAGGTTGACATCCCTAGCTTGCTCTGTCCCTCAACCCTATGAGCCTGAATTCTACCCCAGCAAACACTAGAATCCTATATAGGTAGGGCTCAGTCTCTGTGGGTTTCAAAAACCACCCAAGTGACTCTAATCTGTAGGCAGGGCTAAAACCCAATGAGGTAAATGACCTCTAAAGGTACCTTCTAACCCTTTAAAAAATAGACTAAATCTTACCTAGAGCTAGAGGAAATGAGTTGGAAGCCCCTGGGCCATCCTTCCCAGCAGCCCTGAGACTTGGATGCCTCATGTGCAATCAGCCTTCTAATGGGAAAAAAAATACATGCCCTTCATGTGTTGGTCCCAACGCTTGCCTCTCAGGTCTCTCCCACTGGGCTACAGCTACACAATCAATGGTGGAACTGTTCTTTACTGTAACTTGAGAGGGAAATAATCAGGGCCAATCCTGCTACACCACAGCCTAATCACAGTGACTGATATTTCTGGGGCCATGTTAATCAAGCCTTTGTGTAGACAGACCCTTAAGGTCAAGCCGATTCCGGAATGATTCTGCCTCCACGGCTGGAATCTTTTATAAACGGAAATTCTCCATTCAGCCTCCCTCTTCCCTAAGTGCAAAATCTCCCCTAATGGTAGCATCTGTTGCCTGCACCAAACAGAGTTGATTGCAGGTGCTATGAAAGGAACTTAAGTCTTTTCTTGTACTTACCGGGGAGCATGACAGAAAGCAATAGCTCTTATGATTAAAGGACAAATCTTTGGCCAAACAGTGAATGCAATAATAAGGTAAAAGATGTATGTATCATTATATAAAATATTAATATTTGTTGAATTTTTATCTCTTTCTTTGGTACTAAATACAGCCAATAACCATACATGGGCTGTCTCTTACAGCTCCAGAGCAGGTGTGCAGGTAACTGGTTACCAAGCAACAGTATTGGCTGGGGATTACAGCACACACTTGCATGAGCCTAACTCTGAATAATGCAAACCTTGTTAAGTGATACATTTTTCATTATTCTAGTGTCACACCAAGTTCCCCCCCACACCGCCCGTTCACACACACACTTCAATCTTGGGAGCACATTCCTATTAAGAACCTTGAAGAGATCTTACCATCAGATATTTCTTTTTTATTAAAAACAATGAAAAGAACAGATTCATTATATCTTATCCATCAAAGTTGTTATCTACCGGAACATCTGTTCGGCTTTTGTTGTCGTGTTTAGAAAGAATAATTATCCAACAGACCTTATAAGAAATGAATTCCAACGTGCAAGTGAACTTTACTAATGACTTGGGTTTATAACTCCTCAAGGAGAAAGTTACCTGTGCCCATAATCCTGTTTATTCTTTCAAAATGAAAAGGTCTTTGGTGGTTATTTCAGGTTTTTTTTTTTAAGTAGCTCTCAAAAGCCTTCTGATCCTTAATAAATATGATCAAAATAAATTTAAAATGCTTGGAGCTCCTCAGTCCCTAAGTATAGAAAATGCCTCTTCTGTTTACCTTTATTTTCTAAATTTAAATATTACCCAGCACTAAGAACTCCAATCACAGCTAAGGAACACTTGTTTCTGGTATATTCTAAGTTCTCTGATACTTAGGATGACCTCAGTTGGCCTTTTTTTATAGTTATAATTAAATATGAATATGGGGATTTAGGATGAGGAGGAAAGGAGGGATGGAAGGAAGAGTGGATGGAGGAAGGGTTGGCTCAAAAGAGACCCAATTCCTCCTTTGCTTACAGAGTCTAAACAGATCTGTTTATATCACCTTCTCTTGTGCTCTATAAAAGGACTTTTCATAGAAAAGTTTTATTCTTCTCTCATACAATACATCCCAACCAGTTTCCCCTCCCTTCACTACTCCCAGTAGCCCCTGCTCCACCGCCCCTCTCCCCACAGATCCAATCCTCCTCCACTTCCCTTCAGAAAAGAGCAGGCCTCCCAGGGATATCAACCAAACGCAGCATAACAAAATACAGTAAGAACACATATCACCTCATATCAAGGCTGGATAAGGCGATCCAGTATGAGGAAAAGGGTCCCAAGAGCAAACAAAAGAGTCAGACACACTCCAACTCCCACTGCTGGGAACACCACCAGAACATCAGGCTAAACAAACATAACATGTATGCAGAGGAACCTAGTGCAGTCCCATGCAGGCTCCCTGATTGTCGGTTCAGTCCTTGCGAGCCCCTGTGGGCCCTGCTTAGTTAATTATGTGGGTTTCCTTGTGGTACTTTGACTCCTCTGGCTCATACTTTCTCTTCCTTCCCATTTCTCATGGTATTCCCCCCAGCTCCACCTATTATTTGGCTGTGGGTCTCTGCATCTGCTCCCATCATTGCTGGATGAAGCTCTCTGATGATGATTGGACTAGGTTACAATCTATGAGTATAGCAGAATATCACCAGGAATCATTGCATTGTCTTTTATTATTTTGCTTTTATTTTATTATTATTGCTATTATTTTGTCATATTTGATTCTATCCTGGGTCTTTGGGCAAAAGGGGGGGGGCAGTTCCTCTTTTACTTACAAGCCGTAAGCAAGAAGATCTTTGTATATCACTTTTCTTCGTATCCTACAAAAGGGCATGGTATTTATAAACCTGGCTTTTGATTATTTTCCCACTTTAGGAAAGAAACTTCCCTGTGGAAATGGGAGTGACATGATAGCCCGGGAGGTATCAAGTCTTGTTCTTCATTTAAGGTTTTCTACCCATGATATTCTTCTCGGCACAAAAATTAACAAATGTGGTTTCCTGGAGAAGTCAACGATGTTTGTCTTACTCAGTAGAAAGAGCAATACCTACCCGCCTCCCTCCGTGTTTGGCAGCAAGAGCACATTTCCCACAGCCTTGGGTTCACACAAGGCTGCAGACAGTTGTCTTCCTCAGAGAATGCAGCAGTGGGAACGTCCTTGGACCTGGTGGCGTTTTGAAGCTCAAACTGGCAATTTTATAAAAATCTCCAACAGCTTTGTGTAACAATTGTAGGAGAAACTGAAGACGGCCTACCCAAGCTGCAGTCGCTCTGCCCTGTGCCCAGGCCAGACCGCCTGAGCATGAGCATCCGCCACAGGAACTTCCTCCTTGAGCCAAGCCACCAAGCCTGCCTATGACACCCAGAGATGCTGCTGGAGAGACACCTGACCCAGAGACACCAATGAGGAAAGGACAATTCGGCAAAGTCAGCTGCCTGAGCCAACAGGACCTTGGGAATGGATATAAAGCAGGTCTGTCATCCTTGATAAACAGGTCTGCAGCATGCTCTGCTACTCACTGACTCCTGGTGCCTGAGTCATCCGTGCTGTATCTTCTCACCGCCCCCACCCCCACCCCCCAGCGGTGTCTGAGCAGGGTAACCTGCAACATCACAATGTCCATTATTTATGATCCGGCATCTCCGAGTTCATACACTGTGGAGCTGCTAGGTTGGTAATCACACACTTTCGAGGGTCAGAACTGTGAAAATTATTCCTTCTAACAGCTTCGCAAGAAGGAAACTGGATGGTCTCCAGTCTGTGTCCATCAAAATGTCCTGAAGGGAAATTCGCATTCCTCTTGTTTAAATAACGCTGATAAGTTTGACATAATACTTATACCTAAAATAAGTATCTGGACTCTACCTTTCCAGCAATGAAATGGAAGTATTTATCTTTCAAGGTACAGCCATAAAACACACAGGGTTCTATTTTTTCTACTGCAGTTCTGGTCCCACCCCTCATCCCACCTTGAGTCTACCTTGCTGTTTCTAAGAATGAGGGCACACCGACTTGATGTAAAAAGGCATTCTTGAAGTTGGTAAGTCGGCTGAGTCGTTTTAAGAAAAGGGAATTATAAGCTTCCTGGTGTGTTTCACTTTTCATTTTTTTCCAAGACTGTTTCTCTAAAATGAGAAAGACATTCTTGTCAACCACTCTTTCTTGCCTCAGGCATCTCAAGTACCAAGTCTAGGTGCAAAATCTTCTTACAATTTTAAGCTGGTTTATATCAAAATGATAATTTCTTCAACAGTATCATTTCCACCAAAATCCCACTTGAAAGATACTCCTTACAAGGAACCAGAAAGTACAAGTTGCATTGACTCAAAATACAGATATATGCACATATGTTCCCACCCCTCACAAAAATACACCAATATAATTACTCAGTAAGTATCCAGTAACAATATAAAATAATCTAGGTAGAAGTTCTAGCCTGAATTTTCCCCAAAGCATGGATTCTTTATCTTAGAGTGGTTTCTATTTTGGTTATTTTAATTTGTTTTTGATAAAGATTTTATTCTGAATTTTTTCACAACATTGTTTCTGTTCTCATAATCAGATAATAAATGGAGAAAAGAGTATCCATAAACCTATTTCTTTTTGTAATCTTTCCTACGGGAAACAACTTTTGACGACATATTTGAGCTGAATCACTAAACTTATTAATAGCAAAATATTCCCTAGCCTGGTGTGGGAATTCTTTGCGCCAATAACTTTGGGGTACCAGCCTTAGGGCATGGCCTGGGGTGCTATGTGAGGACTGAAAAGCTGGAGGACAAAGTATGCTGTCTGGCTCGTGGTTGGCTTGATGGGAGATACAAGCACTGAACAGGCAGCACAGGATCAGCAGTGGCTTCAGCCTTACTTTGTATCTGTGAGTTTGTCCTTTCATTGTACCCCTTAATAAATCAGTTTCTATACCTTTATGAGTTCACACTTCACTAGTTTGCTTTCCTTCTTGTAATGGGCTCTATATATCTAGATGCTGATATGGACATATACATATAGATTTAGACACAGTTATAGATTTAGATATAGATGCAATGCTTTTTTTGCTTTACTGAAGAAAAAAAAAAGCATCTGAACCTGAGATGGAAAAATCAGTAAAACTTACATGAGTTAACACACCTTGTTTTCATTCATTGCTCCTACTGATGTCACTGAAGCTGCTCAGGAGCTGGGCCATGGCAGTTTGTTTGCTTCGTTCAGCACCAAAAACAGAGTTTTGCCTTCAATTCTGAATTTTTGCAAAGTCACAGAACCTTCTGCAGTATACACAGTGATCAACGTGTTTAGCTCCCAAAACTAAATTCAATCTCAACATTATTCTGCGTGAGGAGACACCTTAATAATTGCCTTTTTAGTTTACTGAATTTCTCTATGCATCTTGAATCTTTTCAGAAATAGGGCAGGCCAAGGATTATTATGGAGAGAACATTCATTAGAATGTCTACCATGCCCACATTTCAAATGTCAGCCTTGTGACTCATTACCTTCTGTCAGCTCACCTATGTACTTCAACATGTTAACAAAGTCTTAGAGTTTTCTGGAGGTCGTTGAGGAGCAGTGGTTTGCAAGACAAGAGGGATTTGGCCAGGTTAAGGGTCAAAAGGGCAATGTTTTGATCAAGCCACAGAAACACAGAACTGCTCCTGTAGACAGAAAGGCCCCTCATCCCTCTCCACCCAATCAGGCTGGCAAGACTTGGGTACCAGCTTCCTCCCTGACTACTGAGAAAGGAGAATTGCTCCACTGAGATTTAACAGTGTCACATCCTGAACTGCATCTTTATACTGCCATAACACTTTACCATCCCATAAAACCAAACAAACAAACAAAAAAAAACTCTTTCTACTCTTACAATGTCCTGTCTGTTACCAACTTCAGATTCAGCTTCATCTGTAGGTACTGGTAAATATGTACAAAAGTCTCCAATGTTTGGTAAGTGCATTCTTGTACCTTGTGTCTCCTCTCCTCTCCTCTCCTCTCCTCTCCTCTCCTCTCCTCTCCTCTCCTCTCCTCTCCTCTCCTCTCCTCTTCTCTCCTCTCCTCTCCATCCTTATTGTACATGAGACACACAAAACTCAGAACTGCCAAGTAGCACCTTTACAGGAGAGAATGCTCCAGTGAAATTCTGGAATTTCTTTTTAGGTCTGCTTTCCAAGCCCCTGTTCTTTCTACAGTATCCTCGAGGCTGTATATATTTTCCCAGGAGCTGAGGAAATTGAATTTGGCATTGAATAGCGTCATACAACTCTTACCTCTGAAAATAGTTTTGGCAGCTCCTCAAGTAACTGATTTGTATTTTGTTGCCTAACATTTATTTCTGTTTGATAACATTTCCGATATTTAAGCACACTGAAGATTGTGTTGATCTGCTGACATTTAAATTAGTTTTTGCATGTCTTTCCTTGTGACAATTTTAGGTCATGGAATTTCACAACAGAGTTACCATGAAAGTTTTCTCCAAGTGCAAAATGAGTGTCATATCACAAACAGCAAAAGGTCAAGGATGGAAGCTCTGAAGTTATATATTTCTCAGAGAGGAGTATATTTGACTCCTGAATTGGCATCACTTGAAGAGTTTGTTAAAATGCAGAATTTTGAACCCTATCCCAGAAATACTAAACTTGGATGTGGGACCCTATCATCTACTTTTTGTTTCTTCTGTGTATGTGTACTGTGTGTGGCATGTATATGTATGGCACTGTGTGAGGAACGTGTGCCTGTTAATGCACATGAGGAAGCCAGAGGTCATTGTCAAGTGTCTTCCTTCAGCATTCCTCGCCATAGTGTCTGACACAGTGTCCCTCACTGAGCCTGGAGCTTGCTTTTTAAGCTAGACTGGCTGGCCACCACGCCCCTGTGATCTGCCTACCTTTGCCCAGTGTGACAGGGTAATACCATGCAGAGGTTCCTCCATCTTGTTTTCTTGCTGAAGCCACTTCAGGTTTAACTAGAATTTAATCTTCTTGATGGAGAATCCCGTGGAAAATTACCCAACTCTAGTCTAAGAACCTGAGGTCAAGATGCCCCAGCTAACTTAGCTTGTGTTAAACTCCTTGCTTCCTATGGACACCTGCAGAGGCAGAGAAAGATGTCAGGACATGGTTTCCACCTTGAAAACTCCCATGACTACCTGAGTGTAGTCTCAGCTGGCTAGAATAAACTTTTAGTTAGCTGTAAACTGTCTCAGTGGTCATCTCTGGTGGGCTCTCTGTGACATGAGTATTGGGATTGTAGATGTGAACCAGCACACGGGGCCTTTATTGAGTTCTGGGGCTCTGAACTCAAGTCCTTGCTCTTTATCCACTGAGCCCTCTCCGAAGCTTACCCTCAACATTTTAAAGACCACTACAAACAAAGCTCTTTGGAGGCTGAATTGCAAGGACCAAACTATAGTATCCTTGCCCTAAAAATCCCAAAGGTACTAAAGTCTTACATTTGTAAGTAGACCTCATGAAATTCACTAGACTTTCTCTGGGTCAATACACTAAATTCTCTATGGAAGAAAGTAGCTCTAAGTGACACACTGTGAATGTAAAAGATGACAGTCAGATTATGCCACCAGTATCTTTGTAACAGAGCAGCAATTATCAACATGCATACAAAACATAACATGTCCTCTGGCTTAAGGCAACTGGCCCACTTCCTTTATTAGCGCCTGGTGTGGTTTTATTCTCTCCTGCCTCATATGAATTGTTTGTGCCATCTTTTTTGTGTCCATTCACAAATCCTTATATACCCATATAAGAGAAATCTGGTTTTATGTAAAAGGTCTAAAAAGACTCAGAACCAGGAAGGATCTAGCCAAACTTGCCTGAAACCACCAAAATCATGACCCAAATAAACCTTCCCTCCCAAGCATTTGCCATTCACTTTTGGTACAATGACCTTCAGTTCCACCCTCACATAATGGATATAATGTCTCAGGGATTATCTCAGACACCTTCACTAATGTTCATTCCCACGTGGGTAAAGGGGGGTGTTCTTATTTTTGACTGCACATTAGAATTATTTAAGTAATATATATATATATATATATATATATATTACATATATATGTATATATGCATATACATACAAACACATACAACACACACAGAGACAGACAGACACACACACACACACACACACACACACACAGCACCTCTAGTTCTCTTCTTGTGTCTTAGATTCTAATGTTTTTTAAAGACAGCATAGAGTTGAATCTTAGTATGTTATTAACTAATGTTTCTTTTTTATTTTTTACTTTATTCATACATAAAGGAATTATACTGTGGGTAGATGTGTTTATTAACCATAACTTGATGATTATAGCTGGCTTTTGATTTCATATCTTAAAATTTTGATATAGCCATTATTAAATTGACTTGTTATCAACATCCCTCACTGGTTTTTGTACCTATTTCTTCACTTACTTATTTGTTCTGTATTAAATATTTTTATTATGCAATTACAACTCCTCTGTTCTAATTTTACTTATTTTTACCTGTGGTTTTTCTGGGGTATACAATATGTATCACTGACTTATTGGAATTTTCTTTGGGTTAATACTGACTTAAGTTACATGTCAGCTTAGCTTCAAAATAATTCTCTTTTCTCTGCCTTAGTTTACTACTGTCAGAAAGATGGGTAGGTAGATAAATAGATGGATGGATGATGATGATGAAGATAGATAGATAGATAGATAGATAGATAGATGACAGAACACAGATAGATGGATACAGAGATAAATAACAAAAATGACAGAGGATGATAGACAGATTTATAGATATGCACTGGGTTCTCATTTGGCTTAGATGCTAATAAACCTATAATAAGATTTCAGGGATTTGAAGAAAACAAAGTGCAGAGGTTAGAGACTGTCTTCTAATCCTTTAATGCAAAAAAAAAAAAAAAATCCACCTTCCTAGTGGAAAGCAAAGTGCTGTAATAAAGGTTTTAGAGTTTAACATGAAAGGCAAACATAGGTATTGTGATAAACACATAATATCTTGGGAGAATAATACAATAAAAGCATAAATCTTATCTTTGTGAAAACCCATCCCTTAGATGAAGGAAGAGAAACAGGAGATGCTTGGGTGAAGTCAGCCCTCCACAGTCATGAATATTCAAGAATCTAAGTCAATAGAGGTTTCACCATCATCTATTAGTGACTTCTAAGGTCTGGAAATCAGTATCTGACAGCAAATGAAAAGATAATGCATGAGAGGAGTTTATGGGATAAATGTCAGCTCCTATTCCACTATGAAAGGACCACATGACTCCTCTTAAGAGTCAGGGATGGGGGAAGGAACCTTATTCAGTATAATCTCTGCGCTTTGCAACCAGAGGTGCTTCCTGTAAGAAGAACTGAGATCACATGGACAGCTTTCCATTCCTGCTGCCATTTTAAATAATCAGTAGACTTAAGTAACCAAGGATTAGAAGAAGCAATGCAATGCAGGTATATCTGCTATTTACTAATTTTGTCTATGTTTAATCTTGACTGTCCTTTGTAGAAATAATATCATTCTTCCTTGTCCATGCAATTTTGTAAGAATGAACACAAGGACAAGCATAGAAACCAGGCTTGCTTAATCAACATATTCCACCCCTAACCACTTTGCTTGATACAGAGGTGGGCAAGGACCTTTGGACAAGAAAAACTGGATACAGCTATGCAGGATACCAGAGTTCAGTTTTTCTTTTTTAGTTGGATTTTCTTTAACTTCCAGTTGAGAGCTTTTATTAATGTAGGTGGAAAATGTGAACTATTTTCAGAGAGCAGCCAAATATTGTGGAACTAGAGAACATATGAGATAAAACTGGAAAGTCTGGACCACAGATTTCTTTAAAACCCAGACTAAGAACTTTGGGTTTCATGAAAGCCTGTTACACTAAAGCACAGTGAGGGAAAGCAGCTCGCCTAAGGTCACAAGGGAAGAGATAATGAAACCAAGACTCAACAGCAGGCTTCTGATCCCATAGCTATACAGCCTAATGCGGTAGCTAATGGCAGCATGTGGCCATTTAAGCTTAATTTAAGTTAAACAAAATTTAAAACCCAATTCCTTAATAAAATAGACAAACCCAATGGATATATACATAGCTACTGGCTACCGTACTCAATACTGAAAAAAGTAACAACTTCAATTGCCAAAAAACAGTCCATAGGGCAGCCCTTTCCTAGGACTTTATTTCTCTTTCTGTCTTTTCTTTCTTCTTTCTTTCTTTCTTTCTTTCTTATTTGGTAGCAAAAGGAACCTATATGACTGTGTATGTGAGTATATTTGGAGTGGAATCTCCACTTTTAAACCTAATTCAAATCTGCATGTTTGCAAAACAAAGCAACCACCCCACAATTTCCTACTTTGTATATTTATGGAAGCTATATGTGTGAGTCTTCAAAGAACTTCTAGTGATTGTAATAAACAAAATGAAACTTAATGGACATTTCAGAAGAAAACATACCAAAAAGAGTAACAGATTTAGAAATGCCTCACTGCCTGACAATTATAGAAGGACTTTGTGGCTTCAAAGCCTACCCTTTCCTATACTGTACTCTGTACCTGATGTCTTCAATTCTGTCTCAAGATGGTTCATTTTCCCCCAAAATTGTCTCCTAGAGAATTTCCAAACAAACAAACTGTCCTAGCTCTCATTTTGTTCTCACTAGACAATGAGGTGACACTACTCTGCTTTTGTTATCACAATAGACACCATGACCAAAAGCAACTTGTGGAGGAAAAGGTTTAACAACTCACAGACTATGGTCCATCATTGAGGAGAGCCAACATAGGAGCTCAAGCCAGGCACCTGGAAGAAGTAACTGAAGCAGAACCACAGAGAAAGGCTGCTTACTGGCTTCCTCCCTCCCACACATTCAGCTACCTTTTTTATTAATACCCCAGGTCTACCTGCCTAAGGATGTCACCACCCACAGCATACTGGATTCTCCTGTATCAATTAGCAATCAAGAAAATGCCCCACATGTATCCTCATAGATAATCTGATGGAGGCAATTCTTCTCAGAATGTATGTCAACCAAGTTGACAGGTTGACAATGACTTATGCAAATGAAGTAGTGCTTAAAATAAAGATACCTCCATCATCATGTATCTCATACCAAGCAAGGAAAAAAACAACATGCACAAAACTGGAGGTGTAGCTCACCGGCTGAATGTTTGCCTAGCTTGTCTAGTGTCCAGTTCCATTCACCAGCACTGTAAAGTATCAGCAATGAAAACCCAGACATGTGGAAAAGAAGATCGTTCTGCCTTAGTAGGCTAACCACTTTTGACATAGAGTTCTAGAACCACCATGTACTCTGACCTCTAGACAGCACTTGGCTCGACAACATGACCTTTACCCCTTCACCAGCCCAGGTTTTACAAAAAACCTGTAGTCCTACAGGTAAAATCCACATTCACATTGGTGTCCAAGATTCAGGCACATAATTATGCTCTATCTGCCTCCACTGCTAGAAGAATGAGCAAATTTCCCATAGTGTTTGACTATATTACCAAGGATTTTTGTAAAATCATTCAAAGATTTTATCCAGCTCCAAGTCTTAACAAGGTCAGATTCTGCAATAATTGGCTGTAGGGTTGTGTAGAACAGAATATGTTCAGTTTTATTCCCTGATCTCATGCCCCATAACCTGAGTAATCAAGGCATATAATCATACATGTTCTCATGCCCCAAGTAAATACTTGCCTCTGGGAGGTTCCAAGGCTTTCTTCTATCTCTCCTCTCCAATGCAGGTTTTAAGAGATTGGAAATCAAGGTTGCCTCATTTTTGTTAATTATTGAATAGTTGGTTTAATTACTGTCTCAGTCACAAAATGTGGCAGAAGGTACATTTCTAATGAAGAGACCTCTGCAGGAATGTTATTGTGCATGCAATGTTATGCCCTCCCTCATCTCTGTAAACAGCTCTGGGGCCCAGAAAGGCCTTCTGACCCATCAACCAACCACTCCAGAACCCCTTTACTGTGACACCTAATGAACCTTATCTCCAGAGCCCAAGCCCAGCAGGCAAGTCCACACAAATAAGATGTTCTTATCCTAAAGCAAATAACAAGCAACTGACCGTAGGAAAAGGGTCCTCCAGCTAAACAGACCCATGTGGTGACCAGCAACTCCAGCCAACTGATAGAGAAGCCCACCTGCTGGTGCCTGCTGCCCCTTGAACAGGCAGGGACGCCATTATCTGAGGAATGTAGCGCATTCAACAGTTTCCTTTGTCATTTGCACATCCTCGGCTAAGTCCTCATTCTTCTTCATGGCAGCCATAGACCTCTCTAGCCCACATGCTCTAATTTCTCTCTTTGTATTCAGAACTCATCTGCCCTCATTCTATCCAGGCCCTGAATGACAGACAGGTTCACTCACGGAGCCAGAATCCTGATAGCTGTTCGTCACTTTCTGTGGTCTCCATGTCTAAATGTCTGTCTACTTTTTTTTTTAAAGGGGGCTCTGATATCATTACCAAAGAAAGAAGTAATGTAGTAGTTTCAGATGACCTAGCATGATATGTTTGACAGGGAAGGGGAAAGAGTGTCAGTCTGCTCATGTCTCAAATAATAGCCAGGATGTTTCTCAAATGTATGAGGGATGTCCAGACAATTGAACAATGCCATCTTTTTCAAATACACCAAGACCAAACCCATCTGCCTCCCATAGAATCTGTTGAGATTCTATGATGCACAGACAAAATGGGAAACAATCAGACCCTAGATGGTGACTAACAACATTCTATACATGCCTGCTGAAGTTCAATTAATTTGCATAATGCTTGCTAGACTTCCTTAGAGATTATCTCACAGCACACAGCGGATTAGACTCACTGTCTAATAAAAGAAGACAGTCCACAAACATGTGCTGATGAACCGACTAAGTGAATGTTTGTGGAAGATATGGAGCTGGTTAAGTAAACTACAGAAAGGGAAACTCAAAGGGCTGGAGAGGTAATTCAGTTGGTAAAGTGTTTGCTGCCCAAACATGAGGAGCACAGCCCGATCTCTAGCATGGGCTTAAAAAGCCAGATGCTGGAGAGACGGCTCAGTGCTAAAGGCTGCTCTTCCAGAGAACCAGGCAGGGTTCAATTCCTAGCACCCCCATGATGGCTCACAACTGTCTGTAACTCCTACTCCAGGAAATCCAACACCATCATACAGACATACCTTCTGGCAAACACCAATGCACATAAAATAAAAATAATTTTTTAAAAAAGCCAGCTGCAGTAGCACATACCTATAGCCCCAGCATTAGGGACAAAGGGATCCCTGAGGCTTGCTGGCTGCAAGTCTAGCCAAATCAGCAAGCTCCAGGTACAGTGAGAGAAACCATTGCAAAAACTAAGGTGGAGAGTGACAGAGGAAGATTCGTGAAGTTGATTTCTGTTCTCCACATGTGTTCACACATATATACAGATACACCTGCCCATACACAGGTGCACATACAAGCACACACATCAAGACCTTTCACCACAACCTGGGCAGCAGTCCCACATTTAGATGCTAGATTTACTAGACTCATAGATAGAAGTCCAGAAGGGTGAACTTCCTGAAATGTAAGATCTATTTCAAGAATGATGATAGATATGGATACAGAAAATAGGAAGACCTGAAACACTAAGAAGAAAGGTTTTGACTTGATACCATGGGCAGCAGGGAGTACCCAAGATTCCTTGAGCAAAGAAACAATTCGGAAAGCATGATGTTTTAGAATTACTGGTCTACCAAGGTGAAACAATGAGCCAGGTGTGAAGATAGAAGCACCAAGAGAAATAACACTGTGCAAGGAGCAAAGGATAAAATAATGACTAAGATACATTCCCGGGTGAGTACAACCAAAGAGATGAAGAGACACCTGAGAATTCTGCCCCGGTGACACACAAACATTAGACTCACGATGCAATCACCCCAGGCCCAAGATCTACAGGTGAGCTTCCAACTTAGATGTGTAAATGAATAGGGACACTGATCACATTTTTCTCTACTGTCTCTATAGGAATTTATCTATTTGCTGATACTTTAATCTCCTCCACTGAAGGACCCATGACATCCATTTTTCAAGATACCTATTACATGCTAGAACTGTCGGTTGCTCAGTGTCTATAATCAGCTAATGAAGTATCGTTAAATGCAGCAGAAATTTCCTGTTAAAGTCATTGGATGCTTACAGCCTTTTTTTGATTCCTTCCTTATTATTTTCCTGCCCCTCCCATCTTTCCTCTGTTCCTTCACAGTTACCTCCACTCCTGCCGGAGATGTGCTTCCCGCTGTTCCGACCATCTGGCTCACTGTTTTTGAGATTCAGAGCCACCATCAATTCTGAGATGGTTTTTTTTTTTTTTTTTTTTTTTTTTGTTACACTTTCAAACATTAGCATAAAGATCTGTGTAACAAAGCTGAGAAGAAGTTGAGGAAACACCATGTAGTAGGCGTTAGGGAAGAATACTATTTTGGTATCAAAGCTTGAAAATATCTAAAGATACTGATTTTCTGCCTTATAAGTGTACATTTTCTGTTTGTTACTTTTCTTGTCAGTGCAACTAAACACCTGACAGGAAGACACTCAAAAAAGGAAAGGAAGCATTTATTTTGGCTCCTTATTTGATGGCATACGCTGTGTTGTAGGGAAGGCAGAGCAGTGGGGACGTGAGACAGTCGGTCACACTGTACCTGTCTGTGGTCAGGAAGCAGCAGAGATGAGCACAGATGCTTGGCGATCTTCCTCCTTCTGGGGACCCCAGTGCACAGGATGGTGCCACCCACATTCAAGGCAGGTGTTTTAGTTACTAATTCTTTTGTTGTGATAAAGCGTCATGACCAAACTTATAAAAGGAAGTGTTGCAGCATTAATGGTTCCATTTTGTTTTATATTGTTTAAGTTGAACTTAAGAGTATCCAGTACTTTATAACTGTCAACATATTCTAATGCTTCCATTTATTTTTAAGGATTTATTTTTATTTTATGCGTATGAGTGTTTTGTCTGCAAATATGTAAATGCACTGTATGTATGTCTCCTGCTGTAAAGGTCAGAAGAAGGCACTGGATCCCCTGGAACTGGTATTACAGGGGTTTGTAAGCTGCCATGTGAGTGCTGGGAACCAAACCCGTGTCCTCCTCAAGAGTAGCAAGTGCTCTTAGCTACTGAACTGTCTTTCCAGTCCACTAAATTGCTTTTCAATTGTAGGCTTCTTCTGTCTCTTCTTACACAATTTCACACGTGTGTATACTGACTCCTTACCCATGACCTTTGTTTATTCATCCTCTCTCCTGCATAACCCTTCTTCAGAGCATGCCTGTCCCTTGATATATGTGTTTATTTAATTACATAGTTTGTGCATGTATGAATGAGTAGTGGGTCATTTACATGGGAAATTCATCGGTGGCTATACCCATCTCATCCAGCACCCATTAATTTCTATAATATATCAGTGTGGATTGGGCCTCCTCAGTGTGAATGATTTCTCTAGAATGGTTTCTCAATGCCAGTGAATATCTAATCTATAGATATACCCTAGATGCCATATATTATAAAATGAACCCATGTTCATTTTGTTGGATGAGAAAGAGAGTGGGAAAAAAAAATGTCATCTCTAAGACTACTCATGAACCTTGGGCAAGAAAACTGTTAATCACTAGGGAACTCCGGTAGTTGTCTTCTGACCTCCACCTGTCCACTGTGATATGCGCACACCCACACATAATGTGCCTACATTATATACACACAGTATACAAAACATATACAAAAAGAAGAGTCATTGGTGTATTGATGATAATTGATATAATGTGAATGAATTGGAGCAGCCAGGCAAGAAAGTGCAAAATGAAAAGATGGCTTGCTTAGGATTGAAAGAATGCCTGAATGTAATGGATAGGCTGTAGGGGCCTCCTGAAGAAAACCAAGAATGGATAGCTTGGAAGGTGTCATGACAACCACAGAAGAAGTACCAAGGATGCCAACAGGATGGAGATCTTGAAGAGCTGGTGGTAAGTAACAGAAATCCCCAGGAAGGAGTAAACTAAGAATAGGGTATGCATTTGCTGATTAAAAGACTCAGAGACATCCTATTAGTGAGATTTATGCCACAGAGTAGAGTGAGTGGATGGGCATTAAAGTGAAGAAAATAATTATTTGGCTCTTATTAGAGAATCACAAGGATTGTGTGGCTAGAGACCAGAAGGCAGACAAAGAAAGCTACAAGGAAGGACGACGACAGATTCTGAGGACATGCTCTTTTCTGTCGCCTGCAACTGGATAAATGTGGGCTGTTTTTTATTTGCTGGCATGAGTCCATCAGAGGTTGATTTCAATGGACTCACTGCTCTGAGAACTGACAGATCCCTCCAAGAAGAAAATAACTGGGCATCCCAGGAGGTGGAGGGGAGGTCGCTAAGCCCAGTTCCCCTGTCTGGAGGGTTACATCAGCCAAGTTTTACAACAGTCACTCAGCCTCTTTGTTGATCCATTTCCTTAGCTGTGGAATGGGAAAATAATTCCCTTTTAATTGGATCCTGAAGTGATAAGGGCTTTTCAGACTGCTCAGGACTCTACAGTGTTTCCAGACAATAACTTAGCTCAGAAATTTCCCAGCTACTTTGTCCTGCTCCTGAGAAAGCCACCTATCTCTTCTCATAAAACCTGCAACCCGGGTGCTCAAGATGTAAATGTTTTTGTGTATTATTGCACTGGGCTTTGACCCTCATCTATCTTCTTCAATATGCCAAAGCCCAGTAGAAAAATGCCAAAATTGCCCAGGGAATTCCACTATCCATAGTATGGTCACTTTGATCCATTCATTTGTTCAACCGAAGATCTTTCTAAAGCTAAATTCCTACCTGCCTAGGCCATGGCTTCCAGTTTTATTGGATGTGTGCAGGTTCATTTGCATTCTGTTTCTTTCCTCTTAAATTTCAGCCTCTACCAACTTGGTATCCCCCAGGAGCTGTCGTTAGCAGCCATACATCGTCTTTTGGAAATAAACCCCAAGCGTCTGCTGGAAATTTCCACTGGCATATGCAGCCATCTCACCGATTCCTCACACCTACAATCAGATTCATCAGGCACTGGCTGCTGCCCAGGGGCTCCTGTTTCCATCAGTTGATGTCATTTTCCCTGTCACCCTGGCTCGGGTCCTCAGTATCACCTCTGTGTCCTTTCTCTCCTTGGTCTTCTGTCTTTGTTACCCAAGTCTGAAATTTTTCCACTGAAATGCCTGGCTCATCTGCGCCTTACAGCTTCCAGTTTTTACATACTTCCCATGTGTCTGACACCAAGATTTGTAAACTTCCCCTCCCTTCTCCCTCGCTCCACCCGATAGCCTTTTGAGATCAATGGTGTTCCTCCTCTTTCTCAGATAGGAAAATCATAGTTAGCCATGTAGACTGCAATGGATTGAGTATTGATAGCCTCCAAATTCACAGTTTGAAACCCTGCCCCTCCACATTGTGATTATAAATGAAGCTGGGCCTGTGAAGCAGTGACAACAATTAAATGAGATTATCAGGACAGGGTCCTTATCCAACAGCGCTGGTATACTTAGAAAAGGAAAGAAAGAAAGAAAGAAAGAAAGAAAGAAAGAAAGAAAGAAAGAAAGAAAGGAAGGAAGGAAGGAAGGAAGGAAGGAAGGAAGAAAGAAAGAAAGAAGGAAAGAAAGTCATGTGGTATGGCACATGCCTGTCCTCTCAGCACTTGGGAGACTGAAGCAGAAGGATTCCAAGTTCAAGGTCAGCCAAGGGTACATATCTCAAAATAAATTTTTGCAAAAGAGTCAAAAAGATAGCAGGATTCATTCTCTTCCCACCTTGTAGCAGGGGAGGAAGCCAGCAGGCATCTTGATTTATTGGCCCACTACATTTGAGATTGTTATTAAGCTACCCAGATTATGACATTTTGTGATGACAGCCCAAGCATCTGAAGACAAAGAATATACCCAACACATCAGTAAGAGCTGAAGCTAGCATTTGAAATGTGGACTTCTTCTCCACTGCTCCCTATCAGTGCCTGAGTCAGCATCTCCGCTCAAGTCTTCTTGGCTCCTTCCAGCTAACCTGTGCACATCACATTTGTTTTCCTCCTGCCCGATTCAGGAGAGTTAAGCCTTTTGACTGAAGTTTTTGGTGGATCTTCACCGTCTAAAAGATCAGATTCAATTTTCAGAGGTGTCCAAGGTTTTTTTCAGTCACTCACCAGCTTTTCATTCGGACCCACCTCCATTCATGAAATACATCCCCAAGTCATGCTATTCTGCTCATCAAGGTTTGTCTGTGAGTTCCAGTGGGGTGAGGTGGAGTGCAGGGGGACTTTCTCTGCAGGGCCTGAGCCTGGAAAACAGCAAATGCTCAACCAATAGCTGTTGAATGGCTGACTGAAGGAATTGGTACAACTTCACACCTGGCTAAGTGGCACCACCAATCCATCCTCCCATCCATGGTGGCCACTCATCAGGACCAAGCTCAGAACCACGTCAACTGTAGGGGTCTTTCCAAAAATCTCAGCCTCTGTGATCACATCTCCTTCCAGGCCTCTCCTCAGGACTTCCCATCCATCTAACTGACTTAACATGTGCCACCTATCTGCAGGAATCAACATGGCGACCCATGTTCAAGAATAGCCAATATTGTTACACCACATCTATCACAGAGACCACTAGCTCCTTCTCTACATCTCCTGCCCCACTCCCCCTTTTCAGTGTTAGCAACTGAACTTGGGCTTAGGCAAGCACTCAGCCCTTGATTTATAACCTCAGTCTTCACTCTTATTCTAAAAAATGTGGCCCTTTAGCTAGAAATACTAATGCCAAGCTAAAAGCAGGAAACTCTTGTCCCAGACTCCCTTACAGCTAACTATGGCCACAGATCTAAATGTTGATTGATGCAAAAGAAGTTATATGTCCAACACCAGTCAAGTGTCCTTATGGCCATATCTTTTCTCTCTACACCCTCAGTTAAGAACTCTAGCAACTACCCTGGGCTATGAAGATTTGGATATGACAGGTCAGGCAGCTATAAAGGAACTAATTATCTGCCAGTATCATGGCATAGTCACCACAACCTTGTTCTGCCTCTGACTTCATGACAAAGGAAAAAAACACTATCTTGTTTAAACCATGGCTATTTAGGTTTCTCTTACCTAGTCAAGCTGACTTATACTGCAAATTCTATCAACAGAGAATGTGTAAGCCAAATGTGTTGACATAAATGTGTTTATGCATTTATATGCATGTGTGTGTGTGTCTAGGTTTATGAATGTGTACACCATTCTCCCTAACATATATTAGGTTGTAGAAATTTGTTGAACAGTTAGTGTGTACAATATTACCTGGCATAAAGAGTGGAGAGAATGTAGCTTAAAAAAGATCCCCCACGATCAATGACATCACAATATTTCATATTGCACACATTTGTTCATGTTTCCTATTAAATATTCACATGTTTGACTTATCTTGCAGCTCACCACCCCCTACCACCCACCATACTTAAATTACTTTCTCTTTAAAAAGAAGTAACAACTTTATAATTCAAAAACATTGGTGGTAAAGCTCAATACAACCAGGCAACAGCAAAACACACACACACACACACACACACACACACACACACACACACACACACACTGGCACCTCTTTTTAATAACTGTTTAAAAGAAATTAATCCTCAGTCATAGATTTACCAGGTTCAACTTACTCCTGCCCTGTGTGTTTACAGGCTATGTTTAAGATGACAAGAATTCTTCTCCAGTCAACTGAAAAAAATCCATGCAAAGCACATGCTCTCTGCTAAAACATTGTGCTGGGGGCCATGGAAAAGTGTCACGCACGCCACCAAGCTTCCAAGGAAAGGCCAGCTCTAGTTTACTTAATCATCATGCCCTTGACATTTGGAAGCTCCTGTTTGTTACTAACTGCTTAATTAGGCACCCCAAAGTTCATAAAAAATCATAGGTTTTGCTTTAACGTAAGAGATTTATGTAAAAATGCGGCCTTCTCGGAAATTTGATCCCATCGCATCCACCCTACAGGCAATTACAGCCCTGATGACTGCTGTATCAGACCTCATGTAGAATAGAGACATCTGAATGTGCAATGACTTGGCTTTTATTTTTTTAATTTGTGTATCCACAGAAGGAAGTTCGGAACAGATAAATGAGTAACAGGAAAGGGCTAATGGTCCAGTAAATCGTTAAAAAGTGTGTGCTTGTGAGGAGATTGACGTATGGCCTGAGCAGGAGTGACCTTCAGGAAAACTGTTCCTCAAAGGCCTTTGCATATTTCTCCCAAGATGTCTGACGAGGGAGATACTCAGCCCCGTGTCTTTAGCATTGCAAGCTTCATGGAAATCAGCCAGCATTTTCCTGAATCACACACATCTTTCAGCTAAAGCCAACAGTATATTTGATGAATTTTGTCAGTTTACAAACACATACACACAAAACACCCAAAACAGTTATGTCTAGGAGTGGAAAACTAGAAAACATTGTTTTTCTTCTCCTGAGCAGTCCCCAAGATTCAGAGATATGGCTGAATGGCTTTAACTATGAAGGTAACAAAGGACATTCTACAAAGACAGAACATGACTCTAAATTCAGGAGGCTGGTGCTTCTTTGTCAACAACTGCACTTGTTCAACAAGTGCTATCATTAAAGTAGTTCTTTGGTCAAAAGGATTATGAAATACAATGCTTAGTACATGTTTTCTGAGACTTTCTCTTTACTCTACCATGCAATTAGCATATTAAAGGTTTTCCAAAAGTCCTTCAATACAACGACCTAAGCAAATGTAACCAGACTGTTTTCTCCCTTAGTTACTATACCACTGTTCCCATTTGGAAAACCAACCTTTAAATGGGATAAGGTTGGATCTTTCTCTGTAGATCATAATGTTCAATCTAATGCTAGTTTTGTCTTGCTGGTTTGTCTCGTAGTCCAGACTTGCCTGAAACCCACTATGAACTAAGGATGACCTTAAAGTCCTGTTCCTTCTGCTGTGATTACTTGTGTGTGCCACCACACTTGGCCTGAATGCTATTTATTATGGGTGCTGTGTAGCAATATTCTCTGAAGATGGAAGCTTCTTAAAACCCAAGAGGTTCTAAAAGAGGCTCATTAAGACTCAGGAACTAAACAACTCAGGAATCTCAGGATGTCCCTAAAACTTGCCAGATTCACAAGGGCTCCTCATCCCCCAGGTCTCTGAGGTGACAGAGACCAACCAAGCTGTTAGAAAACAGAGCTACATAGAAGATAATCTCCAACCTGTTGAGCTGCCTGTAAGTTACACAGTGAGCTACAAGGGTTCAGCTTTTACCCACATGGGGGTCTGGTTTGGTGACACACTATATTTGTATCATTCCTGAGCTTGTAAGTAACCCTGCAGGGACCTGCACAACTTTGGGACTGACTAGGGTAATAGGGCATGACGAAACAACAGACATGTGTACAGAAAAGGTGAATTCAGATGAACTGTGAGCTTTGACTGAGGTCTATCAGCAGCACAGAAACTCAGCTCATGTATTATATACAGCTGGATGAATACTATATACAACTGGATAAAATAGGGTAGGTGAGCTAATCTCCACAGGGGATCTCTACAGGAGAGCAGTCTCAGGCTGCTGTCATCAGGAAGGAGGAAGCTGTGCTTGATAGTTTATGAACACATTGTCAATGTCTTAGACCAGGAGGAAGGCCTTGCCATTCCCCTAAGCACTGGCATCCTTGACACGGCTGTGCTCTGGTCAACAATACACTTCACCCAGGATTTCATCCGCTCCCCACATAAACCCTCATCCACACTTCTATAAGTAACACTCAAAAACTCATTGGTTCACCCAGCTGGAGTTTGGTAGTTGTCTTAGTCACTGTTCTATTGCTATGAAGAGACACCACAACCAGGGAAACTCTTATAAGACAAAGCATTTAGTTGGAGGCTTGCTTATGGTTTCATAAGTGTAGCCCATCATCATCACTTCAGGGAGCATGGTTGATGCAGAGGAAGGTTGTGGAGTATTGCATCCTGATCTCTAGGCAGAGACAGAGACAGAGACTGTGCCTGGAATGGGTTTTCAAACCTCAAAGCCCCAGTGGCACACTTCCTTAAGGCCCCCACTAATCCTTCTCAGATGGGACCACTCCCTGGTGACTGAGCATTCAAATACATGATCCTATAGGGGAATTCTTATTCAAAGCACCACATTCAACTCCCTGACCCCCAGAGGCTTGTAAACATATCATAGTGCAAAATGCATTTTGTCCAACTTCAAAAGTCCCCGTAGTCTATTACAGTCTCAAAACTGTTTAAAAGTCCAAAGTTCAAAGGCTCATGGTATCCTCTTAACTGTAAAACCCTGTAAAATAAAAATAAAAATAAAAAAGAGCACATATTGCTAACATACAGTGCCACAGACTATACATTACCGTTCCAAAAGGGAGGAAAGGGGGTGTAGTGAGGAAATACTGGACAAAATCAAGTTCAAAATCTAGCAGAGTAAACACTAAATTCTTAATCCCCATGTCCTATGTCAAAGGCTTTTCAGACCTTCAGCTCTTTTCTTTTTTCTTTTTTTGATTTTCTTTTTTTTTTAATTAGTTCAAATTAGGAATAAGCTTGTTTGACATGTCAATCCCTCCTCCCTCTCCCTCCCCTCCCCTATCCCTCTCCTCCACCTATGACCTACCCCCACCCCACCCACCCTCCACTCCCAAGGCAGGGTAGGGCCTTCGACGGGGGAGGGGGGTGGTGGCTCCCCAAAGTCCACCACATCATCCTGGGCCAGGCCTAGGCCCTTCCCTGTGTGTCCAGGGCCAGAGTGTATCCCTTCACATGGGATGGGCTCTCAAAATCCCTTCTTAAGCCAGGGAAAAATACTAATCCACTACCAGGGGACCCCTAGAGTGCAGAGGCCTCCTCATTGACATCCATGTTCAGGGGTCTGGATCAGTCCTGTACTGGCCTCCCAGACAGCAGTCTGGGGTTGATGTGCTCCCCCTTGTTCAGGCCAGCTGTTTGTGTGGGTTTCACCAGCCTGTTACCGACCCCTTTGATCTTCATTCCTTCCTCTCTACAACTAAGTTCCAGAGTTCAGTTCAGTGTATATCTGTGGGTGTCTGCCTCTGCTTCCATCAGCCACTGGATGAGGACTCTAGGATGGCATAAAAAGTAGTCATCAGTCTCATTATAGGGGAAGGGCGTTTAGGTTATCCTCTCCACCATTGCCTAGATTGTCAGTTCATGTCATCCTTGTAGGTCTCTGGAAATCTCCCTAGTGCCAGATCTCTCCTGGGACCTATAATGGCTCCCTCTAATATTGTATCTCTCATCCTGCTCTCTATTGTTCCCCCAACTCAATATTTTTGCTCCTCTATTTCCTCTTCTCTCTTCTTCTCCTCCTCTCATTCTGGCAGCTCCCTCTCCCACACGCTCATGCTCCCAATTATCTCAGGAGTTCCTGCCCCTTCCCATTCCTGGGGTCCATGACTTTTTCCCTTAGAGTCCTTCTTGTTTCCTATTTTCTTTGGTGAAGAGGATTGTAGTCTAAAATTCATATATGAGTGAGAACATACCATGTTTGTCTTTTTGTGACTGGGTTACCCCACTCAAGATGGTTTCTTCTAGCTCCATCCATTTGCCGGCGAATTTCAAGATTCCATTGCTTTTTTTTTTTATTTTTTGGCTGAGTAGTACTCCATGTATAAATGTACCACATTTTCTCTATCCATTCTTCAGTCTTCAGCTCTTCATCTTTGTTGACTGCAACACACTTCTTTTTCTTGGGCTGGTTCCACACCTATTCTGTGGCTCACCTTGACAGGTTTTCCATAACTCTGGTATCTCCAACATCTTGGAGTCTCTAACACAATCAATGTTTCACCTTCACAACTTCACAAAATGGCCTCTCTGGGCTTCCATGCAGGGACACCCTTGTCACAGGTCAGTGGTTTTCATCAGCCATGGAAGGAAATTCAATGATTCTTTTTTGTATCCTTGACTCTAAAGCCAGAACCATGTGGTTGAAGCTGCTGGGTTCTGCTGCTTGATGGGGCTAGAACTTGGCCCCCTCTTTCAATTACATTTGCATCAGCTTTCTGTTGTTGATGTTTTCCTTCACCATTTAAGCTTTTCCACAATTCCATTTCACAAGTTAGAAGCTTAGCTAGGTGGAATCTTGCCCTGAGGTCACCACTCCCTTTATTACATTTAACATCAGGCATTTCTTTAAACTTTTTATCTCCTTGAACACTGGACTCAGTTCCATGGCACTCTGATGTTACTTTTCTCCTCAAACTGTACATTTTGTATTTCTCCTTGTCACAGTCAATCCTGGGCTGTCTTGAAATGTCATCTGCCACCACCATTAATCCCAAAGCTCTTCAATTTAGCCTTAGGTTGATTTTTTTTTTTTTTTTGGATAAGTGCAGAAAGCAACCATATTCTTCACCAAATATCACAGGAAAGGTCTCCAGCCTGCTTACTAATATTCTTCCCTTCTGAAACCTCCTAAATCAGGCCAATTATAATCTACATCTCTCTTAGTACCACTGTCTTCCATATGCCTACTAGTATGGCTCATTAAGCCCCACTTGAAATGTTCAACTTCTTTCCTCATCCAAAGTCCACATTCTGCCAACAAGCAGGATGGTTGGCCTGTCACAGCAATATTTACTGCCTGATACCAACTTGAGAGAGAGAGAGAGAGAGAGAGAGAGAGAGAGAGAGAGTAAGTAAGGGGTATTTATCAGAATGGCTTACAGGCTGCAGTCCAGTTAGTCCAACAATGGCTGTCCAAAAATCCAGTAGTTGTTTAGTCCACAAGGCTGGATGTGTCAGCTGGTCTCCAGTATATGCCGGCTTCCTGAAGAAGTGGGCTCTAATACCAGTAAATAAATGGACTTGCTAGTGATAGCAAGCAGGTAAAGACAGCAAGCTTTTTTCTATGTCCTTTATATAGGCTGCAAGCAGAAGGTGTGGCCCAGATTAAAGTAGATCTTCCCATGTCAAAGATATGTATTAATGGTGTATCTTCCTACCTTAAAAGACCTAAATCAAAGGTTAGTCTTCCCACTTCAAATGATTCAATTCAGAAAAAATATGCAACCTGGATGCTTGGGTTTTAGCTACTTACAGATGTAGTCAAGGAACAACCAAGAATAGCCATCCCAGTGGTATCCCTACTTGGATCTGTCTTTGGCTCTCTATCTGGAGTGAATAAATGCTCCTGTTGCATCTCCCCAGGAATAGTGTCACACACATCAAATGGTCATTGACTGAAATGTTGCTTTAGTTGAAGCTCTCTAACCAATGAAACCACAGGAAACAAGATATGAATGATGTAGGATCTCTGAGCTTTAGAAGCTTATGCTGAAATCGAAAGTCAAGCATGTACCCTCCAAACCAGAAAGTATACAGCAAGAGAGAAGAGTTCTGAGTCTGACATTTGACACCGAAACTTAAAGGATGAATTGGAAGTCCTTTGGGAAGAGATGGAGTTTGGGAATACAAAGCACAGAAAACTCAAGATTTCCCAGGGGATGATGGATGGTCTAAGTGGATAGGGTATAGAATTGGAGAGAGGGGAGCCCAGGATAGATGAAAAACAACCAGCAGTTTCAAAGTAGAGGTCACTTTCTCGGGGTGCTTGACTGCATGGATGACTAAGGGAGGTAACATTGCTAGGTAGAGACTGAGGGCACAGAAGAATTTTGAAGGTGATGTGATTAAAGCTCTATGTGGCATGATTTGCAATGCTGCCCTTACTTCAGTCAGAACTGCAGCCACTGGAGACTTCTCATCCTCTCTTGGATCGCGGCAATATATAATTTAAGATCTTAAACAAATCCGTGATATGAAGGTTCAGAGAGCTGCACATTTTATCAGAAATGTTCACAGGCAGCCAAGAGACTAGAAAATTATGGTTTTGGAGTAACAGCGATGGATGATAAATCTCGGCTGCCTTTCATAAATTCAATATGATGGCAACACAAACGAGTAGACCTGAAATATCACCTCTGTACACCTATTCTTGCTTGGGGTGGCAACCAGGATGGTCCTGAAAACAGATGAGACCAATTTTAACACAGCAACTTTTATTGGTTACCAGGCATGACCTTTATCCTCCACAAAGCCACACTATTAAAGGTCTACATGGAACTTACTGCATATAGGGGCATGTGGAGTAAACACAAACAGGCAAAATGTAATGCCATAAAGCTAAGGACCAAATATAAGAAACAAACAATTTTATTTTTTAAAACCCTGTAACCGTTCACAGCAGAAAACAGGTTTTACTCCTACAGCCGAAGCGCCCATTCTTTATGTGGTCAGCAATCTATAATTGTGCTTGACAGCAGAGGCAGAAAGCTGAACTGAAGCTTAAGAGAATTTTAAAATGATTATTAAAACAATATAAGCAGTTAGTGTCCACAGTATCAGGAAGGCTTTCCTACTGTCGCACTGGAAGAGGGAGCAGTTTGGCTGAGAAACTATAGGTTTCCAAAACAATAGAACATATATTATATCAAAGTCTTCATTAATTAGAATGGATTCTATAAACAGAGGTTTGGGTTCCTCCTCCTCCTCCCCTTCCTCCTCCTCCTCCTTCTCCTTCTGGTTCTTTTTGCTATAAATACTGAAATCAGTAAGCCTGTATCTTTACTTGATCAAATGGATTGTCTACATTGGTGATCCCCAAGTAGTGACACTGCACTGGACTGGGCATGTGAGTGTCATGTAGACAGCCTTCTACATGCAGACTCCTAGCCTGCCACTGCCCCAATCTGCCATCCACATTTTTTGTTCTGTGTGGGTCTATATAAAGTTTCAGAGAGACTTTTGAATTATCTAGGTCTTCAGCATCACAAGTCTCCATGATACCTGGATGTTTCTTAATACTAAGACCACATGAAGAACTACAGCAATAGTATTGTGGGAGTCAGGGCTACTCCATTTGCTTCCTGGGTAGAACTGAACTACATTTCCCAGACTTCTTTGCAGCTAGATGGGGGCCCTATGACTAGGTCTTGTCCTTTTTTACTTTCATCTCTGCTTTCCTTTGGATCCTTACATTCAGTGGAGAAAAGTGAGATTCTCTACACCAGAGCCATTGGGACTGAGAGTCTAAGTACATGAAGGGGTACCAAGATCAGAGAGGGAACTCCCACTGCCCCCTACTGGGCTGTAATGGATGAAAGAAACAGGTTTAGATTGTGTTGAGGTACTGAGATACAAAGATCCTTTTCAAGCCATGAATTTACAATGACTAACATATACTGTAAAAGTTTAGTGGATTTTGTAGTTAAATATTTTTAAAAATCATAAAGGGCCATACTCACATTTTAGCATGTAATTAAAAGGTATAAGACCATAGGCCATAGTTAACCTTTTAAAATAATTTCTTGATATGAGCTTGTTTCATTATGCTGTGATTTTCTCCTACTAAAAGTAGAACACAGGGTAGGGAGGGAAAATCTGGCTAGCTGGGAGGTCCAGGTAATGAGGTTTCAATTTACTACATTTTTATATAACAGTTGGAGGAATAAAAATGAAATAGAGCTGCTAATAAACCTGAATTTTCAAAGTCCAAATGGACATAAACATTAAAAAAGCATGAAAATTTAAGACTTAATAGAACCAAAAACCCCAAAGACTATGCAAAAGGTCACACTATTTACTTTTGAACAAATCTGTGGGAAGGAATTCTACCACTGAGCTCATCGTTGTCATGACTTCAGCAGAAGATTTTGGCAGTGTAACAAGAGGACAAGGCTAGGAGTCAGACAAAGCTGGATCTAAACCCTAAGTAAACTCAAAATGTCACAACCCTTCTCTGCGCGGTGGTGATGATATGCTAGGATCCATTGGATTTCTAGGTTTCATAAGTTTTGTATGGCAGGGCTCACCTATAACCCTAGCATTGGGAAAGCAGAGACAAGAGACTGCCTGGAGCTTGCTACCCATATGATCTAGCAGAATCAATGAGCTCCAAGTTCAGAGAAAGGCTCTGTCTCAGCAAGGAAGTGGGCAGCCATTGAGGAAGACATTTGACATCAGTCCCCAGCTTTCACAGACAGTCATACATATGTGCACAAACCCACAGAGGAATGTGTATCACACACACACACACACACACACACACACACACACACACACACACACACACGTGTGGGCATACATGCACGCACATGCATGCACGAACACACACAAAGAAGCACACCACTGGACTTGGCTAAGTCTGGGGTTTTGTACAGGTCAGTACCACACTTGTAAAACAACTCAAAAGCTAATGTTTATGCAACTTAGTCCTTTTCCTGCCAACCATGAAGAACTTCCATCTTGGGCAAGGATCACTGGTGTTTCACACCATCTGCGTTCTCAGGAAGAGCTAGGCTACCTGTCATGGTCCTCACATGTCAGCCAGCTTAAGCTGCTGGAGCCCTTCATAGCATCCATCCCCTGTCTCAAAACTGCATCTTGGCACTGAGAGGGTAGTAGCAACCTTCCTGACAGAGCATGTACCCCCTTGCCCTCCACCCTCCTCGTACCTGGCCTGCCCAAGCCAGAACTAGGGCCCTGCCATTTCTTTTCTTTTGCTAGGAACTGAGGAGACACTGTCTTCCCAGTTCTCTAAGTTTTAGTTTGGAAATTGAATTCCAGAGCTTGTCAACTCTGACAGCCAAGCTTTAAAATTCAGTTCAAAGACAATCTGCTTGTTCTTTATAAAATCCGTTCTCTGCCTTCAGAGCAGTGGGATTTTTCAAAATCTTCACTGCAGGGAAAGAAAAACTTAAGTTTTCCTTCTTTCCAATTAAACTTGATTCTGTATAAAGACCATCACAATTTTTCTCCTCTTCTTACGCCAACTCTCATCCCCTAAACTACCTCTTTTAGCAAGCAGGACCAGGCCCTTCAATTCAGAAAGCAAGGCTAAGGCTTTTGTATAATGAGGCCCTGTTTCATCAGCAAACACAGAGAACGAAAATAGATACACACAGGATTAATCACAAACCAACAGTGTTCAAGTGACAGGATCTGTGACACTTCATGTCTTAAAAATAATAATAAGTAAAACCCGGGAAAGAAATCACCCCGTTCTTCTGAAGCTAAGGAAGTCATGCCTGGCAACAGAGCCCTGCACTTCAGGTGTATTGAGAGGTAAAATCATCAGGGCTCAAAGGGATAGGTCAAAACCCTAAACATGGCAGGAGACCAAAGGTAAAAGCCATGATTCGATGACAGACGCCAAAGGCCTGCTGGTGCCTGGGAAATTACATGGTGAAATTCATTTCTGACATTTCATTCACACAAGAATAACAGGACCCTGAAGTTAAACAATGACATTCAGAAAGGAAACACCTCCACAGATGACACTTCTTGCATAGTTCAGCCTCCAGGGCATACACTCGAACTTGAATTTCATACTGCTCAGGTGTGTGGGAGGAGGGCTGCAGAGGGAGGGGAGGAGGAAAGGGGGGGCAGAGAGACTGTGCCAGAGAGGGAGCTGAGAGCTATGTGGAGGGAGGAGGGGATAAGGGTGACAGTTAGTTCATTTCTGTTTCATCCCAGAGGACTCGAGCCTTCACTTCAGAGGGTTTTTTTTTTTTTTTTTTTAAGTGACATTTGAAAGGTGCTGCAATCTCCCATTCATTCGGGTTCTGTTTGCCCTTTAAATGTAATATTCCAACTGAGAGGTCAAACTAGCGTGCAGGGTGGGGTTCCATGAAAAGGAACCAAGCCAGACAGTTCTGAGTGTCAAGTAGCTCCCTTTAAAGCTGGAAGCCCTGAAATTAACCATTTATCACCCAGACCCAGGGACAGGAGCACAGCATGGCCAACTGCTCCATTCTTTGTTTAAGACAAGGAAGCAATACTGTTTTGTCTTGTTTTTAGAAATATCTCTCTCTCTCTCTCTCTCTCTCTCTCTCTCTCTCTCTCTCTCTGTGTGTGTGTGTGTGTGTGTGTGTGGAGAGAGAGAGAGAGAGAGAGAGAGAGAGAGAGAGAGAGCACATATGTGTGTATCCCACAAACCCGTTCCTGCAAAAATAGGAAAAAGTTGTTTTCCATTCCAAGTTGGTAGATGTGGGGCCAGAAGAGGGCATCAGATCCTCTGGAACTGGAATTAGACATGGTTATGAGCCACTCTGTGGGAGCTAGGCATTGAACCCTGGTCCTCTGGAAGAGCAGCCATTGTTCTTTACTGCTTAATCATTGGTCCAGCCCCTAGAAAGAATCTGTTTTGATAATAGGGACCTGAAGAGAGATAGGGCCCTATGCACTCTCAAAGGCACCTCCTAAGTGTTACCTGCTAATTTCTGCTATTTTGCCTTCATTTCATGATGACCTTTAATTATTACTTCTATTAAGACAAATCTTACATTTGTTTCAAAATGCTTTTCATGTGTATTTTAATTAAGTATCCCTAATATATCCTATAGGAAATCAATTCCTAAGAGCTAGGGAGATTGACCAGAGCACTTGCCCAGTGTGTCCAAGGCCCTAAATTCAGACCCTGACACAGAAAAGAAAAAAAGAAGGAAAAGTGGGGGGAGGAAGGAGACAATAAATGAAGGCAATCAGTTCCTAAATTATAAAAGGCAAGAGGAAGCAGTTTTACACA
Organism: Cricetulus griseus; assembly: GCF_003668045.3. NCBI lineage: Eukaryota > Metazoa > Chordata > Mammalia > Rodentia > Cricetidae > Cricetulus > Cricetulus griseus. The sequence goes on from NW_023276806.1 coordinate 158,681,072, forward strand.
CACACACACACACACACACACACACACACACACACACACACACACACACACACACACACACACACACACACACACACGCACGCACGCACGTGCGCACACAGACACACACACACCTCCAAAATCTTCCCTGCTAATTTGTTCTTCCTTAGACAACACAGCTGCCTGCAATTCCAGGTGATACTGCATGGCCCAGCACTCCCCTAAAGAAATACATTGTGTCTATTTCACAGAAGTGATTAAAATCTTATTCGCTAGTGCTCTTTCTCTCCAAGTCATCAGTGCACAGAGAACAAATATCCTCCTCCAGTGAGTCTTAGAAACACAGAACAGGAGAGTTCATTTGTTTAAGTTTCTAGAGCAATTTACCAGAGACAAAAATAAAATACCATGGCATTTTGCTGGCATTTTAAATAAAGAGAGGAAGGAAGGAAGGAAGGAAGGAAGGAAGGAAGGAAGGAAGGAAGGAAGGAAGGAAGGAAGGAAGGAAGGAAGGAAGGAAGGAAGGGAAGAAAGAAAGATTGAAGGAAAGAAAGAAAACAAAAAAAAAGAAAAGAAAAGAAAAGCAGGCCTGTCTTGGAAACACAGTGAGCCCCATGAGATCCCAGACATGAATTCCCTGTCTGTGTGCTTACATATTTTTATGGCTTTGTTCACTGAAGAAGAGCTTAACATATTCTAACCCATGCACTTCGGGAAGAAGCTTCCCACAAAACAGGCCCTTTTATGAGGCAGCCCCCAAGGTCTCCAACAGCTACACACACTCCAGCAACCACCTGCAGAGTCTCCATTCCAGCCTCAGGAATCAAACGGCTCAGCTGACTGGATCACTTTAATTTGAGCCAAGTTTCTCCTGGTTAATACTACAGAAGAGCTCTAACCTGAGAAGCAGACCTGAGATTAACAGTCTTTATAAAGAAAATTTGTGGGACCTGGGAGTGAGGCACTCACCTCTGCTCTCATTTCCTCACACTGAAGCTTGAGATGAGCTTATCCATGGAGAAGCAATTATTTATCTACAGCTGTTGGCTTATTGTGCAGGAAACTTAAAGGTAGTCAAGAGAGAGTCAGGGTTGCAAAGATAAGAGGGTACTGTCTGTTGTTGTCATTTTGTTTTGCTTTTTAAATTCCATGTGGAAACCCTAACATTATAGGAAACTTTTAGTTTCTCTGCTTTAGAAAGAGAACTTAGGCAATCCATGGGCCTGTTGATGGACTTTGGCAGTGGAGCCTGGCAAAGGTCCACCACAGTTGGGACAAGACACTTAATTTAAAGCTTCTCTTTTCTATGGTTTCTGCCTCCTTGATTTGACCCTTCACCACCATCTGTCTACTTAATAGTTAATAAGCAGGGAATCATGCAGAAGGCACCATCTACTTATAAGGTACTGTCCGACTAACACTGGACAACAACCATCATCTATGCTGCATCAGTCTAGAGTCCTTGGCAAGCAACAGGAAACCACTTGGGGTAATTTAACTAGCGAAAGGCTTTGTCAAAAAGGCAGGACAGAAGGTAAATAAACGGCTGGAGACTCTGACACAGAAATGGCAGGTCTAAGAGATAGGTATTGGCTCAGAATCCCCAAGACCAAGTTCTCAGCACAAAGAGATTTACTTACCCCAGAGGGACAAAGGCCAGGGAGTAAGAGACAAAGATGAGAGATAGAGGACAGGGAGAAGGGGAAGGGAACAAGGGAGAGGGGAAAGGAATATTTGTCCAGAGGGCCAAAGACTACCTCTGGATAGAGAGGCAACAGATGTGGCCAAAAGGAAAATGGCAGTTTATAAAGGTAAAGGGGAAAACCTTGTGTTAGGATGAGGTGTTTAATTGTAATTGGGCATGTTAATTAGGTGAGCTAAGGAGGACTTTTGATTGCTGGACTTAGATACTTTGATAGCTGGACCTTGGTAGTCAGCTTCAGGAGGAGGAAGTGGCCAGATAAGGGAATAGGCCTTTGTGACTAGCTTTAGGAATGTAATCCAACAGTTTTTAGCAAGGCAGAGGGAATGAGAGAGAAAGGCAAGACATACCAGAGCCATGCTTGCCAGGCCTGGGCTGGCTAGCATCCCTTCAGTAGGAACCAAGAAAAGCTTAGAAGGTCAAGTTAGCAGGAACAACCAGCTCAAAATAGTCATTGCTGCTGAAGGCAATAAGTTTGTTGCTTAGATCCCACCACAGAAATCCCAGGCCCACAAAATGGAGTTGTTATGGATCATCCAGTGCCACATAATGGTATGGAGGGCTTCCCTGTGCAACAGAGCAGCTAGAGGCCAGAGGCATCCCCTCAAGTCAAGACACTACCAAAGGCTTGTTTGAGGAGGCTAAACCATTCCGTACTGGGAAGCACTGGCTTGTATTAAATAATAAAATCACCACGCCATTGCCCCAGAAAGGCCAGGGAAGGTGACATTGTGAGAGGAAATGAAGTAGGCAAGATAAAAACAAAAACAAAAACAAAAAACAATAAATAAACAAAAACTAAGTTACTCTTGGTAAACAGCAGGGAAAGTAGCATTTGCTGTTCACCTTGAGAAGGGTAAGATGAAAACCAATGCAGGTTGTTCCCAGTTTGTGTGCTCAGGAAATAATGGGGAAAGTAAATTGGAAGTTTTGAAAGCAGGATACAGAAAAGGCAGCTCAGGAAGGCGTCAGTCCTTCTCAGAGCTCTTCAGATTGGCACTCATGGGCTGAACAACCATCGGTCTGGTCAAGTGGGTACTATCCTCCATATTTTTATTGTTTTAAATTCTACCTCTCCATATTTCCCTATCTGACTCTGGGTATCAATGGACTCGTGGTAATTGACATGGCTAATTTAAGGGAAACTGATTCCAAATCCCAGAGAACACCAAGAGCAACTCTGTATTAATTAACTGACTAACTCTGTTGATTCGAACATGGGTGCTAATGAGACCAAAAACATGAATTCCATCCACATGCCACAGGGGCTTGTTTAAGAGCCAGCCTGGAGCCCCGCTCCAGCCTTCCAACTGATAAATGTATATGGCCTCTGAAAGAGATGGGACAGGTAGAGTAGAGACATGTGCTGACAGCTCCACCCTAATACCCACTGCTCTGTGACACACCTTTCTCAATGGCCACAGTGTGCACAGCACAACCCACCCTCATCAAAGCACTTTCCAAACACGTATGCTTGCAACCCTACATCTTCCCCTCCTCTCTCCAGCTCATGCCTCCTCCTAGAACCTTCTTGCACCGAGATTCTTTTTCCTCCTTCTCATTAATATTTCTTTAAAAATTGGAGTGCAGAAATTCATCTTCAATCTGCCCGACTCTAAATACCCTGATCCTACCATCAGTAGCAAGACTGGGCCTGTCTCTTCTCCCGTGATTATTTCTGACAGCGCCAAAGAAATCACTTAATATTCATTTCAGCCTCCCTTTTCAGACAGTCTTAAAAATCAATTTCAAAATTTTTCTTCTTGATCCTGTCATTTAGCACTGAAATGGTCCGAACTGATTACTTGGGACATTAGTGCCTCTCCCTTCTCCCGCTAGGATATCAGCTTCACTTTGTGGCTCTGTTCTGGCAGGCTTTTAGCTAGCTTTCATTTCAGAGTGGTTGTTTTTCACTAAGAAACATAATTTAGAATAAAAGCTGTATTTATGGAACAACTTTCAGTTATTCAAAAAAAAAAAAAAAACGAAGAAGAAAATAGGCAAAACATTTGGGCTAAGAGAAAAGCCATATTCAAAGAGTGGAGGAAGAAAGAGACTTTAACAGCCAACTACAAAGTCTTACAGGAATGACTGGGAAGCCTCTAGTTCTAGCCAAAAATTAGCAACAGCTTTGTCACTGTGTTTATTAATAAGAAGGAGAAGATAAAACAGCCATCCACTGGAAGGTGTTGAAAGCTACAGGGGAGGGAGGGGTGGGAAAGAAAGATCTGAAGGGTGAAAAGGGAAGAGCAGCCTGTGCACTGGAAATTCTTTGTCTGGGAAGCTGCTGGTAAAGAGTCTGCAGAGCTGCGCTCCCTGTAATGGTCCCTTCCTTTCCCCCTTGTTATTCTTTTGCTTTTGCAGCTGCTTGTTTTAAATTCTCCTAAATGACATTATTAAGGAAGTGGAGAGGTCAAAAGCCACAGGGGGTGGGGGCAAGGATGGAGGGTGGAGACTCTAACCCAATGGGATGTGTCCCAAGCATTTTATTCTTCCGCCCCTGTTTTCTCTTGCTAGTGAGCTGAGGATGGCTTTGAAAGTTAACTACAAACACGACCTTACAGGGCCCTGGACCATGCAAAACAGCCTTCCAGCTTGATGACTGGCACCAATTTTTGCTGTAAGAATCACATTGTCATGTGTATAGCTTGTCATTTGTGTGATTACAGCGTCCTGATGGGCTTCCTTCCATTGGGACCAACTCACTTAAGAGAAAATATCTAATAAAAGGATGAGAGACAAAGCCATTGGCATAAACTACAAAACAGAAACAACTGGGTTTTTCTTGGAGAATCAATGAGTAAATCTCATTCTTTCTGAGACTCTGGAACATCAAACAGCAAGACTCAACGGTGCTAACTCAGGAATTAAACACCAGAATGTGAGCCTGAACCCCAAACCACTCTTCAGGAATGTAAACCACAGGGACCTACCCATACCACAGCAAATGTCATCAAGAGGACATCAAAAAGCCACAACATAACTTGGAAAGGTATGACCTCTTTTTTTTTTTTTTTCTGCCTGCCATATGTGTGGCCTTCCTGTGCAGAGCAAGTGTCTTCCAGTGTTACCAGGATGCTACTTACACTAAACATAGTGTATGGGGCCGATTTTCAGAGTCCACTGGCCTGAAATCAGCTTATAGCTACATTGGACTAACAGCATCATTGGTAAGCAAGAGACGAGATACCATTGTGATAACTCCAGTATGGCTCTATGTTGAGAATCAATAATGCGTGTGCTCCATCTGCAACATGGAGCTAGATACTGCTCCTAGCAGGGTATTTAGTCTACATGGACATGCAGGCAACCAAGAGATGCTATGAGAGCAAGGAGAAAATTGTTTACCCTGCCAGCCTTTGTACTCAGTGTGACCTTGTTAGAGACTGTGCTGACTGCTGGAAGAATTTATACCACAGTTCTCCAGGAGGTTCTGCAAGACTTTAAGCAAGGCTGATAGAAGAAGAACACCCAAACTTCAAAATCAGGTTGTGTCTCACTATACCAAAGTTCTATCTATCACACTAAGAAATTTACTTCTAAACTCTTACAAATAACATTAGCTTTTTAAAATATATTCTTAATTGGATTAGAATTATAAACACAGTAAACAGCCAGGGACAGAAATCTGAGCTACCTGTATAATTAACACTTGTCCCTAGGCTAATAGACTGCACTGACCAAGAAACGGGCCCATAAATTAGATAGCGAACCCTTAATCTAATGAGGACACACTCCCAGCTTGATGGTCTTCATCTCAGATTTCCTTACAACACTGCAGGATGCAGTAAAATTGTCTTTGATTCTAAGAAATCAGTGTTATCAGAGCCCCAAGCAGATGTATGTGCCATTTTCATTGGCAGGCAACTTCAGAGGTGACCTAGTAAAACCTCCTTCCAAGGTCTGGAGCCACCATGCAGACATACCCCTGATGGCCTCTGCTCAAGCAGATCCTTGGTGGGAGGTGACTGCTTCTCAAGGCTGTCTGTGTCACTCTGGGGCATCAGATCCTTTGCAATGCTCAACATTTGGTAATGAATGCTCAAAGTTCTGCTTGAGAGATGAAGCAGAGAGGAGAGCAGAATTTTAAAGTAGTCATTTCTGCTCTACGGAAGCACTTGGTTCCTGATCCTTTCCATTTCAGATACTTAGTGCAACTCTGTCTTTATTCTGCTACAGTGCCCTCAGCTTTAAACCTTAATTCAGAAGAACAACCTTGCCAAAAATCCAAAATGCTTATAAGCAATTCCTTGCAAACCATCTAATTGTCTAATTGTGCCCAGACATTCACCTATGGGCAAGTGCTTCAGAGCCCCTGTGGACTGCACAGAGGCTCTCAGAGTCCTCTCTGACTGTTCAACAGCTCCAAGGGTAAACAACCTTCAGTGCTGTTTGTGGAAAGCATTTCTGTTTAACATGAGAAACTATGATGATCCCAAGAAGCAGCATTTCAGACACCCTCCTTTGCCATCCATGGTGGCATCTTCTTCCACTGTCTCTATGGGCAGACAAGACCACTACACAAGGCCAAAGAATAAATCGATAAGCTAACATTTAATTTACTGAGACTGAAAAGAAGAGGGATAAATTAGGAACTTACTAATTGTACTTCTGCTCCGTACATGTTAGCACCAAAGGACTTGTCTGCAGCTTAACTTGATATCAGGGCTAGTTCCTGGAGTCCTCACTCTTAAGCCACAGCCTGAACAGGACCCCCTACAGAGAACTCTGTTTGGTAACTGCTGTCTTTGCCATTTTACAAAACACAAGCATGAAAGTTGACCAACATCTATCCCGTTACCAATCTCAAAACATTTTCCACGTCAACAAAGAAACAACCTTCTAAAACCTTAAAAGACTTTTACATATGTAGCTAGATGTTAAGTTTTAACTACTCCAGTCTCCATTACATCTGTTTGACACATTCTTTGTGTGTAACCTTTACCGGGGGGAAAAAGAAAAAGAAAAAAGTGAACAAGAAAAGAAAAATCACTTCCCCTACCCCCAGTGAGCAACCAGTGAAAGTTTAAAGAAAACACAGGAAAGAATGCTATGTGAATCACCTGCCTGTCCTTAGATTTTCACCTAACAAGATGATTCAGTTTCACACTAAATACAGCAGAGGTAGAGGAGACAAAGGAGGGAGAGATGAGTTGTTCCATGTACATTCTAAAGGAAAATGATGTCATTCTTTTCTGAGCACATTCATGTCATCTCCTCCTTCTTCTATAGATACAGAGAAGCATTTTTAAATAACTAGTCACCATAAATTTTGATGTTGCAAAATAAATCCACAGCCCCTAAGACACTTTGTGCTGCTTCAGGAATGCAAAGCTTCCAAAGTATCCATTCTAAACACAACACTGCATCCTACAAGAGCACACAGAGCTTCAAATCCACACCAGGACATGGGAGAGATGCTGTATTTTGCTTGTTAGGAAACCTACCTTAACTGTGCTCTAAGAAATACAAAGTCAAGCAAATAACCTTATAAATACATTTTAATACTTAAAACTTGTTACTGGATGACATTGACAGTCATCTGTTAAAATTATTGGAGAATGCTTTAAGCTAGAGGCAAATTAAAAATACTGGTTTTGTGGGGGTTCTCTTTTTGTTCTTAGAAAATATAGTATGCATAACTACACATAAAAACAATTGGTTGCCACAATAGCTACATGAATGTTAAGTGTATTGTATGTATGCTTCAATTTCAGATCTCACAAATTATAATCAGAGCGAGTAGAGCCTTTATTCAAGCTTAAGGAAAATTGAACAAACTTTAAAAAAAAAATTTTTTTTTTTTGAGACAGCTGTGCCCTCTGGAGGTGGCATTTGGGAATTGAGTAAATCTTTCCTCCACCAGTAACAATGACTTTCCCAAAGAATGGAACGTGTATTGAAAATGCACAGAAGGCTGAGGTTTCATTCATGTTCCTTTCTTTGTGTCAAACCAACTTTCACTGAATACTAATCTAGAATTTCAATTTAGAGGTGTTCAGATGGGTGCCAAACACTCTGGTAGGAGAGACGAAAAGCTCATGTTCAGATCTGAAACCCAGTGATCAGGGACTTGGCTGGATAGTATAAAAAGAAAGAGCAGTGTCCCCACATCCAACACCTTCCAGCCCACCCTGATGTACTGCAGGGAGCAGCTGCCTAATTGCTTCCTGCTTCCCACCCCACTTCCTGATTCTCTTCCCATCTCATTTCCTGGCATTTCTGGAGAGAACTAAACCAGCCAGGCCAGCAAATGCCTCTGCCCTGTCTCCTCAGAAGAATCCTTGCTTTTTTAATCGTCAGTTTGTCTTTGCATACTTGATTTCAAATAAGGGAGATTACATTACCCCCACCAAGAGAATATGTTATCCCAGTGGGAAAGGAATGAGAGAATAAGTGTGTCTTTGTTGGAGTTTTTTTTGAGACAGAAACTAATAACCTTAGCTTTATGTATATGGAATTTCAATAAGAAAGAAGAAAGGAAAACGAAAGATATAATTATGGGAGGAGGACAGGCAGAAACAATCCCGAGTTGTCCTTACTTGATGCTAAAACAGAACAAACTTCAAGAGAGTGATGACATCTTAATTGTGCTTGTTGGGATGGGAGTGAATGCTGTTCGTGTCTCCTTGAAATGAAGCAGAGAAAGAAAGAGGATTGAGTAATGCCAGTGTGCTGAGAGGGAGTTTAATTACCATTGGTTGGAGAGAAGGGGAACAAGCCCAAATACCAGTGGGATGAGACTTTTACAGCTGTGCCAGCAGGTGGGACTGGAACAGAGTGGGTTGTGAAGAAAGGAGGCCGCTCTTCTGGCTTCCAGTTCATCTGGGCTGCACCTGCATCTCAGTCCCTAAGGTCAGACTGAAGGCAGCTACTCTTTCTTCCAACTCCTCCTCCTCCTCCTCCTCCTCCTCCTCCTCCTCCTCCTCCTCCCATGAAGCAAACCCAGGTTTCAGTTTCTAGAAGGAAGGACGCGTTGCCCACTTCCCATAGCCTCTAGTTCCAGTTTGGGGAGGTGGCAGGAAGTATGAATTCTTAGCTCAAGGTCACTAGCCATTTTGCTTCTTTCTCTCAAAGCGTCTCCACCCCTGGACTCCTAAAAAGGGCCCAGAGGCAAGAAATTTCAAAGACAACTCCCTTGAAACCCTGAAACTTACAGATGACAGCCAGTTCCCACTGAGGAGACATGCATGCTCAGCTTTCCCAAATATGAAATCAAACATTTAAGGAACACGAGTGGTCAGGACAGGGGCACAAGCTTTGTCCTACTATTCCTCCTCCCACAGAGTGGCGCTCCTGCCTTCATCATAGGCCTACTCATGAGTCCTCCCAGGCTGTGGCACCCACAAGCCTACACCAACAAAGCATATTGGCAGGAAGCCTCACTGCCCACAATCACACTCGGCCTGGATCTTGTACCCAACAACTTCAGGATCACCAGTTCCTCAGGCAGGTTAGAACCAAGGACACAGCAGTGTGATCTAATGGGTGACAGAATCTAGGATGCAGCCATAGGATGCTAGTGGGCTCCTCATTTATGGGAACTAATATCAAAGTCAGAGCTACAGGTCATGATCATATGCCCATCATTCATTCATTCATTCATTCACCACCATTCATTCATTCCACAAATAAGCCTACATGTTCCAAGCTCAGTGGAGGCACTAGATGAACTCTATCAAAGCTCCCTGTCTGCTGCCCACTTGGGATGTCTGTTCCAGGAGACTTAGCTAAAAGGATGACCTAAGTCATTTGTTTGTAGGTTTCCTAGGCCACCTTCTGGCACATACAATGCCTTTGGGAAATAATGCTGCTTATAATGAAGAGTTAGCATCTACATCTTGCAGACAAGAGATTCCAGAGTTTCAGAGCCAGGGAAAAGCCTTGTCTGGATTTATGGCTCAAGAAGAGTTTGATGGACAAAGGATGTGATGGAAACTCCTTAGAGGACATTGAAGTGAAGGGAGGGGAAAACCCTTCGCCCCAGTGAGGCTAATAGCCCTGGGAGTGATTTACCAGCCTGTGTTAACCGTCGCAGGAACTCCTAGTAACTGTGAGGCAACCTTCCTTTGGGAAAGGATCTTGTGTCTTTGAGGAACCCACCACTCACAATAAAGGAGGCGCTTCTTCTAGCCAAAAGGTGTGGATATGTTCAGGGGTCACCCTCTCTTCCCCCATGACTAACTAACTCCTGTTAACACCTTCCACAGGCATCCTGGAAGTTAGCCACCTTCACCGCATTTGAGGTATATTTAGGGGCTCCAATATTTTCACAACCACTCCAAAACCTTTCTCTTCAGGCTTCTCTATCCAAGAGTTCATCAGAGGTGGTCATTTACACAGCTGATTTGCAAACAGCTCCTGGGCAAATGGAAATGTTCCTCTTAACTTACTATGTAAATGCTTGTAGGGTTCAACTCCTTAGTGTAAGGACAGAGTCTATATCCTATTTCTTCCTATTCCAACCAAGCCTGGTTGGTGGTTTTGCTGTTGTTGTTTTGTTTTGTTTTATGTTCTTTAGAAAGATAATATACTGGTCTTCCATTGTTATAGAACAAATTATCACCAGTTCAGTAGCTTAATTACCTCACGTGTGCATGGTATAGGTGCAGGGTCCTAGGCTCCTCTTGAGAGGCATTAGAGTTATTCTTCTCTGGAGGCTCTACTAGGGAGAGATGCTCTTCCAAATTCTCTCTGGCTATGAGCAGAACTCACTTCCTTGTGGTTGCCTGACTAAAGTCCTGCTGCTTTGCTATCTGTTGACCAAGGATCACACTCAGCTCCTGGTGGCCACTCTCTGGCTTACTATACTTGACTGTAAGGTCCTTCCTATTGGTCCTCTTATACTTCCAAACTCTTCTAAAGCTCTTCTGATTAGCTAATTGCCCTGGTTGATCAGTTCAAGTAACTAACTGGAAGCAAAATCATGGGAGTAATAGCTCATCAATTTCACCTGTAAAGGGATTACAGCAAGAGTTGCTACAACTAATACTATTTGTTGGGTGACTCCAATACAAATATTTCTCCCAGATCCAGAGGCTGAAAAGTCTAAGATTAACATGATGAGTAACTCAGCTCCTGATGATCACCTCTTCTAGGTTGGCAGAGTGACACCCTCATTCGGCATCCTTTCAAGGCAGCAGGAAAGACCACCCCTCTGGTGTCTAGTCTTGGAAGAGCACAGTAGATACATTTATTGGGGCTTTATCTTATAAAAACTATTCATCTACCAAAGGTCTTTAACATGGTCACACTGAAGATTAGAGATTGATCATCTCAACTTGGGGGAATTAATATGTTCAACCCGTAGCAACAAAACAAACAAAAGAAGGGGAAATCTTGCAAATCACTTTAGAATTTTATTGAATTTACCTACACAGACAATAACAAGAACATTGAAAGCTCATATACTCATCTAGGAGATCAGATTTCTATCCTACAAACTAATGTCTAAAGGGCACGTGTATCCATGACCAAAAGGCCCTCTCTCTCCATCGGCTCTTTAGACTTTACCTCTACAACCTTCCCATTGCTCCCTTCACCTCTGTGCAAATGGAAATCAAAGCTGTCATGGGAATTCAGAGAATTAAAGCCATTTACTCACTGCCTGAGTTACAAAAGGCCACTGTCACCACCCCATGGTGCCTCTGATGTGGCAGTAAGACAGCAATTAAAATGAAGGAGTCAAGAGGACATACCTGTGGTCAAAAGCCAGCTCTGCCCCCTTGCCTTGTAATGCTCATCAAGACCTAGCTTCTGAATGTCCATTTTTCATCCTCTGTGAAAGGAAAATAACAAGATTTCCCCCAGGATCCTTATACACTAGGAATTAAAATATACTGCCAGGCTCAGAAGATGGCACTGTGGGTGGAGTGCTACCATCCAAGCATGGAGCTAAATTTGATCCCCAGCACCCATGTTAAAAAGCTGGGTGCAGTGGTACACACCTGTAATCCAAGTGCTAGGGAGATAGAGACAGGATAATTCCTAGGACTTACTGGCAGACCAGCCTACCAGAATTGGCAAGCTACAGGTTCACAGTGAAAGACTGTATTTCCAAAAGTAAGGTGGAGCCTAACGGAGGGAGACTGTTGATGACAATTCTAGCCTTCACATGACCATGTGTGTGCAAACATGAACACACATACACACACATGTATACACACGTACACACACACACACACACACACACACACACACACACACACACACCATAATTAATGCATTATCCAAATGGTAAGAGGAGAAGAGTCAGGAAACCTACAAGAAGCTTAGATAAACTGCTTTTCATGCTGTCTACTAGGTACCCAGCACAATGTAGAGAAGCATGGGGTTTGCAGATGCCCAGGAAGCATGACATCTGGCCTTAACCATGTACCTATTGTCAAATTAGCAAGACAACACCATCACCCACAGAGAGGACAGTATATTTAAGAATCTCATTCATAAACTTCCAATGAAAGCCTGTGAGCTTGTAGTCTCGTAAGGTGGTGCAGGCAGGGCCATAGAATGGCCTAGCCTCAGCAATCCTATGATGTCTAGTGTTCTGGGTGCTCAGTCTGAGGTGCCTGAAAAGACAGACCTGAATATACTGATATGAAGCAGGCCAGAGATGCACAGCCAGCAGGAAGGATGGCTCCATTCACTTCTGCTGGCCAAAGGGGGAAAAAAATCAAGTCAGACGATCTCAGAGGGCCAGTGGGACAGAGATGCACAAGATCCGTTGCTGTTGCAGACTACTGAATAGCTCATGGCTGAAAGCAACAAAGACCTGCTATCTTACAGTTCTGAGAGCAGACGTTTATATCAGTTTCTCTGGGACAGCATCAAGATACCAATAGGGCCATGCCACTTCAGCAAACTTGACAGGATCTGTTTCCTTGCCTTTTCAAGCGTGAAAAGACCACCTGTGTCACTTGGCTCATGGGCCCACATCACTCAACATCTATATCCATTATCACAGCTCATTCCCACTTCCCTCTTAAAAAATGACCCATGTGATTGCACTGGCCTCATCTGGACATTCTAGGGCACTTTTCTCTACTCGAGATCTCTTAATCAGACCTGCAAAGGTCCTTTTACCAGAGAGATAACAGTTCCTAGGGTGAGGGATTAGGATATGAATATTTCCAGGATCCCATTTTCTTCTTAACAGGGGTAGCTATCTGAGTTAGACACCTGTGAGCACCTCACCCCCACTGACAATCTACCACCACTACCAACAAGCTGGGGGTTAAAATCATTTTCATAGAAGTAGCTTTGTTGATGTTTGCATACGAAAGTGGTGCTGGGTTGCAGATATCATGAGAGAATTACTGATCATTACTAACTGCCAATGGCTGGGTACCATTTAATAACACTTGAAAACAGAACCTATATTTCAGTGGTATTACCACAGTCTTTTACCACCCTGTTTGCAAACAGCTGTGATTATTGCTAACACCTATATTCCCCTGCTCCACTTTCTAACTAGTCTCTAAATTGACTTGATTCCTCATACTTTTTTTTTTTTTGACAGTTCAGTGACAGGTACAAATTATTCCACTGTTACCTATGGTAACCAAGGCATCACAAAACAGAAAAGAAAAAAAAACACAATTAAGATTAACATGAGAGGAGGAGAAGGAAGAGCTGTGGAGGAAGAAGAGGAGGAGGAAGAGGGGGGGAAAAGGTAGAGGAAGAATCCCAGTTGGCATCAATAAATACAAGTGAAGTTGAGTGTTGACTGGCCAGGTTTTTAGGAAGAACCCATTTTCAATAAGGACCCTTGAGTCATGCACTCAGTAGGGAAGCCTACTGGGAGACATGAGAAGCCCCCATCTCCTGCAGGAAGTAATTGTTCAAAGTTTGCAGAACAGTCTCTACACCCTTCCTTCCTCATGAGTCTCTCGGATTTGGATATCTCCTTTGTTTGTCATCCCCTCCTGCTCTTCCTCCTTCTGAACACATTAGTTACTATGGAAACATTGGTGTGAATGTCAGAAGGCTCAGCTCAGAAATGCTTCATAAAGTCAATTTATAGAATTGTGTGACATTTATATCATGTTTAGGAAATTGAAAGAATTTGTGAGTTTCATGACTATGGACGGGGGTGAGTGGTAAACAGAGTAATATATCTGGTTTTTAAAAATGTGTTTTCTATGCTTTGGGAAAACATTAGGTTTTGTGTTGTAGGGGAAAGATGAAAACAAAAACAAGAGTCTCGTTTGGGATTTGAAATTGGATTCATTTTCCCTCAGTTCAGGAAGAAATCCCACTTATAAGTTTATGAAACTCACTAGAATCCCTTGCGTCAAAATAAATGCTTCTTGAAAAACTTATGGCTGGCTTAATTTTCCTATCTTTAGCCAGACATTGAGATAAATGGTATCACCCATAATAATATTCACAGAGCATTAGAGGCCAAATGCCAATACCCATGTTACAAAAATTCTTACTTGCCAAGATGAATTTGAGGTAGTGTTACAAGTTAGTCATTAAGGATTCCAGCACCACTTACTGTGTGCCAGGACCCTGTCCAAGTCCTTTGTGTGTATGATTTCATGTGACCCTTTCCAAACATGGGAGGCAAAAGATAGCATCACATCCGTTTCACACACGAGACAGGCATGGAGGAGAGAAGTAACTCATCCACATTAAGTGGAGGAAGCAAGATTTAAACCAAAGCAGTCCACATCCAAAGCCCCCCCCCCCACTCTCTGAGACAAAGCTTCTCTGTGTAACAATCCCGGCTGTCCTGGAACTCAATTTGTAGACCAGGCTGGCCTCAAACTCACTGAGATCCACCTGCCTCTGCCTCCCAGGTGCTGGTATTAAAGGCGTGCGCCGCCGCCGCCGCCGCCACCACAGTACATAGCTGCTTTCTGGGCAAAAGCAAAATAGCATTAGTATGAGATCCACATAGAGAGCTTTGAGTTGCCAACGCTGGACTCCTTTCTAGTCACAGACTTTTACTATTGCCTCTCTTCTTCAGAGGCAGAAGATTTGCCACAATTTGCCACACTGCATCTAAGAATGCTCTGGGACTTCTGTGAGATTATGAGAACAGTTTGCAGGGGTTCTCAACTTGTGGGTGTGACCCCTTTGACAATATTACAGTAATGAACTAGCAAACGAAATAATGTTATGGTTGGGGTCACCACAACATGAGGAACTGTATTAAAGGGTCACAGCATTGGGAAGGGTAAGAAGCACTGGTTTAGAACCACTGGTTTACCTTTGCAGGCTCTTCTATAATTTATATCTACAACCCAGCACAAACATGCTAGATGTTCAACAGGAAAGCTAGAAGGGCTGAAGAGATCTTGAATTCTATTGTCCCCCACTAGAACTTGATTACAAAGGAAATCCAGAGTCAGTCTGTAAGGTAGTATTTGTCACTCAGTGTCTCCCATTTCTTCTGGCATCAGGACCCAGATTCATCCTTATTTTGTTCTATTGGACAGTCACATCTGCTCAGTTCATCTGTGTGACCCATTGGACCCTAGGGTCAATCAGATACCCCCTAACCAATGCCAGTCTACTTGTCTTTATCCAATGACCTTTGGTTTCAAAATGGGAATGTGACTCCATAAGAACCAATAAAACACCACAAGATCTCCTGCTGGGAAGGTTCAATCAGGAAGAGGGTGGAAGCCTTAAGAGTGGGATAAGCAGCTATCACCACCTCAAGAAGGTGCCTAGAGCGCACAGAAGGCTGACAGTGAAAGGTGGATTAGAGACAAAAAGCACATGGAAGATTAGGAGAAAGCCAGGCAAATGTCATCACAGAAGTGCAAATACACGTGACTAAACCCTCCTGCTAAATTTATAAATTCTTAAGTCACTCTCCTCCCTCCTCCTCCCGCCTCCATACTGGCTTACAACAAAGTGAAAAGGCCAAGAAGACAGGACATGAAACCACTTGTGTGTTTTTAAAGAAGACACTACATGTTGTTCATCTTGTTGCTAAGTGAAGACATCCTCCTCTGAGGTGGCAAAAATCCATAGACCTCTCAGAGCCGTAAGTCATTTGGTAACAAAACAGATGTGACTGAGATGTACATAAGGCTAGCCAAAGTGTTGACTTTTCCCATGTAAGGGGCCCATGCTATTGTTTTGTTGCAGAAGTATCAATATTTGTGATTACAGAATGTTACACAGAGTCTTTCATGAAGTGATATGCTTTACAATATGTAAAATTTCTTATTAAACTAGAAAATCTAAATTCCAAAGACACATCCAGATGTCTTAGATAAAACTTTAGACTTCTATCCACATTGTAAGTTGAATAAATGGAGTTGGCGAATAAAATCATAATCTCTCAACTGAATGGAGCCTGAGTTAGCTAATGACACTAGTGTACTGCATGAAAAGAAAGCCATCTGTCATACCAAAGTTACATTGATGGTAACATTATGCTCATGTATCAGACAACAGAAACACATGGAATCTAAGTATCGGTTTGATAAACATTCTGTGGGAAGATCTGCAAGTCTGGGACAAAAGCAAAAGGAATGAGGAGCACCAAAGAGGACACCAAGGAAGAGCTTCAGGAAATTAGGATGTAGGAGAGATGAGCCCAGTACCTGACTCTACATCCAGGCAGCTCACATTCCCTGACAAGAGAGGTAAAGAATTGATGGTGGGCGCAAGGGATTATGAGACTGACTGGGTCATGCAAACAACCAAGAATTTATTCTAAGCCCTCCTTCCTGGGTTAGTTTTCTCATACTTTATACATCCACACACATACATGCATGCATACATACATACATACATACATACATACATACATACATATCCATAACCAAAAAACTCTTATATCATATAATATCAAAACAACTACAGGAAAGCAAATTGAATATTATCCCAAAGTAGCAAATCTTAGGGACATGACATGTCTTTTCTTCTTTCTATCTCTCACTGAAACAGTAGATAACCCATGATATATACACTTACATGTACTTTACTGATTTCTCACATTTATGTCATCAGACTGCCCTGGCCCGCTGTCTACCAGCTGAAGGAGAAAAACTAAAGGACTTGGGCTGAAGGTGTAGATAAGTCCTTAATACAGAAAGATTCTCTAAAGGTTTCCCAGCAGTTACAGGGAAAAATATGTTTAATTCAATTAATTATCTCTGACATGCATTTGAGACCTAAGATTATATGATTTTTCTTCATTAAAAAAAAGAACACCCACCTGGTCATAGTAATGCACATACTTGATCACAGAACGCAGAAGGCAGAGGCAAGTGGGTCTCTAGGAGTTTGACCTCAGCCTGTTCTACATAGTGAGTTTCCTGCCAGTAATGGCTCCATAGTGAGACCTTATTTCAAAATCACAACAATGTCTAAAGGTGTAAATAGAGCTGTATGTAAATTAGTCAAAACACCACAGACAGGGGCTGCAGTAATTTCATAAAATGGAAGAAGTCTCTAGAAACTTGAAAATTGCATGTATATGGATGTAATATATATGATAAACATTTCTTTCATATATATGAAAAAACACCTATCAACTATACCACTACAGCTAAGAAATAGTAAAACCTAAAAAAAAGAAAAAAATCGTCTAGCTCAAAATGGTCCACATTCTAGAGTGAGAAATATTATCTCCCAATTTATTTATCTCAGTGTCCAAAGCACTGACTGTCAAACCCAGCACACTGCTCAATTCTACATCTCCACATTGCTCAGTCAGCCCATTTTCCCACAAGAATAGCCACCTCTCTTTCCTGTTTCCCCTGGAAACATCTTTGCACATAGTTGCCAAGTTAATTTTCCTGAGGAAAAGCTCTCACACACTCCTCCAAAAGCGTCAGCATTTCCCGGTAGCCCTAACTTCAGTGGCGTCACATGACACCTTCCTGTTTAGACTCCTCCTCTCCCATTGTGCTTTCTCAACATCCAGAGCACTGAACTTCTATCTCTCCTTTAAAATGCTACTATTCTTTAGACATTGGTTATAGCCCTTCTTCCTTCTCTATACAATACCCACAGGAGACCACATTACAATATTCATTAGCACCTAGAGGACAATAAATCTCATTGCCTTTTTTTCAGATTATTCCTTCTGTATCCTCCCACCAGAATCTCCCATATACCCTGCCTGACTCATCTCTTTGAAATTTATGGCCTCTTTTTTTCATTAATTGTTATTGGACACATACATGTATTTGTGTGTGTGTGTGTGTGTGTGTGTGTGTGTGTGTGTGTGTGTGTGTGTGTTCCCAAATTCTCTTTGCAACAGAGACCACTACAGAAAACCACAATTAAACAAAATGCAGAATTGTAGAGCTTAAAACACTCCCACATCTAAGACTCAGGGAACATTACAAAAGAAGGGGCAGAAAGATTGTAAAAAACAGAGAATCAGGGAGTTTGCTGTGATATTGTGTCTCCTAGTAATATCAGAAGCTACGCCAATAACATTTCATTATCTCTGTAAAGACAATGCAACATAGAGAAGGTAAACATGACCACTTCAAAGTAAAATTCAACAGAATTAAGTATATCCAAGTGTTATCCAACCATCATCATTATCTAATCCCAGAACTGTATCATGGTCAAAAAAAACCAGAAATCCATACCCTCTATAAACAGGTAAACATTCCCCATTTCCCCACCCCCACCCAATTCCCTGGTAACTGTCAGTCTGTATTGGTGACCTCATTCTGGATACTTCATGTAAGTGGATGCTCACAGTATGTACTCATTTGTACGCCTCTCACTTAGCACACTGTGCATCCATGTTGGAACTTCTTCCCTTTGTGTGACTAGGGAAGATTCTTTTACCTGGAGCTGTTCTTTTACTCTTGCCTTTGTCTGTTGAAAGACATTTGTTTTCAATTCTTAGACACTGAGAATAGTGCTGCTAGGAATATTACCATGCACTGTGTCTCCTGAACCCTGCTTTTAGTTCTTTTGGGTATATGCTAGGAGGTAAATTGCTGGACTCTAATGAATGGTGTTTCTGCTTAACATAATGACACACGGCCAAATTATTCTCTAAAGTATCTGCACCAGCTTACATTCCCACTGGCAATGTGTGAGGGACCATGTGTTTTTATATCCTTGTCAACATTTAAAAAAAATTTCTGCACCTTAGATTGTAGCTGTTACGAGTTGCTTATGAAGTGTCTGTCCCCGTAAAGGTTCATGTGTTGAAGGCTTGCTCTCCAACTGGTAGTAGTGAGAAGGCACTGATATAAGGGTATGAACTTTATGAGGATACTGACTTCATCCATGGATTAATCCATTGACTAGTCTGTAGCTAGTTGGTCTATTAGGAGGTGAGACTAGATGGAAGAAGCAAGTAAGTGGGGGTGTATCTCTCAGGGGAATGTCTTGTTCCTGGAGCCCCCTCTCCCTGCTTGCTGGCTGTCACGCAGGGAACAGCTTTCCTGTGTTATGCCTTTTTGCCATGCTGTTTCTGTCTTACGATAGTGCAACAAGGGGGCCAAAACAAATCTTTACTCCCTTAAAGCTGTCTCATCATAAACTTTGTCAGTTATAAAGTGTGATTCACACAGTGGCTTCCTGGTGTGTGTTAAGTGGTATTTTATCTGGCTTTGATTTGCTTTTGCCTAATGAACAATGGCATGAATATCCTTGTATGCACGTTAGACACCTGTATATCTGCTATGGCAAAATGCTATGGCAAAGACCATTCAATGCTCTGAGGAAACTTGTCAAAGTCTGGTTGTCAAGTATGTATAGAAAACCTCACTATGTCTTAACCCAGATTTCTCTGAATTTGAGATCCTGCATGTGTCCAGCAGACCATTCAGCTTCTACATGGCAACACAACCAAATAAACATCGAGGTCATATTGCCACTTCTGAGAACATCCACTCATCTAGTAAGGTGCTTCTCAGGCCCCTACCTACCCATGCTGTCAATCAAATCACTGTACAATGATACAATGTACAATGTACAATGATACAATCTACAATGTCTTATGCATGTTAGATACTTGTATATCTGCTATGGCAAAATGCTCTTTTGCCCATTTTAACTAGGCTGTTTGTCTCTTCTTGATGAGTTGTAAGGGTTTTTCATATATTCTGGATATGAGCCACTTATCAGATATGTTCTGTGGGTTACCTTTTCTTCCCACTCACATGGCTGTGGCTTACATCCTGTACCGTTAAGATGGCTTCCTAAGCACAATCATCTGCTTTGGTCCGTTCTTGTGCTCTTCTGACATACTTCATGAACCTCTTTTTAAGGAAGACAAATCAAGTCATCCATCTCTCCCTGCATCCCCAGTCCCCCCACTAAGCCCATCCTCTCAGGGGAACTGGAGACACAAGGCTTTTGCAGAAACTGATTCTGACCTCTCTAGCCCAGGTAGGTCAGAACAACTCAACCTTCAGGTCTTGCCTCAATGCCATGCATCCAAATGATCCTAGCCCAGCCCACAAATGAGCATGCAGCCAGACACCATGGAGCTACCCCAAGCTCCTGAGCTAGAGAAACTGAAAAGGAATAAATGTGAGTTGTTTGAAACTGATGTTTCTGGTGCTGAACATGCAAAAATAGGAAATTACTAGACTACAAGCCAGGAAATGGCCTTTTATTCCTGTGGTTGCTGTGTTCCTTCGGTTAGTGCTATGTATATGTTATGTGTGACTGTGTGTATATGATTGCACATGCATGGACATAAGTGTGTGTGTGTGTGTGTGTGTGTGTGTGTGTGTGTGTGTGTGTGTGTGTGTGCAGATGGAAACCAAAGAATGAGGTCTGGTATCTGCCACTGTTCTCCACTTTACTTACTGAAGCAGTATCTGTCACTGGACCCAGAGCCTGCCAACTCAGTTATTCTAGTTGCTAGCTAGCTTGCCCAGGGGGTCCTATCACTACCTCCAAAGTTGTAGAATTACAAGTGGACTACTATACCTGCCCAGATTTTACATAAGTCCTAGGAATCCGAATGCCAGTCTTGACACTTGGGTGGGAAGCACTTACCCAGAAATCCATCTCCCCAGTTCTATGGACTTTGGTTTGGTTTGCTTATTCCTTCTGGTTTAAGTTTTGGTAATTTTGCTCAGATAGTTTAAATATCTAGCTGTTTAGATATTTAAGTGACAGCATGCACTAGTAAGAACAAAATGTAAATGTGTTTCTAGCCAACTCTCCACTAATGTAAAGCCATGCTAGCATGCGTCAAGTTGATGGCCTCTGTTTCAGAACATGGTATGCAACTTTCCCCCATTGTTAAGATTCTTATTCTTAGTAGATTTTTTTGTTTGTTTGCTTTGGCTTTTAATGAACCATTTTTCTCAGCTAAAAGACATAAACAGTTGCAGAAATAGACCAGTTTGGAGGATCAAAACACATCCATAAAGAAACAAATGGAAGAGCATGTTTACTTCACAACACACAATCACTCATGAAATAGTTGACAGTCTGTTTTTGTGATAGTGTGTTTCTTGCCTCAGCTGTTTGAGTCGGTATGTTCTTAGAAATTATTATATGGAGTTAATAACCCAGTACAAACTAAGCCATTGCTGTAACTGATATGGGTTGTGACGTGAAATCCAGAACCAGTACAATTATTTGTAATGAAAGTATTATGTTTCACATTAGACTGTTTATCTTGATTATAAACCTAATTACATGTAGCATGATAAACACATCTGGTGAAACTGTAACTTTATAGCTTCAAAAGCAAGATGCTCCTTCTGCCCTTGCCCAGCCACTTCTTGTCAACCAAATCTCTATTCAATATCCCCAATCTGCCTTATTCTTTCCAGGCCCGTTTCAATTCCTGCTCATGTGGCTGTGGTCTATATTCTTCTGACTACAAGTGATGGGTATATAAAACTGAAGAAAATTCTATTAGGAAGCTAATATAGATTGTAAAAGAAAAAAAATCTAAGGCTAACAAGGATGATGAGAGACTGGTGCTGTGTTTGAAAAATACAATACAGAGAGAAAAGAATAGCTCAGCAGTTAAAAGCACTTGCTGCTTTTACAGAGGACCTGGGTTCATCTCTCAGAGACAGCATGGGAGCTCACAACTATTTGTGACTCCAGTTCCAGGGGATCTAATACCCTCTTCTGATCTCCAGGAGCACCAGGCATGCACATGGTGTATATACATACATGCAGGCACAACTCCCATACACACAAAATAAATATAAATAAATCTAAAGAAGGACAATGGAACCTGAAACAAAATGCTAAGGGAATGGATGAAAACAGTATATGAAAAATTATATATAGCCATTGACTATAGCAGAACCTGTCTCCAAAATAAAAGAGTACGCCAGTACTCAAAACTAAATAGAAACATCTATAGATTAGTAGAGGATACCTTACTGAATGTTGGAGACTCCATGACTCTACATACTTTTAATACTGAAAACCAAGGCATGATGGTTAATATTGACTGTCAACTTGACCCATCTCTGAAGGACACTAATTAAGGAATTGCTGCTATCAGATTGTTCTGTTGCTATGTTTGTGACACATTTTCTTGACTGCCAATTGATGTAGAGGGCCCAGCCCACTGTGGGTTATGGCATCTCTGAGCAGGTGGGCCTGGTTTATGTAAAAAAAGTAGCTGAGGAAGCCAGGGTGAGGAAGCCAGGAAACTTGTCTGACCGAACATGCTTGTCTATCATGTGAACCCTTTGAGGATGTGTTACCACATGGTAGTTTGTACCATCCCCAAGGCTAAGAATGTCATCAGGGAGACTTGAGAACCTGTAGCAGAGACTTCTCTGCTTGGCTGTCACTTATGTCTTGGATGGTTCCACCTACATGTTTTAAAGTGCCTTGACTTATGAACATCTTTTTTCTGTAATTACAAAAGCTTTGTGAAACTGTTATAATATCAGAGAATGGCATTTAGGGCGGTCTAAAGCTGGGCCTGTACCACGGTCACAGTCACTCATATTTGACTATAGCACAAACTATCTCTTTTTCCCCTTTGAGATGACAGCTGCGATTTTGTGCCAACATATCTCTATTTTGTATTCAATGGGCTTATGTTCTTCTAGTGCTTAGCACAATCGGGATGATTTGCTGTTCATCAAATTAATTAATTCATAATTAAAAATGAAGACAAAGGGTCAGAAATGAGTCTTCCAGATGGCTCACCCCCACTGAAGTATAGACTGGGATGGAATCTTCTGTGGACATTACTAAGCCAGGGGGCAATGTCTTAAAATGTCTACCATGAATCCTAGGAGAAATCCCAACAAAGCAACTCTCCAGATCCAGACAGCCCATGGACTCACCTAGTCATCCCCTCCCCCAGTTAGAGGAAGCAGGATTCTCTTTCCTTTAAAAGACCAGAACTGATGGGGATAAAAGGAACACCAGCCACATCTACCTAGCAAAAGTACAGATGGTAGCTTTACATGAAGAGTCTTAATGTCATCTAACCAGGCAGGTGGCCACAGCTCTCCTCCTCATTCTTTAGTGTACAGGCAAACACATGTCAGCTAACAGGGGGAAGCAAAACCCCTGTCTTGACTTGTCCCACTAACCTCACCTGCCTCTCTGTAGCAACCTGTGTGTGTGGCCCTTGTTCTACTCCTTCAATCCTGCAACACTTAGACAACTTCATTGTTTTGTCAGTGTCAATAACTATGTTATTGAAAGAGAGCTCAATACCTGTAGTAATATTTAGATATCCAGAAATCCTTGGGTTTCATCTGACAGATAAAAATTTAGTGTGATCTTCATCTTTTTAAGATGAGAAATAAATGTTTTCTCACTTCACTGCTTTTCAAAGAAGAGAGTAGGTGTCTTTTGACATACGATATGCTTCAAACAAATTTTGAAAATTTCAATTTGTCTGAATACAGAATAAGGCATAATTGATTTTTGACATTTTAATTTTAAGTGTGCTCATTACCAGGCTTCTCTTGAATAGGACCTGCAATATCTGTATCAAGGATATGTCAACTATCTTCAACCATATTGTCATTTTGCTGTGTGTGTGAATCTATTTTACTATTATGATAAGCTGACAGTTGACGCATGAGGAATGAAGGGTTATGATTAATCAGATTTCAGGTTTATGGTAAGGATCATGTACACCACACAGGAATTAATACACAACAATATGTATATGTCCCCAACATTGTTCAATGACTGTTATATAAACAGGTTCAAGAAAACCTCCATGGAGAGGTTCACATCACACAGGACATTGGCTGGACTGAGATAATTTAAAGGCAATCTCTGCCCAGTGAGGATCCATCCTGGAGACAAATCAAAAGCATTTTACAATTGCCATATTGTTAGGAAATAAATTTTTTGGATGGCTGGAAGAGAATACAGTTGCCTTTGGGTCAAGAAAAGATATCAAAAAGGTGAAATATAAACAGAGTCCTAGGATTTCATATTGTTTGACAGGCAGACACAGGGAGCCACGGAAAGG
This sequence comes from Cricetulus griseus, assembly GCF_003668045.3. Lineage (NCBI taxonomy): Eukaryota > Metazoa > Chordata > Mammalia > Rodentia > Cricetidae > Cricetulus > Cricetulus griseus. Next base: position 158,705,137 of record NW_023276806.1, read on the forward strand.
CATGATCCACCCAACCTGCCCTTCTCCAGATCTTGAGATTGAAACATTGGGTACAGGGTGTGTGACAGGAAAAATGTCTGCAAGAAGGACAAGGATGTTGTACTAAGAATGATGGCCCCTTCTTCTGGACAATTGGAATTGTTTTTGGTGAAAACAACTCATATGGAGTGGCCAAATAGGGAAATAGAAAGCCTAGTTAGGAAGACCATTTAAACCCTAAATAAGATGTAAGGACAGTCTAAAGAACAGCAGCTGGGGTAGAGGTGGGGCAAAAAAATGTGCCTAGCACAATATGACACACCGCCAAAAGGACCTCAGTGGCACACAGCAGTACTTTATTTCCAGCTGCACTACACACTGAACTGGGTTTGATTCTGCAGCTTGGCTAAGGTCCCTGTTCTACTTAGCTTTCTATAGCTGTGATAAACACCATGACAAAAAGCATCTTGGGGAGGAAAGGGGTTGTTTGGCTTCCTGACCATACTACAGTCCATCACCGAGGGAAGCCAAGACAGACAGGAACCCAAGCAGGGCATGTACCTGGAGGCAAGAATAAAGCACAGACCATGGCAGAACTCTGCTTACAGGACTGTTCCTAACGACTCATCCAGATTCCTTTTTTAAACAATTCAAGACCACCTACCCAGCAGCGACACTGCCCACAGTGGGCTCGGCCCTCTTATATCAATCATTAATCAAGAAAATGCCCCCACAGACTTGTCTATGGGTCAATCTGATATAGGCATTCCCTAGTTGAGATTGCATCATCCCAGGTAAGTCTAGCTTGCACCAGGTTGACAAAACAACCAACATCTCTGTCCCATATTTACTTTTTCATGTTTCTTTATCTATGGGATGTGTGTGGCATGCATATGTGTACAAATGTGTGCTAGGTGTGTTTGTGCATGTGTTTTGAGTGCATGTCAAAAATTCAAAAGCAATTGAAACTTACAAAAAGAATTTCTTCTTTCTTTTGGATTTTTGAATGAGGGTCTTACTATGTGTAACCCAGGATGGCCTCAAACTCTTGTTTCACTTGCTTTGGTTTCCTGAAAGCTGAAAATTCAGATGCATGTAACGGGACTTTACAAGGGCTCTTGAAGTCTTGTTTTTGATCTGGAATTGTCATTTTTGCTCTACAGCAACCAACACTAACAAAGTCAGTAGGATGATCCTCCAGCTCTTCAGTAGGAGAATGGAAAGGGGCAGACATGCAGTAGGGGTGGAAGGGAAAAGAGTCATGTACCACATAGTCCGTAGAACCAGTACCTCATGGTAGCAAAGGTCTAGTGTGTGCCCTCTTTAGAGAAACAACATGAGCTACAGCTGGGCCTGTTTAAAGCATTGCTGATTCAGTGGTGGTGTGTGTCACCAGAAAGCAAGGAACTGAATTTCCAGGGAGCCCTGAAAAGAGATATTGTGGAGATGGCCATGGACCTGGCCCATTGAGCCTTAGGTCTATGGCCTGTGATGAGAGAACCAGAAGCACACAGAGAGAACCGCCTGCTTCTGAGAGGCCCCTAGACCTCTTTCCCATTAACTCCATGGAAAGCTCTGGCTCTTTTTAAATCTATACTCTGTAGCAGGCAGATGCTACCTTCCACACTCTGGCCATACCATGAAGGTTTAAAATGTTTTCACTCTACTTCGTCATTGCGCATTCCACATTTAGATCGTATGTGTGTTACTTCCAAGTCCTACTCTACAACAGTTCAAACTATCAAACCTCTGTACTTCTTGTTCAGGTTCCCAGTCTGACAAATGAGGCCATCCTTCAAATTTCAGCTTCCTCCAAGTCCCAGGGCTTGGACAGAGTACAAGTTTCTTATCAATATGTACCAATGGTGGTGTGTAGTACAATTTTTAATAGTTGTTTCCATTTCTTTTTGAGACCAGTTTCCCAGGCTCTTTGTCCTCTGAGCCATCACCAGAATTGCCCATAATCCTCTACTTACAGGATTCTAGGCTTTTCCTAACCTGCTCTTTCAAATTCTTCCAACCTATGCCTATAACTCATTTCCAAAGCCACTCCACATTTTTAGATATACTAATGATATCATTCTAGTACCAATTTTGCCTTAGTCCATTTTCCTTTTCCTAGAAACACAATACCATGTTGCCTAAATTATAAGGAAAACTATGTTTATTGAGCTTACCATTCCAGAGATTCAAGAGCCCACATTCCTGTTGATGGAGTCTGAGGCCAGCATTAAGCAGCACATGACGAAAAGACAGGAAGCACATGTCCACATGCCTTCTGGTCTCTTTCACTCTTCTCATAGAGTCCCCAGTGTTCAATCCAGGGTGCTCTCCCTTAATGCCTTTATGTAATCCTAATAGCTCCCAAAGATTCATTTCAAAGCAACAATTAGATTAAATCTCCATGCCCTAATACCTCACCATGGGGATTGAACTCCAACATGAGTTTCAGAGATAGACAAAACTCAAACCATAGCTGCTTCTCTTAGAAGGGTGAATAGCATTCAAAGACTGAATTTCTAAGTCTGTGAAAATAGCTCAGTTGATAAAGTGTTGGTCATACAAGTATGGGGACCTGAGTTCAATCCCTAGAAACCATTATATAAAAAAGCCAGTTATATTCGTGAATGCTTCTTTCAACACTGAGAGAACAAGGACAAGTGGGTCCCTGAGGCTTACAGGCAAACCAGCTCAACCTAATTGTTAAACTCTCAGGTTCCACTACAGTGGCTGAGTAAATCTGAGGATTTACAAGAGCACACACATGCACACACTCACATACAGGCACACACATACACACAATCACACATATAGTAAATAAAAATAATTGCTGCACATTTCATGAGCATGTATGTTTATACATTTATAAATATGAGTACATATTCATACACAGAGAAGGTTGAGGAGAGATATGAAATAAAAGAAGAAATATTTATTTCCAGAAAGGTGAGGACACCCAGCATGAGAATCTTTGGTGGGTTGTAGCATGCTTGTGCTTTGCTGAATGTCAAAGTAGAATAAAGCATAGCTTGCTTAGGAGCAGTAGTCTGATCCAGGACCAAGGAGAGGTATGCTTCCAAAACAGAGACACATGAAGATCTCCTGATCACCATGCTACTTTTCCTTTGGAATGTTCTAACTCTGGCCATGGGCAGGAAACAAGAGAAACCAGCAGAGCTTTTAGCTCTCCTCAGGGACAGAGACAAACCCTGGGATATTGAATCTAAAACCTGGGAAGAAAGCTTCAGAAAGTTGGTTTTCTACAGCCGATGTTGCTTAACAGACACCATTGTGTGGCTTCCGAGGTAGATGTCCCAGGACAGTGTAGAACTCTGAGCTGACCTCCGAGGAGGTCTATGTGGAAACATTCGGAACAAGGGGCAGGACCCTCAGCAAAGCCATAGCCCACAACACACAGCATCTCCTGTTAGACTTAAAGTAATTCACTTCCCACTGCACCTGTGTGGAGCCCAAGGCAAAGTCAGCCACCTTGGAGAAAGATGTCCCCAGGAGCATCTAATTCTGTCAAGCATATTTCAACTTTGTTTCATGTAGTTGCTAACCTTCATTACTCAGATACCAAACGAAGATTCTAAGGAAAGGAAAATTAATAACTAACCTTTCTAATAAACTTAGATGAAGTAATCCTAAATACTAGCAAAGTAAATCCAAGATAATGAGGTTTTCTCAGTGTGCCGGGATGATTTAACATTTAAAAATCAATACGAATCTCTATATTCATAGATTTAAGGGGGCAGGGACCAATCTCAATGGATTCAGCAAAAGCAATTACCATGGCTCAGCACCCACTCCTGATTGAATGAAAGCAAAACTTCTTAACTACAGAAAACTGAAGACACCATGCCTTTCCTCTTACAATTATTGAGTGAAGAGTATTCAGTTCTTCCACAAAATTATAAGCATTGGTCTATTCTTTTGTGGTCTACAACATTTGCTTTACATGTTTCAAATTTCTCTTATGAGGAACATGAAACATTAGAATTGTTAAGTCTTTTTCTTCTAACAGGACAGCATCACCAGATGGCTTCTGTAGTTCCGAGTTTTTGGCCAATCCAGCCTACTAGTTCTGATAGTTACTTTTAATCGTCAACTGGACATGAGTTAGAATCACCCAGGGTAGGGTTTCAGTGACTCTAGATCAGGTTGGCCTGTGGAGATGTCTGTGGAGATCATCTTGGTCTTCACTGATGTGGGAAGACCCAGCTTGGAAGTAGGTGACACCATTTCCTGGTTTGGACTCTGGAGTACATAAGGGTAGAGAGAGCTAGTTGAGCACTAAGCATTCATTCATGCGTCTCTCTGCTCCTGACTGCAATGTGCCTTAGCTGCTTCATGTCCCTGCCTTGACTTCCTTGAAACAATGGCCTGTAAGCTGGAACTGTGAGCCCAGTAAACCCTTTCTCACTTAAGTTGCTATCATCAGGGTATTGTATCACAGGAATGAGACCAGACCACTATTAGTATTAGGTTTATGGTAGTTTTTCATATTTTCTTTTCTTCTGTTTTCCATTCTTTCTGTCACCCAGTATTTGAAAATCTTGGACTCAGCACTTTGTGTTATGTCTGTTAATTGTTTTAACTGGCCTATGGGTTCTTCGTATATTAAGTGCTATTCCTAATACATTTTAATTGAAATACACTACCTTACTATTTCCCATCTAGACCACCTGCTCTTTTGTGTTATCTTATTTGTGGGGATTTACTAAAATTAACACCCAAAAATAGAAGCGAATTAGTCAAAGGTTTGCAGTGTTAGAATGTGTGTTCACAAACAGCACACCTGTATGTCAACAGTCAGGCCTTGAACCCCAGAATTCAGATGAGATCTCCATTGTCACAGATGAAATATTCCAGAACCTCTAAAGCACCAACATGCTTAGGTGGAATAGGGTGTATATCTGAGACCCTCGAGTATCAACCTACCCGAGGCCAGCATGCCTACAGGAATTTGTGATATTTCATGCTAAATTGGAGTGCAGGTTATTTAACTGTTCTCTCCAGACATTAAGGTTTATAAACCTTTGAATCCAGTCAGACTGTTCATTACTGAAAGCTGGCTGCCAGTCTTCAAGCATAGCACGCATACTGTCTGCCAAGAAGATGCAGAAAGGACAGATGTAGGATTAACCAATGTGACATCAAGTCTGCTCCAAAGGCTCAACAGTCTTGTCACAAGAGGTACCTTTGGATAACTTCAAAGTATCTCAGCAGCACAGCATCATTGGGTCACCTTTCAAAAGCTTACAAGGGCTTCCCTATATCTTATAAAAATCTACAACTTGGTAACCTTAGGTCCTTTAACTTAATAGTCCATTCTAGAACTGACACCAAGTGTGTGTGTGTGTGTGTGTGTGTGTGTGTGTGTGTGTGCACGCGCGCGCGCGTGCATGTGCGCACACAGGTGCATGCATACATATGTACGCACACACATAACACTTTTGTAAACTCTGGGTAATTAATTTATTATTTTATTTTTGTCTCTTGATAGCTTTACTCAGGTGTGTGTATGTTCAAGATTCTCTTCCTAGAGAACCATGTCATCCCCTCATTTTCAACCTGTACAGCTTCAAATCTAACTGGAGTCTCTTGCACACACATTTGCACATTGTTTATTAAGCCAACCTATGTCATTTAATTGGTATGTTTAGCACATTTATAATTAAAGTAACTCTCCATAGGTTAGGACTTTCCATTGTCCCTTGCTAATTCCTTTCTCCATTCCATATAGCTCTTTTGCTTTTCCCTCTTTTTCCCTAGGCTTCTCCCCCTGCGTTTTCTTGAGCTATTCTACAGTTACACCTACAAGAGCAATTATATGAATCATCTTAATTACAATAATAATAAAGTTTAAAACATAGCTTCATTTATAAAAATTATACACTTTATACCTTTTTATCACTTTTGTATTACCAACAACACAAATTCCACATGTTCATCTGTGTGGCGGCCACAGAACACACTCAGTTGTTGAGCCTGACCCACAAACAGGGAATTATCCTGTCCCTATCTCCAACATAGGAACCCTGGGTTTACAGATGTTTATGCTACATACCCAGCCTTTCTATGGGGTCTAGGGACTGGAAGTGAGAGCCTCATGTTTATGTGGTAGGCAATTTTACCCATGGAGGCTGGGTAAATTTCTCTCCCCAGCTGACAAATTTCCCTTTTGATATTACAAATTCAATTCCACAGATTAGTTGTAGGGGTGTGTATGGTGGTGGTGGTGGGGGGGGTGCGTCAACCCCTCACACCTGCCAGGTAAATACTCTGACCTATATCCCCAACCCAATGTCATAAAAATTTGTAACTTTTTAATTTAGTTTTACTGTGGTAGGAACATTTAGTATGAGTCCTACCCTATTAACAAGCTGCAAGTGTATAATATATCACTGTTGACAACAGATGCAACTTGCAGGTCTCCTGAGCTTATTCATCTTGCTTAACTGGGACAATATAATTACTTCTTATGCTCTTAGAGATCCAATACCAAATTCAAAGATGACTTACCTTTCAATACTACAGGCTTCTTCTATGTCTGGATGTCTATGTATTGGCCTATACTGGGAAATATTATATTTATGAATAGTTTTGTCTTGCTGTTTATCGTGTTATTACTTGAAAGGTTAACTGTAATACTTGGATATGGGAACACCAGAAACCAGTTGGCCACAGAGTTGCTACTAACATCAGAACATTAGATATGCATATTATATGTTAAAACCCTCTGTTCCCAAAGGGGAAAAAAAAATAGGAGTTAGGATGTTCCCCAGCACTGTGCTGGAGGGAGGGGCTCTGGAGAGTGTCATCGTATTTCCCCTACTAGGTTGGTCCACTTTCTCCTGGGGTGTAAGAACCAGTTAATGAATTTCTCAGAAGGTATTTGATCAATGTGCTGTTAATTCTTTGTCAATGTGCAGGAAGAGTTTGTGGATTCCTATCCATCTATCTTGCTGAAATCATTCAACATTTGCTTTCTTAAATCCTCTAAGACAGTGGTTCTCAACCTTCCTCATGCTGTGGCCATTGAATACAGTTCCTCATGTTGTGGTGACCCCCAAGCATGTTATTTTGTTACTACTTCATAACTGTAATTTTGCTGCTGTCATGAATCATAGTGTAAATATTTGATATATAAGATATCTGACATGTGACCCTAAAGAGTTGTGACTCACAGGTTGAGAATCACTGCTCTAAGATTTACTAGCACAAGCTTTATTTTAAAACAATACAACTAAACAAAGACAAAACTGTCCCAGGCCTAAGGAATAGCTCATGGATCCAGAGCTTGTCTAGTATGCAGAGGTGTCGACTTCGATCCTCAGTACAAATAAGGCCCCTAAGCCCATACTGAGACACACATGGGCATACTCATGATTGTGTGCCTGCGGTAAGTGCTGACTGTAGACTTATTCCTCTTGGGCTTTGAAGAGTTAATATAGACAGGGAAAGATGTAGAAGATGATTTAGGCTGCTGGTTTGGAGCATAAGTCAGCAACTGGGTTTATGTCATGCAATAATTCCTAATTCTTAAAAGGTAACAAAGGGGACATGTTAAGAAATCAATAAAATAGGAGACATTAAGGCACTATTGGCGACAACTGAGAATGAAGATATGAAGTCAATAATGATACCAGACAATTCTAGCAGTTTGGCTAATATCCTGGCAACATTAAAGAAGAGGGAAGAGGTCCTAAACCACAGAGGCAGCTTGTGGAAGCAAGGGGCCTGCTTTCCCAAATACAGGTGTGTGACTCGCCTTTCCTAGCCTGGAGTACGTGATCTTGGCACCTTAACATTAAAGTGGAAAGGCTGGGGAGGAGGCTCAATGGGTAAGGTGTTTGCCGCCTAAACATGAGGACTTGAGTTCATAGCATCAGCCCCCTCATAACAGCCAGCCATGGTGACATGTGCCTGTGACTCCAGTGCTGGAAGGTGGAGACAAGTGGATTCCTGGAGCTTGGGGTCAGCCAGTCTAGACAAAATGGTGAGCTCTGGATTCAGTGAGAAAGTTCATTCAGTGAGAAAGTTCATCTCAAAATAAAATAAAATGATGGGAGAGCAATTGAGGAAGATCCCAATTGTCAATATCTGGCCTCCGCATGTGCACACATGCACTTTCATTTATAAGTACAAACTCACACAAACATGTATGTATAACACACACACACACACACACACACACTTAAAAATTAACATGTGACATTTCCGACTTCAAGCACATAAATATTAAATTACCTTTAATGATTATTACAGTAGCATCTTCAGGAAAAGATGAATTATTCTGGCTGCTTTGGTCTTTTATTTGTACTTCTCTAAACTCCTAAGGCATGGGTTTCAATTCTATAAGAGGTCTCAATGTACAAGTAAAGACTTTTATTTAAAAAATGAGACAATAAGAACAACATAATTTATCAACACATTTACATACAAAACCACTTATGGCTTTTCTTTATCAAACTTTGCTTCCAATATAGAGATGTGCTAAGACATGATTTCATGGTTAGAAATTATGTATCATAATGCATTAACTAATACTTTATAAAAGCAAAATCAAATATGAAAGTATCTGGCAACTTATTTCATAAGGCAGAATAAACATAAAGGTATAGAAGAGTAGGACTATTTTGAATTATTGTAGCTATGTACATGAAGGCATCCTTCAGAGGACATAGGGAAGTTAACAACACTGGTGTTTCTGTTTTACATATTTCCTCAAAGTGTTCTGTATCTCATGTACCTAGGAAGCCAGTAAGACAGAACTATTCATTTATATTCAGGGTTCCCTGATACAAACACCAGCCCTGCTGCACTCTAGTTGACAAATGCTTAGTGGCTTGGGCATCATAAAACATAAAGTGAGTTGGGTAACCTTAAATAACAGGAAAGCACCCATTCCTACTTCAGAAACAACCTAGCCTTTGAAACAAGGACAACAAAGATCCCTCCAGCAAAAGGCTTTGTAATTTCTGAAATGGATCCTATAAATTGTGAGGAGAGATGTTGTATTTTCAGACTCAAAGCCTTAAGTCTAGACAATTTCAGATAGTTTTCCCAGCATATTTCTGCTAGAAAATGGAAAAAATAGTACTATATGAGTAACCCATTTCAATAGTTGGTCAAAATATCATAATTATTCTTTATAGCTGCCATTTTCTCATAGTGTGAAATCGTGGTTCAAGCTCAGGTCGAGCATATAATGATATATTTCCATTTAAATATTTTTTGAATGGAAAAAGTGGTTAAAAAATCACAGTTTATTGAATAACTGAACAAGTAAGTATTATTTCCATGAAACACATAGCCACTTATCATTCTTTAACCAATACCATTATCCATAATGCCAGGCATTCAATAAAGCATGAGGACCTGAGTTTGTATTCCCAGTACCCACAAGAAAGCTGAGCATATCTGTGCATGCTTGTCACACCAGCACTGGGAGGCAGACACAGAGGATCCCTGGGGCTCAATGGCCAGCCAATCTAGCCAATCAGAGAGCTCCAAGTTCAGTGAGGGTCTGTCTGAAAAATAATATGTAGGCAAGTGATAGAAGACAACCAAAGTCAGCCCCCTGCCTCCAGATGCACATATAGGGGAGGGAGGGAGGGGAGGGAGAGAGGGGAGGGAGAGAGTATAAGCTTGACTAAAACCATTATTCTGATTCCTTGACTGTACTCCCCTGATAAGTTGTGCAGACCACACTTAAGACTTCACCTTTTGAGCAAATGCTGGATCCTAGCCAGGAAGATTGCACTCTCTGATTTCAAAGGCTGAAGTAAGAGGGCCCCATGTTTAAGGCCAGCCTGTCTCAAATATAAACAGATTCCAATGAACAAACAAAAGAAGGAAATGTAAAACTCTATTTGACAGTTTCATATTTCTCAGTAATGATTTATCATTTATCAAAGAAACTGTAAGTGTGAATGACAACCATCAGAATCCCCTAGGAAAATAAATCAACCTCATACAGAAATTCCTGATTTCTGTACTCAAAACACTCGGCTCATCAACAAACAATCATTTATAGATGTATACGAGGTGAGAGGAAAAACGTTAAAATCGTTAAAGTTGATGAACAACAAACTGTCAAGCAGCCAAGTTCAACTGTTAAACACTTAGAGGTTACCACCAAAATGCTACTTAGTTTTCCAGAAACCAAAAAACCAAATTTTATCCTGGGGAAACATTATTTTGCTGACTTTATTAACTATAAAACCAAAAATTTGGAAATTCTCAATCAATTTGTTTACCCTAACACTGCAAATTCCTATAGTTCCTAATAACTATTATCTGTAGACACGGCATGAATATGATACTTACAGGTTCAGTATGGATGGCTCTCCTCACAGGTGCTGTGGGGTTTAGTTCTGTGGAAGTTCTGCCAACATGACGCAATCTGTAATCACCTGGGATAAGAGTCTTGAAGAACTGTCTAGATGAGTTTGGCCTATGGGCATGTCTATGAAATGATGTTCTTAATTAGGTCAACTGAGGGGCAAAGACCCATCCTGGATGTGGGCAGCACCATCTCTTGGGTTGGGCTTCAGACTGAATAAAAAGTTGAACAGATATATATATATATATATATATATATATATATATATATATTATATATATTCTCTTTCTGCTCTTGACTGTAGATGTGACTAGTTGCTCCTAGTTCTGGCCACCTTGTTTCCCTGCATCGACAGACTGTGACCTGGAATTATGAGCTAAGTAAGCCCTTTCTCCCTTAAGTGACTTTTGTCAAAAGTATTAATAACAACAGGAAAGCAAACTAAGATTTGCATGCTAAGCTGACAACAAATTAGTATTTCACTTTATATCCATTTCATATTTTGAAGTATAATAAAGGTGTGAGGGATGGGAATGAAGTAATTTCAACATACTTGCACCATACATGAGAAATGATCACCTTTGTTGGTGGCACATGGGAGGGTAAAGATGGGATGCTCAAAAGTTCAGGGTCAACCTGAGCTACATACGAAGTTTGAGGCCAATCTGGGCTATGTAGACCTTGTCTTGAAAATAACAAGTTGAAGTAGTTGATATTATTCATAACAGAAGCATATATTTTGGAAAATATTGTCATGAATTCTTCCATCATCAAAACCCAAACAATGCAGTCATCAATGACAGAAATCTTCCTGTGACCTTTTGGATGTTTACAGACATTGGTTACTGCCAAGGTAAGTTTGCATTTTCTAGAACTGCATGTCACCATATAGCACTGGCTTCTATTGATGCTTTTGTAATTAATCCACATCACTGCATGTACCGTGGTTTGTTTATTCCTTTATTTGTTGACAAGTGTTTGGATGGATATATCCAGATTTTGGATATTACAATGGAGCTGTTGTGATCATTCCTGTGCAAGTTTTATTTAGTTGTCTGGAATAGAATGGCTTAGGTAGCTGCCTTGTGGATAACGGGAGAAACTGTAAAAATGTTCCCTAGGATGACTGTACCACTTTGTATTCTTCCAGAGTAAAAATCACAGTTGTTCCACTTCCTTACCAACCCAGGACCACGCCAGATTTCTAGGTCTCAGTATTTAAATAAACATGCAGAACCATCTCCTGGCTTGGTCTGCATTTGAAGATTGAGATTACATAGCTCTTCCCATGGGCATACTTACAGTCTTCCCATCATCACTGTCAAAGTGCTTATCTAAATCATTTGCCCACTTAGAAACTTATGTTGAATTCAAGATACTAAATGGCATTTCCCCAATATGCCTAGTGCTTTGAATCTTTCAGAGTATTTTTTGAAGAGTGTTATCAATTGTTGCTCAAGTCCAAGTTAATAATTTTTCTTTCAAAAGTTTTATTTGTTGACATACAAAAAACTGATAAGCTCAAGACTTCTGCTTGTTTTTTCTAGAACTTTCTTTTAGTTAAAAAATATAAATTCAATCTATTTTATTTAACTTTTATATAGTACAAAGTATGCCTCACAATTTTTGTTCTAAATAGACACCCAGTTATCCAACAAAACAAAATATAACCTTTCTCTATTGATTTATATTTTTATGCCAGAAATCATTTGAGGGATATATATGTTAGCACAAGACAGTGCAGAGGTTCCTCCATCTTGTATAGTGGCTGAGGACATTTTAGATTTAACTAGAATTTGATTACCTTGATAGGAAGCCCCATAGAAAATTACCCAACTCTATTCTAGGAATCTGAGGTCAAGATACTCCACTATATCCTAGCTTCTGTTAAGCTGCCTGCTTGTGCAAACCTCCCCACTTCAGCTAACTGTTTAATCTTAGCTTCTGCTTAATCTTGCTTACTTGTGCAAAACCTCCCCCTGAAGCTGCCAAGTGAGACTTGGAATGTGGTTTTTGCCTTTAAAAATCACTCACTCTAAACACCCAGTGCTACTCTTGGGTCCCAAAATACCTGAGTGTCGTCTTAGCCAACTGCAACAAAGACTTACAATTGGCTATCAACTGTGTTATCTCTGGTGGGCTCTCCCTAACATGTGTACTAGTGTGAGAATCTATTTCCAGACTTTATTGTACCATATTGATATGGCTGTATTTACACTTATCTGTTATCTTGTCTAGCTATACCTTTTAACAAGAAATTATGAAATATATACACCAATGTGCTATTTTTTCCAAGGTAGTTTGGTTACTCAAATACTTTGCACTTCAAAATTTTGAAGACAGACTCACAAATGCTATCTAAAAAACTGTTAAGATTCTTATTGTCATTCCATTGAATACATGTCAATTTGAAAACTGACATTTCACAGTACTGATGCTTTCAACCCCTGATGTGCATGCCACACTACTAAAGTTTACCTTCTCACTGGAGAATGCAGCATACAAGTCTTATCAAATCTATTTTCTCACTAGTTCACAATTTTATGCTCCTCTAAGTGGTATGCAATTTTCTCATTGTTACTTACATAGATATGAGATTTTTGTATATTCATTTGCATCTGAGTTTTAAATCAGGAGTGAACACTGGCTTTGTCAAACATCGTTTCTGCAACTACCAAAAGAATGTTTGCTTTGTGATAGACTGTTAAATTTCCTCATTATCCCAAATTTGAGTTCTTGAGAATCTCCTTTGGCTGTATCACTTTTTAATAGACTGCTGGATTTGAACTACTAAAATGTGATGTGGGATTATCTGCATTTATGTCAGTATGCTGGCCTTTCTGAGTTGGGTATCATACCCTGGTTTTACAATGCTGCAAGCACATGCTCAAAACGTGGTGCTTTCTTTAAATATATGAAAGAGCTAATCAGTTTTCATACTTGGCTTTTTTTTTGTCAGAAATACTTGTAGAATAGGTGATTTCTTTTATTCCCGATATTGATCACTTATGTTTATTTTTCTCAGTAGTGTGGCTGGTGGCTTATCACTTTTATTGCTAAGAACTAGCTCTTAACTTCACTATTTTCTCCCAGTTGATTTTGTTCCCATTGCATTCTTTTTTTCCTTTTTCTCACTTTGGAGCTCACATATTTTTCTACTTGCAGGTGGAAGCTGAGGTCACTGAATATAGAAATCTTTCCTAAAATAAGCTCTTGATGCTATGCATTCCTCTACAAATACTACACAGTGTGGTTTCCACACAGTGTGGTTTCGACAGTTTTAAGGATTTATCTTTAATTATTCAAGAGGAAGAGATAAGGGAGAGTGGGGGAGGGGAAGAGGGAGAGAGAATGGTTGCAGAGGCCATAGGAGGTTGTCAAACTCTGTGGAGCTGGAGTTACAGGAAGCTGTGAACCACCCAAGATGTATACAGGGAACCAAATTTGGGTTCTCTGGGAGAGCAGTATATTCTCTTAACCACTGAGTTTTCTCTACTGAATCTCATTTTCATTCAACTCAATACACTACTCATTTTATTTTTCATATTTAAAGTTTATATATTCATGTTTAAACTAGATTTCATATGTTCAGTACAGTTGGATAGTCTAAAGGTTTCAATCTGAAAAACTAACTTTCACAACCTAGTCAATGTAATTCTAGATATGTGTTTAATCTCCCTGTTTATTTTTTATTTGTCCCATAATTTATCTTTTTAACTACCTTCTTTCGGATCTCTCTCTCTCTCTCTCTCTCTCTCTCTCTCTCTCTCTGTGTGTGTGTGTGTGTATGTGTGTCTGTGTGTGTGTATGAGTGTATTAGTGCAGCACATGGGTGCCACAGTCCACAAGCAGAATCAGAAGACAATCAGGAATGTCAGTCTTCACCTGCCAGAGTTCTTGAGGCCAGGTCTTTTGTTTGCTGCTGGGTATGTCAGTCCATCGGGGTGGTCCACAGGTAATAGGGTTTCTGTTTCCGCTTCACACTTCATAGTAGACACAACAGTATTACAGATATGGTCTGCAGATTTGCTGTGGATCCTAGGTATTCAAACTCTTGATTCTCATCTATGTGTGACTACCCATGTAACCATTTCTAGACACTTGGGTTTTTTGTGGTTGTTGATGTTTTATGGTTGTACCTTATCATTTTCACTAGTTTATTAGTTACTTATAAATTTTTTTTCTATTACAGCTGACATTCTTTCTATGGCAGTCTACTTCCTGGTAGTATCATTCTGCTTCAGTTAGTATCAACACCTCAGGGCAAGACACTTCACTGCATCCTCCCAACCTTATCATAGCCCTACATCACCTTCACCTTGCTTAAGAACGCAGTAACATTTTACATTCACCTTTGAAAACCGGGAAATGTCTTTTGTATTTAACATTTTTCGTCTTTGTTACTTTGTGTTGTTATAATTTTATGGTATCCTTTGCCTTTGTAAACATTTCCCGGCGCTCCTCTCTTTGTGGTGGAACTCTTTCAGCCTTTCTAGGTCTGAAGAAAAAGTTTCATTTTGTTTTCAGTTTCAAAAAAACATTTTCACTGAGTATAAATCTGAACTGCAGATCCACCTTCAGAACTTTGAAGACATTCTGCCATGCCATCCTTTTCCTTCTGTGTCCTTTTTCTTCAGCTTCTTTTTCCAATTTTCCTTGCTGGCTTTAAGAAATTTGCTGTCATCTGTGTGAGTATATTTCAGGGATGACTGTGCTATGGTGCCAATGCTAACACACAGTAACTATTTTGCACATTTTTGTCTTTTGTTTTCAAATTTCCAATGGGGAGGTAAGGTAATCCCTATTATTCCATTTCAGCCAGATGAAAAAAGGTTCAAGTTCAGATTGTCAGCTGTTTCTGTTTTGAATGCAAAAAATTTATTTACTGTACTCAGCATTTAATCCATGACAAGTGCTTCATTTATACATATACCATTACTACATCATTTTTATCAGATCCCTTTTAATAACAATATATACACCTATAGAAAAGGGGAGTAGGAAAATATTAATAGATTAAAATATAGCATATAGACAAAGTACTTCTGCATTCTAACCTTGTTTGAGTGACATATAAGGAAACTTGTTACAAGTCATAATGCTGCCATATCCAGCGAGAAAAGACCACAGCATCACCTGGGAAAAGTCACATTCTTGTTTTGTTTTTGGAAATAATTATTCATAGGTTATATTTATTAAATAGATCCTTATACCTTCTATCACTTTAGAAACCCATAAAGTTAGGAAACTAAGCTACATTTTAGTAAGTCATTTTATACCAGAAAACAAAACTGGGCAACAGACCTATATACAAAGTACACAGTTGAAATCTTTGGGCAAGAGGCAACAAGATTGTAAATGGATGAGTAGTTCTCCTAACCAAATCCTATCAAACTGTGGATCACAGCAGGCAGAAGAACATGACCACCTGCTCCAACATGTAAATTCTTTTCATGATGAACCTATATAAATAATGCTGCAGTAAGGCAAGAAATAGAAAAATACTATTTGTAGCATACTATAATTAGATAAAGTTATGGTACAAAACACAGAAAAAATATTATGCTTTTCACATGCAAGGAGAAAATGGCAACAATATTGTGATATTTAGCATCTTACAATAAATTTTCATTGATTATAAGTTGAGCCATGGTGATTAAAACCTTATTGTATGATTTTGAATTCTATTAATTCATTAGACAATCAGCAGATGTACAGCCCTTGAATTTTCCAAAACTTTAGAAGTTTTTCATATGTAAAGTTAGGTAACCAGAGTATAAAGCCCTCAGAAACAGAACACAGCAACAGATATGCCAAAGGCACTATGTATCTGTACAACTAAAGCTTCAAAATGTACCACACATATAAGCAATAAATAAGTCATACCTGATGCCATCATGCTAACAAAATAATTATCAGTAGCATGAAAAAATCCAATTGCCACTTTAAAATTTTTTCTTCATAAAAAGTACACGAATGTTTTAAATGTTGACTACCTAAAAAAAAATTGAAATACAATTTGTCCATCAAAAATATGTTTTTAGTCATTTACAAAACATAAGAATACCCTTATATGCACATTTTCTTCTCTTAGGAAAAGGGCACTTAGTGTATAGCTAAGGCATTCAGAAAATACAGATCCTGTTGACTTCCCTAGTAGGAAGATGGTATTCTGTGTAGTTTTAATATAAAAATATAAATATGTCTGACAGAGATGGAATAGTGCCTGCTGCAAAATCCACTGTCAAGGTCATGAAAACAATACTGATTCTGTGTCATTCTCAGTTGCCAGAAACTTCCCAAATCATAAAAAATTAAGGTATTTTGAGTCTTCAGAAGTGGGCCCGTAGTCTTTTGTTTTCTTCTCGAAGCCTTTCAATTTCAGCCACCAAGCCTTCATTGACCGAGTACCTTTCCAGCAAACAGTGTATTTCATTCTGGAAAAGCAGGGAAATGGCTTTTAAATTACTGGCTCTTCACACACTCAGCAGGCTGTGTTTTACACACACTCAGCTGTCACTTCTTTTATGCTCAATTAACTAGCTAAATGGCATTTCTTAAACGTAACCACAAAGATTACCAGAGAAATTAAATATCTGGAAGATTTACAGTCACACACTTGGGAATCTTTTTGCTTACTCATCAAAGAACAAATCTGTGAGAAAGAAGCCTCAACTATCAAAAGTTCAAAAGTAGGTGAGCAGCTAAGATCTACTTCACTTGTTAAGATGTCTGTAACTCCACTCACCTATGGTGGCAATTAGCTGTAATAACAAGTAAAAATGTATTGGCTTTTCATGGATTTTTTTTTTCCCCTCAGATCCACACACTCTACATTCTTTAGGACACTGTTTGCTATACATACCATTTGCACATGAAACTGTTTAATCATCTCTACTTGCAAATTCACAATGTCCTTATGGCAAGCTTCCCTAGGAAAATATAAAGTCCTGTTAAAACTGTACAGTGTAACAACGGTAAATCATTCACAAAGCATTTTCATTATTTACATGAGTAGGTATTAATCACACATATGCCAGTGCACAGTGTTGTTTACTGTGTGCCTGGCAGTACAGTGATTCATTGACTTGAAAATTCAGGAACTCATTCATCTTCACAGTGATAACGAGCATTTTATCAATGAAGAAACAGAGGCAGAACAGTTCTAATTCATCTAAAGTCCCACAAAGGGCTGAACAGGTTGCCAGCCGGGCTGGCCTCCTCTACCTCTCAGGGTACTACACCCCTTCTTAAAGAAAGGGTCACTGTGGAGAGATAGACTAGTAAGCAGGCCAGAAAGCTCACTGTCAAAGTCTTAGCTACTGAAAAGAGGACTGCCAGTCGAAGGGAGCCATTTGTTTGGCTCTGACTACCTCATGCCTATAAAGGAATCAATAAAAGTTACTAACTAAAAATGATAATACATTATAGCACACATTATCAAATCATGGAAACTCCCATGTGTTCCCATCTGATATCACTGCTTAACTCTTGCAGACAATCTTAAGTCTGAATGTTACTGAGCAAAGACATGCTTTTCTTTAAAAGTGTATCTGCATAACAATGTGATTTAATGTTTGCACTATGCTTGCTTTTAAATGTTACAAAACAAAACAAACAAACAAACAAACAAACAAAAAGAACCAGTAACATGCTCTAGAAGCCTACAGTGGTTTATGACACAATTTAGAAATCCCATGTAATCCACTTGCTGTACCCTGTTCCCATGCTCCTGGCAACTGACACCTGAACTGCTTTCAGATTTCATCATTCCCATTTACTCTAGGCAATCCTGTATGTACCTTCAACGGATACATTCCAGTGTCCATAGATAATACATGAGGTATTGAATTTCCATTATTCCCACATTGTTATAAGTGATTGTACACACACACACACACACACACACACACACACACACACACACACCCACACACACACCCCTCAACTAATACATCCCAGTGTCCACAGATGACACATTGGGTATAGACTTGTTTACTTCTATGCATTCACACAAATGGCTTTTCAGAATGGTAGATGGATGGATTTGTTTACCACCAACACAACAGAGCTCTGCACTTGCTCTGTCACCTCACCAAAGCCAGGTATTAGTACACTTTCCAGTATTTTGCCATGAAAGTGACATGGTATCACAATAAATCCTCCATTTTTGGTTAGCTAAGTGGTTGAGTACTTTTCTGAGTTCACACACTGTTCCTCTTATAGAATACGCTGTTCATGAAATTTTTACTATTCATCATAAAGTTTTTTTGACAGCGTCTGACTTTGTAGCCTAGGCTAGCTTGGAATTTCTGATCCCCTTGCTCCTGAATGCTGGGGTCATAGGCATGCAGCACCTCATCTGACTCACTGTAGACTTACAAAATTTCTCCTTTGCTAACAATGAGATTAAGAATTCTATTCATGAGACAACATAAATCCATTTGTATTTCATCATTTGGAAGCTATGTTTAGTTCCATGTTCCCCTTTCTAATTGGGGTGTTTGAGTTCTTTGTATATTCTAGATACTAACCGTCTGTCAAATATATCACTGATACTTTCGGATTCTTCACTCAAATGATGTCTTTTGCTGTACAAAAGCTTTTTAGTTTTAAGTCGTGCCATTTGTCAATTGTTGGTATTAACACCTGTGTTACTGGGGCCTGCTCAAAAAGTTCCTTCCTATGGCAATGAGTTCAAGCCTATTCGCTACCATACCCTACTTACTGTCTACCAGAGTCAGAAGAGCAGGTCTAACATCAAGGTCCTGATCCACTTGGAGTAAAGCTCTGTGCAAGACAAAAGAATGATCTAGTTTCATTCTTCTACATGCAGCTATCCAAGCTGACCAGCATGAAGATGCTGTCTTTTCTCCTATGTATTTTTGGCTATTCTGTCAAACACACACATGGGTATAGGTATAAGAAAAGTCTGTGTCCTCAATTCTATACTGCTGAACTGTATGTCTGTTTCTATGCCAGTATGCTGTTACTTTTATTATTACAGTTCTGTAGTATAACATTGTCTGGGATCATAATGTCCCCAGCAGTTATTTTAGTGTTCAGAATTGTTTTGGCTATCCTGAGTATTTTGTGTTTCCAAATGAAATTTAAGATTAACTTTCAATTTCTATAAAAAATCGTATTTTTGTAACTTTTGGTAGGACAGCCATTTTCACAATATTAATCCTCCTGATTCACAAGCATGAGAGTCTTTCTTATCCTCTGGCACCTTCAGTTTCTTTCTTCAATGTCTTATTTTTTAATTACTTTATTATTATTTTTAAGTTTTTTATTATACAAGTCTTTTACTTCCTTAGTTAGATTTATCTCCCCACTCCCCACCCTCAGGCTATTATGAATGGGATTGTTTCTCTGAGATAGAAACAAAATCCTACTAGAGGAGCCACTAACATTTGGTAGCTGCTGGGAAAGAGAGTCTCCTTTAATGACATGACCTTGGGACACTGATCACATTCCAGGGCAGGGCCGACTCCCAAGAGTAGTTGGGGTCTGTGAGAAAACTCACTCCATAGACCAGGCTGGCCTCAAACTCAGATCTTCCTGCCTCTGCCTCACAAGTGCTGGGATTAAAGGCAACAGAAGAACTGACCAAGAAACACTTTAACATATTCAACATCTTTAGCCATTAGGGAAATGGAAATCAAAATGACTCTGAGATTCATCTTACACCTGTCAGAATGGCCAAGATCAAAAACACAAGTGACATCTCATGCTGGAGAGAATGTGGAGCAAGAGGAAAGCTCGTGCACTGCTGGTGGGAGTGCAAACTTGTACAGCCCCTTTGGAAGTCAGTGTGGCGGTTACTTGGAAAACTGGAAATCAATCTATCATAAGATCTGGCTATACCATTCCTTGGCATATACCCAAAGGATGCTCAATCATACCACAAAGACACTTGGTAAACTATGTTCACAGGAGCATTATTTGTAATTGCCAGAGTCTGGAAACAAAACAACTTAGATGCCCCTCAATTGAGGAACGGATAAAGAAAATACAGTACATTTACACAATGGAGTATTACTCAGCTGCTAAAAACAAGGACACCAGGAAATCTGAAGGCAAATGGATAGAACTAGAAAAAAATCATCCTAAGTAAGGTAACCCAGATGAAGAAAGACAAATATAGTATGTACTCATCATCTTTGGTTAGATGCATTCCCAAGCAACTTAATTTTCTGTTGCAACTATAACAAATTTAATTTTTCTTCTCTTTAACTTTCAGTATGATAAAAGCTGTAGTAAAAAACAGGGAGTATTAGCGATGTATTCAGAGATACAGCCTGTGCCTACCATGCTAAGTCCCAGAGTTGTGTCTATTCTCCAGTACAGTAATAAGACAATTTGAAAAGAATTTAGAAGTATATATTTAAAATAAAAAAGAAGGTATTAGAAAGGTTGGTGGCATAACTAGTAGAGTGCTTGCCTATCATACAATTGGCCCTTGGTACGGTTCCCAGGAATACGACAACAAAAGACAATCAGACAACCACTAACATAGCCAGGGGTTCAAAACTTAATTGTCTTGCACAAAAGGAAAATTCTAGATCAGGTCCATGCATACCTCTGCTTTTCCATCCTGCAGGTGTATTTATTTCAGTATGGCAAACCAGGCTGAGGTGCAGCAGGGGCCTGGCACTTGAGATACTCTTCCCTGGTAGGGGAACATACCCTTCCCTGTTGAAAGCTTGTGACTACCAAGAAAGTCAAGGTGAGAGGCTTGACATCCTAAAGAGGGCAGGTCTATAGAAAGGTATATGTCCCCAGGAGACACCTGCAAGCTCCTTGCTAGTAGTTGTACTGGATTGGATGACAGGAAAGCAAAGATAAAGTAGCAGTTGAGGAGCAGAGAGCATTTGGACATTCTTAGGATGTTGGTAAACGAAGACCAAGACTAGAAGATGGAGTGAATACTCCAGACTTCAGGTGCTGTCCCAAAAGGGCAAAGACTGAGCCATGAGAATAAAGCGAAACTAGGGTAAAAGAACTATGAAAACCCAAACCCAGCAACTACAGAGTCAAAGAACCTGCCTGACAAATGAAAATCTTGAAAGACCACTTATGATGCCACCTCTCAGAGCTAATACCAAGAACAAGTCTGGTCACTTATGAAACTGTAACTGTTAAAATTATCCAGAGTTGCAAATACAAAGAAATTTAAACTAGAATCAAAGAAAAGAAAAGTTCTTCCTGGGAGAAAAGAGATCCATGACTCTAGACTGAGCCTATGTAGGAGAAGTTCCCCATGAGAAGCTGAAGAGAACTAGCTAAAATATCTATAGATTTTTAAGAGTCACCTGGAAACTGGCCACTGAGTTTAGAATCCAAGAGCCTCTGCTGTCAAGTCTGCACTAACTTCCTCCCCGAGACCTACACTAAGTGCTCCTACTAAAAATAAGGGAGAAGCAAAGACACAGGGTTGAAAGGGTCCCTAAGGCACAGATCATGTGACATCTCACAGTGGGGAACTAAGCCTCTGAAGCTTCACAGAGAGGAGCTACCATGAGAGCTAAAGGGAAAGGCTGAGTCCCCTCCACTGCCCCTCTGTGCCCACAATGACAGGGGTAACTGTATATAACCTACTGGAAGCAGAGACAGAGCAACTGAGAAACCCTGAGTCACTTGGGCCTCAATGCACAGAAAGCCTGGACAGACTCACTAAAACAAACCCTAGCAGTACAAGCAGTGGCAGCAGTGGTGAAAGAGAGAGCAGTCTCACTGGGACTTCGATTCTCGGCAGGTTGAAGAAGGGGAGGCCTGAGCCCATCACTGTAGAACCAGAACTGACCCTCGAATGCAGTAAATACTACATCACTCCTGAGCTGAAAACCTTTCTATTAACTCTGTGTTTAGTCCTTCATAAACACCGCCTTTTGCTCTCCTTTCGGGCCACACAGTTCCTTCTCTATGCATACATTCTTAGAATTTATAACCATGTCTCTTCCCACGCTGTTCCAACACACTTCAGTGTAAAACAAAAATCTCTTCAGCAATACCTTTCTAAGTTTGCCCAAGAAAATTGCTCGCTTTCTGTGTTTCCAACATCATTTTATTTGCACTAGACTCAGCTTCCATCTAGGCAGTTTTGCTATTAGGCCACAAATATTTATGCAGTGCTCAAAAACCCTTATATCTTTTAAAACCATGCACTGAAAAAAAGAGAGAAAGGACTAAGGCAGACCACTTATAATCTATGCAACTGTCTAAGTACAGTACTAACAAAAAATAAGTCCTACTTAAAAAAAAATACCAGTACAATTAAAAAGCATAGTAAAAGTCTGATACATAAATACTGAATATGATCTTACTGAGCAAAACCTAATGAAAGGGGAAAAGAGAACAGAGTGAGGATGTGAAGTTACAAGAGCAAAGGAAAACACGCCCAGAGTTAAGGAACAATCACAAAACAAAGACTTTCAGAATAGACCACATGGCCACAACCAGCGGAGAAAGCAGATGAACAGGGTTTCTGCATTTGCTTTGTTTATGTATCTACTTTAATCCAGTTGTTGTTACGTGACAAAATTTCCTTGTCATATTGTCAACCGTGCCCTATTTGGCAATCTTGAACAAATTAATTTACATTTAAATACAGATTCATCAGGATGCATATGGCCACTGTGGGAAAATCCCATTTTTGTATTCTTAATATCTGACACAACTAGGCACACCATAATTATCAAAAAGACAATTTTTCAAAACGAAAATTTCTAATATGTAAAAATGTATTTTTTTGGTTTTTTTTTTGTTTTGTTTTTGTTTTTCGAGACAGGGTTTCTCTGTGTAGCTTTGGAGCCTATCCTGGCACTTGCTCTGGAGACCAGAATGGCCTCGAACTCACAGAGATCCGCCTGCCTCAGCCTCCTGAGTGCTGGGATTAAAGGTGTGCGCCATCAACGCCCATCTGTAAAAATGTATTTTAAAAATATTTTAAACATTAAAAAGAAATGTTTAGTCAAATTGTCTACCACTGAGCTATACCCCCTAAAAAAATGTGTTGCCCAGGCTGGTCTCGAACTTGTGATCCTCTTCCCTCTGCCTCCTTCAGCAAATCCTACAGGTATGCGTTTGTGTGTGTGTGTGGGGGGGGGGTGTAAATGAGTTACAATGCTGTAAAATAGAAGTATAGTTTTTTAAGGATCCATCAAAATATTTTAAAATAATAAAAATTGAATGGAGACCTGAAAAAAAAAAGGAAGGAAGGAAGGAAGGAAGGAAGGAAGGAAGGAAGGAAAGAGGGCGGAGGGAGGGAGGGAGGAGGAGGGAGGAGGAGGGAGGGAGAAAGAAAGAAAGAAAGAAAGAAAGAAAGAAAGAAAGAAAGAAAGAAAGGTACACCAATAAAAACTATACATCTCTGATTTTCTTTCTCATTATAATCCAAGTAATTACAGGTCAGAAAGGGAAGCCCCTCCCTCCCTCCCTCCCCTCCCCTCCTCCTCCCTCCCTCCCTCCTCTCTTCTCTCTCTCTCTCTCTCTCTCTCTCTCACACACACACACACACACACACACACACACACAAATCTCAGTAACTGAAAATAACTTCCAAACTCTGAAATAACAATGAAATAGCAAGACTGTAGAACATGTAACTAAAAAAAAAAAAAAAAAAAATGTTTGATCCCGCAAATTTCAAAGAATGTACAGATAATCCCAGTATCTTAATATTCTTTGAGTGAAAAAAAATCAATTTTAATTTATGATGACCTAAAATCCTAGTGGCCATACCTAAAGGCAATAGGAGGAACAGTCATCAAAACATAACTTTATAATGAAAATTCAAATGATGGGAAGAACAGTACAGAAAGATAAAACTTTGTTTTCTATGATTTTGTGGTCATCAGAACCTAGACATATATAGCAATTACCAACGTGAATTCTGGTTCTGGTTTCATGCAAATAAAAACAAATTCAGTGACTAGAGGAAGAACAACTGCTCAGTGCTACCTGAAGTCATCCATAGTTTCTTGTATCATGTTCTGAATGAAGCGTATTTGAACAGAGGTCAGGGGTGCACTTGGCTGATTGTTCCCAAGGGTATCGACTATTTTTTCTGAGAGTGAACTGGCTATTCCAGCAGCCACAGAGGACGCTACCTTTGGAACTAAAACAAATGGAGAAAATAATAATAGTTAAGTTGGACTAAGAGACAACAAACATTTCTAAATAAGATTTGGTAAAGAAAGACTTGGGAAACTCCAAAAGAACATTTAGAAAAACCCACTGTTTGAAATACTAATTTTCAAAACTTTCTGTGTCATTATTTTATAATAGTCATTTACCAGTATATAGAAACTGCCAACTGTCTAACGTAATAACACATGACAGAGGGATTAGTCTGGGAGAAGGCCTGAATCATTCCTCTTATAAAGGTTGCATGTGACAAGCTGCACCACAAACCAGATAACCCAGGACAATTAGAAACAAACAGGAGGAACACCGAAGCCCAACAGTGCCACAGGCGAAGGCCTGGCGTTTAACAACTGCAATGGAATTGCCTCTGGAAAAAGAAATTCTCTCAGGCAGCTCTTACAGATCAACTCAGCTCGTTCAAATGCAACTGGGTCTTAGGAGTCTAAGGCATAAATTCTAAACATAAAACTTTCATACTTTTTTTTTTTTTTTTAACAGATTCCAAGTATTTAACCATGCCTTTTCAAAGAGACCCACTTCATTCTCTGGACACTGAATTAAATCAAACCCTTGTATGTTAGACTGATCAAATCAGTGTTGCTGAATTTAACCACTCATGCCTTCTAACAAAAAAGGAGAACTCATGCTGGTGACCTGTCTACAAACCCACATTCCTTTAACTTTACTGTGGTCTCTCTTTATCCCTTACTAGGGAAATAATCATGGAATTTCCAACTTCACATTTTCAAGCACAAGGACATTCAGGGTGCTTACTTGGAGTTGAGGATCTATTGACCGAGGGTTCATGTATCAACTGGGCTTCAATTTGTTTTTCTGGCTTTTCAAAATTTTCAAGATTTCTTGTTTGGTTAGATGATGGAGAGGGATTCAGAATTCCAGGTTCAGCACCAGACGAGATCAACTTTGTATTTAAAAGAAACAGTGACTTTAAAATGTCATTTCTTACTTGCCTCTATTACCCACAAATTTTTTATCTAGTTCTCACTTTTTCCCCCAGTAGGTAGGGGTCATGGAAATGAGAAGAGAGATTGAGAAGGACCTAAAACTAGTAGCAAAGCAAGTTAATAATCAGTAAAATGATTAATTAATAATGAACAAAGATGTGAATATTTACAAAAAGTGAATCTACTAAGCCCTTGTTGATTACACTCACATGCAAACCACTGGGAAGAGAAGGAAGGTAGGCCATCACTAGACACTCCCACATTAACTAGACAGAAATTATCTGAAAATAAAGACATTCTTGTACTTCTGACTTGATTATCTTTTAAGTTCTCATTTCAAATATAAACTAGAAAACAGACAGACATTTGCATACCTACAGTCTTGACCTTCCCACAACCTTTGTCCCCAAGGTGCTAACACTAGCGGTTCTTAGCCACCTTAGATTTGCTCTAACACTAAGAACAACATGACCACCAGCTTGCTTTAGGCTGCAGTGGAAATGTATTTTAAAAGAATTTCCCCCTTCTCTACTACACCTTTTCTTTCATCTCTACTTAAGAAATTAGGATTTTTTCATTTCAGCACTTCTCAAAGCAGACACAGTGAACTGAAAATATGAATAAAGACACATCACCCACTGTTTTAGCTTTACTTCTTAGAAGTAAGAATTAGTTGGAACTTTCTTTTCCTCAATGAAAATGAAGAATGTACACAGATACAGGGTTACAATATACATTATTTTATCTTGATTTTCTCTTTTAAACCAGAAGCTCTTTTCTTTGCTTTCAAGAGAATAAAAACCATTTCTCCTCAAAAAAAAGAATAGGTATGAGGTATTTTCTTGCAGATGTGTGGTTATCTTCAGCACACAGACCAGGTTTTGACAGGCTTCAAGGCTGTTCTTCAGTTATTAAAAACTGGCATCAAGATTTAAAACTTGGGTCGCCCTTTTTGAGTGACAAACACTGAATTCAGGCATTATGTTTTGGTGGATACCTGCTTCAAGGAGTCCTTCGGCTCCTGCTTCCCCAGGCATGTTTTCTTCGTCTCAGCTGTCAGATCATGACTTTCATTTTCTTCTTTCCCTGGAGAGTCCGTAAAGAGATTAAGAGGACTGGAGTGCAAGACCAGAGTGCCGGAAGTGATTGGATTTTTTCTCGACGGGAACACTGAGCTCATCAGTTGTGATAGAAAGTCAAGGCCTGAAAAAGGAAAAGAAATGCCATTTGCACATACCAGTTTTCAACCTGAAACACTTGGTATAAGCACGTATTTAAAATGATGGCCACAGATACATGGAGGAGGGCCTAGGCCCTTCCCCAAATGACGAGACAGGCTTTGATGATCCCCTGTGGAAGGCCTCACTGTCCTTGGGGGAGCAGGCAAGGGGTGGGTTGGGGGGGGGATTGACGGGAGGATGGGAGTGGGAGGGAGAGGGAACAAGGCAATTGATATGTAAAATGATTGTTTCTAAATAAAAAAAAATGGGAAAAAATGATGGCAGATAATTTGGCAGAAGAGCGGGATTTGGATTCAGAGGACCGCCTTATTTCTTAGCATTTCCTGGAACTGATGTGCGTTTGGGAGTGCATCCTTTCACAGCTTGGAACTTTGGAACTCTATTTCCTCTGTGCAAGTATGGAGAGTCTTTAAAAGTACATGGAGAGTCTTTAAAAGTACATGTTCTAGAACACTACTGCACTCCAGAGGCTTAAGGAAGACTAAGGTGTACAAGGACCGGCCCGGACTACATGGCAAGAACGTCTTTTCTTTTTTTATGAAAATAGTTTCAAAACAACAAAGCACAATCAATGATTAGACAGCATTAGTGCTTGACAACTGTTTTAATTTGTATGTGTCTGTGGCAGCCTGTAAGTTGACTTTTGATGACGTATGCCTTTGACCTCCACGTAGTATGCATTCCTCTCAGTTTGGGTATGCAGGAGTTAGACTAAGAAAAGGATCATGGAAAAAGTGGTATGATGTCACTTCCAAGATCAGGTCACAGTGTGGCTTCTCTCTCGAGGCCCTCTTTCTCACTGTCCACTTTGAGGGAAGCCGCTGCTCTGCTGTCAGCTTAACTGAGGGGATACCCAAAGGGCAAGAAGTAGCCTCTCCAGTCAAAGGGCACACAAATGAGTTTGGAAGCAGTGTTGAATGCAGCTCTGGCTGATTTCCTCAATTGAGGCCTCAAGAAAGGAAAGATCTGAAGCCAAAGATCTGGCCAAGTGATACTGAACTCACAGAAACAGTGAGATGCCAAGTGTTTGCTATTAAAGCTAAAGGAGTGGGAAAAGTTGTTACACAGCAGCTATGACAGTAGTGCTTCTGATTTTCATGAAGACACTTCCTGAGATTTCTTACCATCTCCTTTGCCTGTAGACTCATCACCTCCTTTGTTGACTACACCATCTACAATAAAATAACAATATCAAATTATTATTAAAAATATTGCAAATAAAAAATAAACTTTAAATTTTTCAAAATTGCAAAAAGAAAAAGAAAGAAGGAAGGAAGGAAGGAAGGAAGGAAGGAAGGAAGGAAGGAAGGAAGGAAGGAAGGAACTGTAGCAAGTTGGATTTCCTATTTGCTTTCCCACTGACACTCTTGAGTATGGCTGAAGTCAAACATCATCAGGAACTAACACAGGGTTCCCTCTGACTCTTTTAGCTTCTTGCAGAACAGCAAATATGAAAGCTCATTCTATGCTCATGTAAGGAGACAGCAGCGCATGAACAAATCTGAAAATAGGTGCCAGTGCTCAACAACAGTTTTTAACTTGTTCTATTTGGTACCTTTTTGATTTGGGGCAAGCGTCTATAAAGTTAAACTATAATTTTTGCATATTTACACTAGAGATAATGGCTTGATTATCTCAAAAATCATTTGGGTAATTAATTGAAATAAGAATACTTTACAAGCATTATAATGTCATAAAAACACCTGGCTTTACTGATATTAACTTCAATCACAAACTCTTACAATAGTGTAATTATAAATTACCAATATATAACAAAAACTGTGAACTCAGTGTTCACATATTAACAGGAGAATGGGCAAAAGCCACTACCAGAAATACAAATAGCCAATGAGCAAATGACTGCAGATAGGAGATCTGTGTACATAACTGCACACCACATACTAACATACTTTGCTCTCACCTAGTAGCTATACATATTAACACACTCTTCTCTTTCTATCACCACACACACACACACACACACACACACACACACACACACACACACGAACGCTCGCTCAGATTTTTTAAAGTTCTTGGATTCTTCTTAATTTAAAAATTGTTTTAACAGATGAAGAAACTGAGGCACAAAGATTAAGCCTTTTTCTTAGAGAACTACACTCTTGAGATTGACCAATTCAACAAAAGCAAGCATTATATTTGACCATGGTTTCCTTACCACAAAGATGAAGCCTCAAAAATGGATACACAATTTTACAAAATGGATACTCAAATTTTACATTTGAAAAACAGTGCAGCAACTAAAAGAATAGGTAGGTTGCTCATGAATTTTCACTTTGCAAAAATGCCCCCTCCTTTAGTCTTAAATAGATAAGTTGCTCTCTTCTCCCCTCCACTCCCCCCAATACCCCCCAGGTAGGGAGGTGTGTGTGTGTGTGTGTGTGTGTGTGTGTGGTGTGTGTGGTGTGTGTTTGTGTGTGTGTGTGTTGTGTGTGTGTGTGTGTGTGTGTGTGTGTGTGTGTGTGTGTGTGTGTGTGTGTGTGTGTGTGTGTGTGTGTGTGTGTGTGTGTGTGTGTGTGTGTGTGTGTGTGTGTATGTTTAAATCCTCTACTATGGACACTTAGATATTTTTCTGGTTTTTCAATATTATAAAAAAAAAACAGTAAACACAAATCTTACAGATGTCTCTGAATATTTTCTAAGGTAAATTGGTAGAAATGGAATTAACGGGCCGGAAAGTATGAATAATTTAACTGTCAAATTGTCCTCTAGATATTTGCCTGGATCACTGATGATACTGCTATTAGCAATGAACCCATTCCATTAAGGAATGTGAGCCTCAGTAGAACTAAAAAGCACAGCTGGACAATGACATACTGTGTCTATGCAGCAAGGTGACAACAGTTATTTTTAATAGTGACATCTACAGGGTGGTGGCAGAGATGATGTAATATACACATGAAACTATCATATACAAGTGCAAAAGAAGAGGCAATATATTACCCAGCCAGGAAAACACTGAATAAATTATCAAGTAAATACTAATAATCTTTATTTTTACATACCAAGCATCCAAGATTTTAGGGAGGTTTATTTGAAGCAGATACAAGTCAAAGATTGTTTATAATGGTAGAAACTCCTTTAAGAAATTCTGTTGGCACCTAAGCTCAGACACAGCAATTGCCCAACATACAGAAGACCTTGATGGGATCCCCAGGACAGGGGTTGGATCAATCTTTATGGAAATTAAAATACTATCTTAGGAGCCATGTCCAACAGCCAGCATTTGCATTAGCATGCTAATTTCCCACATATAGGGTACAGGAAAGATCCCACTCAGGAACTGAGAAAATGCACAAACCACTGTATGACTTAGACCCACACCTGAGAGCACCAAGACACCACACCCACTGACCTGAACACTTACCATCTCTGACTGGTGAGAACATGTCACCTAAGCTATTTTCCCCAGTATCATCAAAGTTGGAGAAATCTTGACTTCTTCCACCATCTGCTTCCTTAGATAAAATATCTGTATTTATGCTTCGATGCAAGCCTTGGGAGAATTGGATACAAAGATGAGTGTTGTAACATGCATCTAAGTAGCTACCATAAGAAGCTAGCATGCAAAAATGAATGTTACCCACACTGTGGCAATTTTTTAACTGAGTACTAAGAAAGGCAGCGGAATATGTCAGTGAAGGATTTTTCCATATAAACAGCTCTTTTCTTCACAGGAATCACTTCAGTAGAAAGTTTCTAAAATCATCAATATGCTTTTGCTGCCCTCTTTAAAGTACACTGAATACAATATATGTCTCTTATGCTTATGACTGCCTACAAATGACTAAGACAAATCTACGAGGCAAACAGCATGACAACTAAGGTACAATGTGAATCAGCTAACATTTATTCTCCAACTTGCAGAAAGCAGACCTCTTATCCCCATATAAAGTCTTCTGTCACCAAGAGTGGGAGCTTAACTTGACTCTCAGCATTCTCAAACTAATGGACTTACTAACTCACTTTATTACTAGCCATAAGGAAAAAAGAGTATCAGACTCATAAAGAACAGTGCAGTAGGCAACAGTAAAGGGTTTGCTAGTAAGTACATGACTTTAGAGCTAAGGCTTTGTGGGAGAAACCATAGATTAAGAACCATCTTGCTTGTGATAGGAGTGTGAGTTTCTGAGAGATGCAGCAACTGGGTGAACTCCAGCTCCTGGACTGGCAGCACACTGCTATATATTTTTAAAAGGAGCTTGACGGCACCTTGGTCTCAAATGGAAACTGAAAAGCCTAAAATGAACACACACAAAAAAAGACAACTGAATTTTCAAAGCTGACCAAGCCCAGCTAAAGAAATCAACTTAAAAGAAAAAAGCAACTGCTAGAAAATCAGAGCAGCTGTAGCTCACAACACTGACAGGTGTTTAGAGCAGTGGTTTCAGCCAGACACAGAGGCACAGCTATAAACCAGCACTGGGAGGCTATGGAGTCCAGGTTAGCTTGGGCTACATAGTGAGAGGATGAAAGGGAAGAATGTGGGCAGGGAGGAGCTTACTTCCTTTTTTCTAGGTTTTTAACTTTTTGAATGAACATCCTAGCCTTTGAAACAGAACAGAGGGCTAATATCATAGAAAAATAGTACTGAAGCCTTAATTTTCACTTGTTAAAAACTGTTATTTCCTACTTAAACTGAGGACCAGCAACAAGTCTACAGAGGCTCTTTTCAATAACTAAGTTGGATAACTCTAGTAGAAAGAAGAATTTTTAAAACTTTAGACTAATTGTAGATAAACTTCAAAGTAAGTCATCATCATGGTCATGATTGTGACTACACTATCACCAATACTATGGTTTACCAAGTGTCTCATGTGCCAGTTACAGATTCACCACCAACATATTGTTTATTGAGTGTCTCATGTGCCAGGCACTTGGGATACATCTTCTTGGACTGCCATAACCATCCTAATCATTAAACATTATCTTAGTGTATAAAGGGAAACCAATGAGACTATAGAGGTCAGGGCAGCTCAGTCACAACAGTGCTTGCCCTGCATCAGTAGAGGCTAAAGATGATCGCCAGACCACACAAGAAAAGAATAGCAGGGTGCCTGCAGTCCAAGCAATAGGGAAGCTAGCTGGCCAGCAAGCTTGGCAAGGTCCAAAACACAGAGAAACTCTTGACTCCAAACATAAAGTGGACAGTATCTAAGGAATGTGGCACCTAAAGCTGTCACCAGGCTCCCATGTGCATAGGCATGTGCACACACAGACACAGACACAGACACAGACACACACACACACACAGACAAGTAGGCCAAACACAGCTGTGTCTGTGAGACAGAGTAAGAAAACATGACTAGGACAAAGTGCTGACTGTCAAATGGCAGGCTCGGGAACTTACCACTATGCCTAAAACTTCTCTGTAAGTGGACAGTTACTTCAAAATAAACAGAAATCTGTTTGCCAGGACAAAGCAAAGACTTGCTTTGCCAGACAATTTGAGACTCTGTTAAGGCTGTCACTAATGGGTAACCCACCAGATACAAGCCTTAATTTGCTAGTGAGTGTGGTCATCCTTAAAGAACAACTATTTGTTAACAACGACATTCTAGTTCACAGCTTATAAACTACCATTTTAATCTTTTAAAGTTATGAATAAGAATTGCAGAATCATTTATGAAAATCATAGCAAATTTTCATAATACAGCTAAGTCAGCATTTTAGGAAACATTATTCAGTTATATTTCAAAAATAATTTCTTCTAATGCAACAGCCACAGTGTTTGTCTCCAAGTTCTTAAACATGAACCTAGTTACTTTCCTGTATGTTGTGACTATTCTATGAGAGCAACATATACCCTTCACAGTAAACTGATAATGAAAATAGTTATCCCCACACTATCAAAATCAACACATTTGATTTTGTCAAAGCATTGGTTTTGCTGCTATTTAGAAATAGTAAATTCATACCGAGAAGCAAGGACCTGTCTTGCAAGGTAAAAAGCAGGGTATAGGCATCACTACTGAGTGTAAGGTGCTTTTTGAGAAGGCAGGCTGTGGTCCTAGTTTCTACTCTTGGTGCAGTAAAGCCTCTCCTACACCACAGCTTTCTCTGACAGGAAGGAGTCAACAGGGTTATCAGAAGAGATCATCTATACACTATAAACTCCCAATTAACAAACTACTAGTTTAATGTATGCCAGGCATTTCCAAATATCTATCCTATCTCCTGACTTCTCATTTTGTGATATGAAACATTAAGAACCATGAAGTCAAACCAGACAGACAGCTCTGGCGTTTCCACTCTGCTCATGACAGAATGAAAAACCAGCCAATCTGAGGAAGTGTAAAAGGGGATGACTTCTGAGTCAGCACTCCATACCTAAAATAATCTCACAACAGGAATTCAGCTAAAGAGAATAAGTGCTCCCAAGAGCTCTTTAACAAGGCAAAGTTAGTAGGTTTCATTTCTTTAAAGAATCTACAAGTCAGTTTTGCCTAAATAGTCAAGTGAATCCCAGGTTCTCATAATTACTAACATCTGGAGAAAAGAAAAAGCCCATAGAACACTCTGACATTAGCTAAGTTACCTGCTTTGTCCTGCACAGCAACAGCTCCTCTGCCCACAGCTGTCCTCACGGGCTGTGGGAGAACCGTGGCAATGGAAGGGGCACTTGCTCCTCTGACAGTTCCAGAA
Organism: Cricetulus griseus; assembly: GCF_003668045.3. NCBI lineage: Eukaryota > Metazoa > Chordata > Mammalia > Rodentia > Cricetidae > Cricetulus > Cricetulus griseus. Next base: position 158,738,493 of record NW_023276806.1, read on the forward strand.
TTCTGAGCAGCCCCACTGCCGCCACTCACAGAAATACTCCGTTTGCTCACTGATGTGGTCTTATTTGAGCAGCCTTTACTTAAACTTGACTGAATGGAACAGAACATTTAAAGGGTTGGGTTACTAATGTGTCATACTACACATTAATATTTTATAAATGTTCTGCTAAATTAAAAACTTAATTTTTCTTCTTATAAATCTGAAGCTTGCTGGAATATCTGAATTTTGCTCTGAACAAATATGCATTTTAGAATATTTTTGATGAAGGTTTACATAATAATTAAATATTAAATAAGTTTAAAATCAAGTCTCAGATGGCTATGTATAACATCACCATATAAAATATCTATAAATTAATACAATGCTGTGTTCAGTGGACAAGATATAATTTTCATTTTCTGAGCTAGGATTTTTAGTAAAACTGGAAATGTTGATAAGAGAATATCTCACCTTCATCAGAGATGTGGAGTACTGAAATGCTATACACTGTACAGATGTCTTGTGGGCACTGATGGTTTTCACTGGTGACTTCAGCATCCTTAAGTCATATTGATATATTTTCCCACGGGAAGATCCAATAGCCAAAGTGGCTCCATCAGGCATAAAATCTACTGCAGTCAGAGGAGTGTCAGCCACCAAAGTTTGCACTAGCCTTTTGAAAAGGAGAGGGATTTGCAAATGCATTAGTATATGTAGGCATATCAGCCTATATGGCACAACTATTTATCAAAAACACTTAGCCAGAAATTGTCAAACAATGTGTATCCCAAATAGTTGCTTAAAGCACTTTGGAGTCTGTCTCAGACACATGTAACCTGTAAAGAACTAAACATTCCACCCTACCTTTCCACTCACATCACAAAGGCACAGCCTACATTTTCCAGGTAGACCACCTACTTCCTGGAGTCAGTACTCTATGGCAGAGAGTGTGGCAAGTCCCTAGTGTCACTCCACAGACAGCCACCAGCCTCAGGGCTGAGCAGGCACCACATGTCCACTTAGTGGCCTGCTTGTCTCTGAGGGACTGCAACCTTTCACAGGAGCAGATGCCACTCTTCAGCTGTGCATCTCTTAACCAAAAGTCTAAAAGCAGCACAGTTCTTATGGCCAATGGAGACTGACTTGCTATTTACTGGTCTGTCTGGTACTAGACAAAGAGGAGAAAAAGGCTTTCTGAGCTCAGAGGCTGCCAGAAAGTAACTAAGTCACTGGCTCACTGGAGCAAGGCCCCATTCTGGTATCTCCTAATAGCAACCTCAGCATTCTACAAGATTTTCAAATACTGCTTATCGTTGAGGACAACTCTAGCAGCAATTTTTTGTTTTGTTTTTGTTTGTTTTTTAAATAAAATTCTAACGTAAGCACAGTTATCACAAACGAAGGGTTTGAATGGTTCAAAGATCATCTACCTAAGCAGGGCCAACATTTCTTAGGGACATCTGGTAATGTCTAAAAACTATCATACCTCAGCAAATGTCACAGTGCTTAGTGGGGAGAGACCAAGGACATTGCTGAAATATATTACAGTGCTCAGAGGGGCACCATTACTGAGAAACACCAGGCGAAAATACAATTAATTTAGAAACTCTGATACAGAAAATAAATTTTAAAACAAAACTGCTTTAAAAAATAAGTATGTTTAGTCATATTTTACAAAAGATTCTTAAGACTGATGAAATAAAGATATATAATGAAGATGTTTCTCTCTCTCTCTCTCTCTCTCTCTCTCTCTCTCTCTCTCTCTCTCTCTCTCTCTCTCTCCCCGTGGACTAAAAGTATCCTAAAACATTCATGCCATATCCATTATTCTTTTCTATATGACAAAATAAGAACTTCATATTAGATACATCAAATGTACAAAATACTAGATCTCCTTGATAGAAATTAGATGCCTGTGTAAGTCACAAATATGAGCATTCAGCAAGACAAGAGATTAATATCAAGTTCCAGGTCATCTTTAGCTAACGGGCAGGCATGAGGCCGGCCTTGGCTAGGTGAGACCCTAGCTCAGAACAAATACTCATGATATCACACTTACTTCTTACTTGAAGTGTCATAGAGGATGATTCTTTTATCCAGGCCTATGGTTACAAACAGCAGTTCATTGACAGGAGAGAAACAGATGCCTGAAGCTGGAGCCTTGTGCGTACTGTCAAAGCTGTGGTATGAACTCTGACTGTTCACATCCCAGAGCGTCACTACTCCATTATCCGAAACGCTGCCGAGGAGAGACTTCCTAAACAAGGAGTACTTCACGTGCCGGACAGGCTGTGATGTAAGGACATACTAATGTGACTGCCAACATTCAGAAACACCAGAAACATTACTGAATTCCACCAATCCTGTCTACACCAGGCTAGGTATTCTTTGATTTAAAGACAGACATATTTTAGCCACAAACCCCACCACGTTATTTAATGTGCTGTAAGATGATCCATTAGTTGAGTATCTGTCATGATTTTATTATCATGTAGAACACAGCTTTTTCAATCTCCTCCATTTCAGAGGAAAACTGTTACTATAACACATCCACATTGACTACATTGATTAACCAGGGTTAGAGCAATCACCATAAATACAGGGCATAGCCAGTCAAATCCCAAAAGAACACTGGGAGAGAATGAAAACAGCTTGCACTTGTTTCCTTTATACCCCTTGGATTCTGGGAAACATTGGTCTGTGTGGGGCCTGTGGAACTGAGAACCCAGCACAGAAGAAACACAGTAAGGCCTAAGTACAAACAAAGGAGGGATCAAAACTTCTAGACTGGGGCAGGCCTAACCTCCTCCTGGATATGCATCCTGAGGGCAGTGCTGGCCTTTCTCTAATCCCCACCATTAACACAAGCTTCCTTTCGAGTTCATCTGGTCTAGATGATTCAGGCTGAGTAAACAGGTCTTGGTTAAAATAAATTGAATTATGCCTACTTTTCCTAAAATACTGCTTCCAGATTTCTATTGGTAACTTAATTAACTGTGCTAACTTAAAATTAATTTTGCTTTAAAAACCTCATAATCTACTTAATTCTAAGAGTTTTTTCTCCAACAACAAAAATAAAGAAAGAAGTCTGACTAAAGAAACATATTACCAAACACTGACAGTAAGATAAATTACTGCTAATGCATTAAATGTGGTGCCTCACTTTCATATAGTTAAAATGTACAAAAAGAAAATGATTCACATAGTTTCCATTTTTGTTGAAGAAAAAAAGGACATCCAGATGAAGACAAAATCTTTCTTTTGGTCTATATGTGAGAAAGGAAAAAAAAAAAAAAAACCTGTAGTCTGATTGCTAGTTTTAGTTATTATATTTTTGTTTGGGAGTAAAGCTTCCTTCTGAAGTCCAGGTCTGACTGAACCTGGAATTGTCCTCTCCATAGATTATGAAGGATCTGACAAGCTTGGAGTGACTGCCTAGTATGCCATGCATTAGACCCTGAGAAATCCCAGCACTCCAGCAGTTATTACCACCAGAATTAAAGGTCAAGCTCACTTCAGCTATATAGTGAGTGAGTTGGAGGCCAGACTAAACTACAGGAGACCCTGTCTCAAAAACAACTGTTATTTTTAATTAGAAAAGAAAAAAAGTCTAAGAGAGAATGACCAAATGCCACAGCCATAAATAACTGCAGCTTTCTAAATTAAATTATTCAAAAGAGATACTGCAGTTTAAAATGTAGATTTTATGAGTTCAGTGAACATACAAACAGGATTGCTTATTTACCTCATGTGTAAACAATTTTCTTGTATAAATAAAATTGTTACAGGCAGTTTGGTGACGTAGTGTTTGGATTTACAGGTAAGAGCTGTCCTAATGTAGGTAATTTCAAGGCCACAGACCTCTGGTCCTAAGTAGGCATTCTGAGGTTGGCTCTATGAGGTAGTTACTTAGATCTAGGGATGAGAGAAGAGGGTACATACAGGTAAGCTCCAAGCTACAAGCACTCCAGCCCTAGTCTGACATGACCTTAGGAAGACAAGCTATTATCATCAGTTGTGTTCCTTTCAGACTCCCAAGCAGATTCTAGACCACTTCATTCCTCTCGGGGCTCCTAATTTTCTTTCTGCTCTGCCTCCTTTCTGCCTCAGCCTCTGAGTGCTGGACTTCCTAGAATGTTTGTACATTCATTTGGCAAACAACCAAAGTATAAATAAACAATAATTTCTTAAGTTTTCTATAGCACTTTTAAGAATTCATGAGGACATAGTCAAGATTTGAATGAAAGGTACAAATAGAAAAGTCAAAGAAGTAGTATTCTGTCAAAGGACATAGGGTTCATCATAATGTCAGCCGTGGCAGTGATCTGCCTAAACCATCCTAAAAATACTGTTACCCAGAATCTGCAGCAAATACACAGCTTGCTACTTTATGTAATGAAATTTTACAGATATTGATATGACCTGATTAAGTTATAACCTAAATTCTATATATTACTTCAAGTTTAGGTGACCTATTGGCAACATAGTAAGGGGGAAAGTTTAAAGATAACCATAAATATTTCTGATAAACCCAGCCTCATGTAGAGGCTTAGCCAAGATAAACCTCTGTGTTGTCAAGTAAACACTACTGTAATTAATGACCCTTCTGTACAGACCTAGGCACATGAATCACTGGCACTGCTGTGTCACAGTCTTTGACTTTCTTGCTAACTGTGCTATGCCCCATCAATTAATCAACTCTTATACATATTCTTTTATTGAAATAAGACTTTTTCTCATACAATATATTTTGATTGCTTTCCTTTCCCTCTCCTCCTCCCAGTTCCTCCTCCCCTCCCCTCCCCTCCCACCTGGATCTACCGTTCTGTCTCTCCTTAGAAAACAAACATCTAGGCTCTAAAACTACACAGAGAAACCCTGTCTCTAAAAACCAAAAAAAAAAAGAAAGAAAGAAAGAAAAGAAAAGAAAGAAAAAGATAAGAAAACAAGCACCTAAGGGTTACTATTTTAAAATAAAATAAAAACATATCAGAATAGCACAATGTAAACAAATAGAAGAAAAGAGCACAAGAAACAGACAAGCACTCCATTGCACATTTAGGAATCCCATTAAGACCATAAGTATTAGTCCTTTGCAGATTTTTTCCCAGAGACAATAAAACAATTATTTTTATATTTTACTATTTTTTTATCTTTGATTTTTTACATCAGATACTATCAATTTGATACCCCTGTCATTTGTTGGAGATATAAGGTTCAAAACTTCCTTTTTTAAAAAAATATTTTTTCTATTTTGTCATTTTTACGTAACACTTAATTGTTCAATGTTTAAACATTTTCTTGGTAAAGCACTTCCCGTGCTCCCTGCAAATTCTAAACAGCTGAACCCCAGCAGCACTGTTAACTTGCTTTCTGGGCGACCTCTTCAGATTGTGGGCTGTGGTTCAGCAACACGTTCATCAGCCTTGGACAGGACAGAGCCTAGAAACTCAAACACATGCAGCGCTTCTGATACTAACAGTAGAGTGCATGCTTAAATAAGGGCCATTGACCCAATGACGGCTTTTGCTTGTGTGGGGGGGAGGGGGAAGGGGGCAATATGGAAGCAGTTAAAGGCTCCCAACCATGTACTTGAATAAGCAGGCTGCTGCATGATGACTTATGGCTATCCACTGACTGAGGTGTTGCTGGGGACTGTGGACTCCCAGTTGGGTATTCATTCACCTTTCACCCTTGCAGCATCACCATGTACTTGCATGTAATGAGCCTGCATACCTTTCCTCTTGTTAATCTACTGTCAGTTCTTTCTGGCAGATTCAATTACTAACCTACAGAGAACAGGCAGTGAAGCTGTCTGCTGGGTTAATTTGTCCTTTGCAAACTCACTTCTTGTTTTCTTTCCCTTTGCCAGGTACCTACATTCTAAAGAAAAGATGCACCTAACTGATTAAGAAAGGAACAGGAGAAATATCACTCATTAGACCTCCTACTCACTTATCTTTATTTAGATTCACAGAACCCAGAACATCTGCTGCCTATCAGTACCATCACAATTCAAGTCACAGACATAGACACCATGGGATTAATGCTTGCTCTGGTGCCCACTCACTGTCTACGACTAAGTGAACCTGCTCCTAAATTTTACTGGAAAAAGTCAAAATTGGAAGAGATTTTCAGAACAATATAAAAATATAGTGCTTGTGATTATAAAACTTTGGAAATTATCTAAAGCAAAAGAATCTTTAGGTAAACAATATAATAAGTAATAAAATGCATATAATCACTCAAAATTACTTAGGAGGGTTAGTGTGACCCTGCCCAGGACACAGCACAGTGACAAAAGAAAGGCAGAAAGCAAATTTAGACAAAGAAAATGATTATGTAAGAAAGACAAAGCTATATATGGAAACACATAAGAATAATTTTCAAATAATTTCCATTAATGTTAGGAAGAGAAAAGCATAAGAAAAAAATCTCTGAAAATAGGTTCAAAGTAGCAATTTATTTTATGCTCATGTAGTTAGACTACTGAAGAACATAACACAGACACTAGGCAAGAACATAACAAATGATAAAGAAACACACAGATTATTAAGGACATGCTACCATGCCAAACTTTTCCCCAATATAAATTATACTGTTGTTCCTATAAACTTAAACATCACTAGTCTAGAAATAAAGCTCTGCAGTCAAATTTGTTTTAGTATAAACCCATGTAAAACATAAATTAAATTATAATTAAAAGTTTTCTGTATAACACTTCTTGGGGTCTCTACAACTGAACTATATTCCACCCCTAAACTTATTCTTTACAAAATAATTATAATTTTAAAGGTAACTAATAATTACTTGCAGCTACCATATCTCTGCACTCAAGGAGGCTTATTAATACTTACAAAATATATAAAATATAATATTCACTTAAGGAAAATAAGTGGGTTTAAAAATGTACTATGGCTCATTTTTAAATCTCAACTGCTTTACCTAAAATTCCTGTTTTAATCTAAGGCATCAATAATGTAGATCACATTTTTAACTGCTTGGGAAAAGGTAACATGGGTTAAACTCTGGCGGAGCCCAAGCTGCAGAATGTGCCCAGCACTGACATGCAATTACAGCTTCAGAAGCCGTCAGCCAGCAGCTCTGCAGAAGCAATGCAGTTCTTTTCCCTTGGAGAAAGACAGTGCTCCACATAAAACTAATAGCTTCAATTCAGCTCAGACATCTCAAAGTAAGATTCTAAATATATTCAGGCAATCTCATTTCTGATGAATTTTAGTCTGATGTAGATCCAGAGAGATGCCAAGGATTTGTCACTCCTCTCTAAGCCAATTTGGTGATCATTACACCCTCAAATCCTTGATTGTTTATAGAAACAAAAATAAAGTTTTCAGTTTAGTCATGGACATGTCCTGTGTCCTGTCTATGACTTTTTCTCAATAATCCAGACCCTAGGTACAATAAAATCAACCAACACCAAACTGAGCTGAACAACAGTATATTTGAATTTAAAAATGTCAACTTCTGACACACTTGAGAGCTTATAAACTGAATTATTTAAATGAATATTTAATATATTTGAAATCTCAAGTGAATTTTAATAAATCTTAAAAGAATGTTTTAATATATGCTAAAGCAGCAATTCTATGCTTCTAGTAATAATAGATTTACTGCAGTTAAATTGTAGGGAAAGAATCAATGTAAAAATGCCTTCAAATATTTCAATATTAAGTAAAACTTGAGTGTGCAGAATCATTACAATGACTTTTCTAAGAGATCTAGAACTGATCTTTACATATAAAGAAGTCAAGTTCTATTTTCTTGCCTATGAATTTTTTCTCTTAATGGTACAGCTTATTGAAAAACATGAGATAATACTGTGAGTATACACACACACACACACACACACACACACACACACACACACACACACACACACAGAGCCCTTTGTACCTGGCAGAGGCAAAAATGCACTCTAGTTTTTTTCTTTACCTTCTTACCACACCCCCCCAACCCTACTGAGTCTAGTTAGTGCTTCCTATCCACACACATGTTTAAGGTAGCCCACTTAAGTACAGGGAAACCTACAAGGGGTCTCCTTTCTGAAGAAAACAGCAGCCACTCACAACCTGAAGCTCTCTGCCTCTGGAGGTGTCAGAAAAATAGTCTTAAACACAAAATATGATTCCAGAGAACAAATTACAACTAGTAAATTAGCAGGGTTTGAAAGAAGCACACAAATTAAAGATGTTCAAACCAGGTTGAGGAGAAAAATCATAGAAGTGGTTTTAATGTCTTCATATGATTCATTAAACAGTCCCAATAGCAGCTAATGTTCATTGATCTCTTAGCCTAGTGTTGTCAAGTAAATACAAAGCCTACAGAAGCTACTGAAGAGATACAGGCTGCCCAAGGAGAAGGCAGCATGTCCAGGAAGAGCGCAGATTCTAATTGGTCTGACTGACACTGCAGATGAGTTTTATGTATCCCTATTTTCCTGAACTAGAAGATAAACTTAATTCGGTTTTCTGATAAAAATTAATCAACTAAAAATTTTTAAAAATTAAAATTGCAGCAATCTATCACCTAAGATTTTAAGAGTTTTTCTTTTCATGTGAGAAAGGGATATGAATAAAGATTCAGTCACTGTACACCTGAAGACATGTAGTGTTTTATCTGCCACTAGTTGTGGGTGGGGGGAGCTCTACAAGGTGGAGGGCTGGAGACAGTAGGACCCCTGAGCTTTGAAGAAGGAAAGGGGGAAATATGGAGTGGAGTGCCTTAACTGGGAAAGAAGGATAACGCAGAGGAAGGAGGAGGTGAGGGCTTAAATAACACTGAGGAGGTTTGAAAAAGTCATAGCAAGTCATATGATTATGTTTACCTAAAATCACATATATATGTGTATGCACACAGACCCCAAATGAAGTTATGCTACTTGAGGTGATAAAGCTTCCCCCAAGTAGTTCTCAACCTGCGGGTCACAACCCCTTTGGGAATGAACGACCCTTTCACAGGTGCTGCCCAAGACTATCAAAAACCACTATTTCCATTATGATTCATTTCAGTAGCATAATTGCAGTATGAACTAGCAATGAAAATAATGTCATGACTGGGGATCACCAAGAGGAACTGGATTAAAGGGCCACAGCATTAGGAATATTGAGAACAAATGGTCTAGACTATCTAACAAAAACCTCAGTACTAAGCACGAGAAACTTCCTTTTATGCATTTTGGTCAAAGAAGTTCAAAAGACCCCCAAAACAAAATAAGCTAGCACCACTCCCCTTGATTGCCTTCTACAACTTGAAGGTAAGGCTCTGTTGAAGACACTACATATTTTTATCATGGGGCTTGAGGAATCAAGCTGGTATTGACCTGAAAGGCTCTTCCCTGAAGTCTAACTCCCACAGTAGTGGAAGGCGCCATGTAAGCTGCCATGGGAGAAAAGTTACTAACAGTCCCTCCCAGCTGTAAAGCCCCTGAACTGCAATAACCACTGGCCAGGCAGGATACCACAACAGGGGATTAGACCAACAGCCATCTAATCCAGCTGAAGGCCTATTCAATAGGATAGAACTCATGCCTAATACTGTAAGCTTGGCTAAGAACCCATGGCTGGAGAGGTTACAGATACCAGAGAACCTACTACTGCCATTTTCTTAAACTAATATATCTTGCAACTGTATCCAGAAGCTTCAGATACTCCATCTTAAATAACCATTCACAACTTCCACCAAGCTAGGAAGTGAGCTGAGAGAAAATAAGGCTCCTATAGCAGCTGACCTCCAGTTATACATACTGTGTACGAGCATATATACTGTGTGTGAACTGAAAGCCCTGGAATCACACCTTCTCAACTGTAACTGAGAAAAACATACTAACCAGTAGCAATGCCTACATGAAGAGAATGCAATGTAACTCAGTGACCACTGGGTGTGAAACAGTAAATAGTGACAAGTCCCTATGTTGGCAATAAGATGCTAGCAAAATACAGAAAGCAGAAGTATGAGAATATATAGGGCCATATCTAGTTTGCATGTAGAGAGCCAGGCTAAAGTTTATGAATATGCTATGTCCCTATACAAAACACAACAGAAAAAAATCACATTACTCTGGTTCCTTGTAAAGATATAAATTTGACCAAGGTATGATTGTTTACAGTGGTTCCACAGTAAGGCTTAGGCTTTATATTATCAAAATCCAAATAAAGAGAAAACAGTGATAAAACATAGTTTCTTTTTACAAGATTAATATTCTAAAGAACCTATCTGTGAAAACTAAACCCATTAAGTCTCATCCATAAATCCTGGAAAACACTGTTATTCCTAAAGGGTTCTGTTGTTCAGCAATTCTAATTCTCACACTGATTTTGTTTAAAAAAAAAAAAAAAAAACACCCAGGAGTTTAAATGACACCAAAAACAGAGCTTAGTGTTGCCCAAGGTACCCAGTCTCCTGACAACACTGTACTTACTGGCCTCCTGCTCTGTTCTCACTCCTTCTATCAAATCCATGCTCCTTCCTCATTGCTTCTGTCATTTCCTCCATATGAAACACTCTTTTCCAAGAGTTCTAGACCAGCCTCTAAAATGCTCAGTAATTTCTAAATATGTTCGTACAGTCACACCTTTATTGTTTGTGTCTTCCAAGTAAGATACAAAGCTGGGCAATGGCTAAAGACAAAGACGTAAGCTGTGGTCACCACTATAAATAACGTATACATGTAGAGAGCTAACTCTAATAAATCAGCATGCAGCAACTGGAGAAGGTCTGTCACTATTCTAAACCACTTGCCTCACTCACAACTTGTGTATACAGCTCCCTTATTCCTTATACACAAGGACCGAAAGGTACTAATTGCCTGTCCAATTAAGTATCCTTTAAATTTTCCTTAAATAGCACATATTATTAAAATAATAATTTAAAAAAAAAAAAACCTTTTTCCAACAGCAAAGATCTCTTGCCGTTTGTCTAATACTAGCTGTGGCCAAAGTGATGAGAATAAAAAGCCTGGTACCTGGAGTTCATACCAATACCTACCTCACTCCTCTTAAATACAACATATCCAACTAAAAGATCTACCTTACTGGAAACAAGTCTAGAAACTGTCGAAGATTGTTAGCCAATGAATAGACTTATTAAGATATTTCTCATTCTTTTAAGAAAAAAAAATTAAATTATTTTTTGATCAAGGAAAATACCTAATTGATTAATTTTTTGTTCCCCTACAGATTTCTGTGCCAACCTGAAATGTATGAGTAAGCTTTGACTCTTTTAACTACCACATGCTTTTAAAATGCACTAAACTATCTAAATACAATAATGCCGTATTTACAGAACAGTATGAATGTGTATATCTGTCTTTATGGTCAATAGTTTGAATTATACAATACTTCTGTAACAGAAATGTTATAGAAAGATTAAAATCCTAGTTTTAGGACTGTATTATTAGAAAATAGTTGCATTTTGTTAAAAATACAGTTATAGTATAGGTCAAATATTTGTCTATAAGTAAATTCATACAAACACTCTAGAATGTATTAGCTTACTTTATTTTTTTCAATCACTACCATTAAAAATTAGCTATACATTTTCAAACAAGCTAAATAAAAATTTTAAATGTCAAATAATTTAAACTTATTTTCTTATGTAAAGCAATTCAAAATATAATTTATTAACTTCATTTTGAAAAAGAAAAAAAAAAAAAAAAAAAACATACTGTACCTGATTACTTCCATGGCCAAAAGGTGTACCAGATGTATTAGTGGTTACGCTGTGCAAAATAATCTCACCACTGAGAGACCCAGAAGCAATGTAGCAATCATTCCAATTGTATGCCACACAAGTTACTTCACCTTTATGATCCTGAAAGAAACAAATACAAGAACAGCAGCCATTAACCCCCATATTGTGATGAACAGAAAAGAGCACAGCTGTCAATCAATAGCTGTGCTAACATTTTCTTTCCAAAACAACGCTACTGAGATGATTAGGACCACACAACCAACATGGAGTCTCCACAGAAGACAGTTTTCAGAACCATATTACGTGTCCACGGACTCTGAAACATTCTAGAAGGATAACTTAATGTTCACCTTAGAGAATTGACTTCCATTGAAAGATAACATTTATTTCAAGTTAAATGTTTGTTCTTCAGCAATAATGTTCAACTAGAAAACACTGAAACATTAGCACCAACATGACAGAACAAATGCTAAACAGTGGCATCAAGGAATCAAAGGGATAAAAAAGGTTATCACTGTCAGATGAACTGATTTGAGAGACATAAAATTAAATCCAACCTTAAAGTGGGGAGGGGCAGTCCACACTTGTAATCCCAGCACTAAGACTAGCTTGTACTGCACAGAGTTCTAGGCTAGCCTGAGCTATATAGCAAGGTATTATTATCTCAAATGACCAACAAGCAAATAAACAAAAGAAGAGGCAAGTTATGGGGAAAGGAAGGAAGCCAGACCTAACAAAGTAGGAGAAAAGCAAAGAAACATCTGAGACATCAGAGAGCAACTGCTCCCACTGGCTAAGCACCTTCTCTGCTAGGGTTTCACACACTAAACAGTCAATCTTTAAAAATTCTAGGGGCATTGTCATTTTCCCCACTGTGAAGCTGACAAAGAACCAGGTCTTTAACATCTGACTCAGCTTCTCCATCTACACATGGGAATAATGCTTGCTGCTTTGTAGTTACTGAAATAAACAACAGCTTGCATATTAAGGAACTCGACAAAAGCTAACTATTTCACCAGCAGCAACTCTTCAATTACATGTCTTTCTCTACAGCTGAGTTTAAAGAGCCTTCACTTTAAGTGAAGTGTAGCTAAATATCTAGCTACACTTAAAACAATAACCTTTAAAATTAACTCAATGATGCTAAGATATACAGCATTTACTACAAAATAGTCTGGAGATGGGATGATGAGAGAATGGGTAAAACATTACTGCCACATGGTAACAGGTAAAGGAAGTTCTTCTCTGTGTATGCATGGAGTATGGATACACAGCTATTTATAATTTTCATATTGACTCTTTTTAAATAACTCAAAAATAATTTTGTAGTTCCCCTTCTAAATATTAAAAAAGGCAAAAAGAAGAGTTAAGAAAGTCTTAACCATAGCCCTTCCTGAGATGAACTACCTAAGGGAACACCAATTTTAAATAGTTAATTATTTTAAGAACTATTTCATTACCAAATTTGAAAATATACAAGCAAAAATAACATCAATAGTAGCAGCCATCAACACTCCAGAACTAAGAGACTGAATGCTCAACTCTGGTTACTGAACTCCAGAACCACACACACTTTTCCAAAACTCTTAAAACAAAACAACACTACACTCAGAAAAAGAAAAACCCAAGGAAGTAGTTCATTCAAAATAGGAGAAATACATCAATACCTGAAAAATATATATTATAAGGAAAAGGCAACAGGCAACAGATCAACACTTTTTATGAAGAAGTTTCAGCTAGACAGCACCTGTATTTTCCCCAACAAGTCTCCTTTCAATTATAAAGCACTTCATCCTAAGGGCAAAGTTTGGTAACCATTCCAAACAGAGTGTGAGCTGGTCATTCTATAAATATTTGAAATATATTCGCTTACCTTAAGAGACCGATGAACTCGTTTTGATTTTAAATCCCAAATATTAACAGTGTTATTTAGGCCTCCACTTGCCAGATACATTGATGTGTGATTTAAATCGACACATGTCTGCTTTTGCTATTTAAACAAACAAACAAACAAACAAAATTAGCCTAACAGGGCCCAGAGATGATACAGTCTCACCCAACACAATAAGCAGAACAATGAAATTTCGGAATTACAAGCAAAAAGATGCTGATACTCGAAACTAAAAATTTTGCCTCCCATCATCATTCATAAAGATACAACAGCTTATTCATCTTGAGATGTCAAGAAAACTCAAAGACTGGTGGCATTCTCTACTGAAGGATGGTGTGAGAGGAAGCCTAAGAACCAGCAGTTGGCTTCCCATCAAGGTGCACTCACTATCTTCTCTTGCTTAGATCTGCTCTAGGATCTCTATACAACATCTTAAAACTAATCTTTGCTCACAAAATGCTAAACATAAGAATTTTAAATGTTTTCTAAGCTGGGCAGTGGTGTGCACGCCTTTAATCCCATCACTCTGGAGACACAAGCACGCACATCTTTGAGTTCAAGGCCAGCCTGGTCTACATGGTGCATCGAGAGCTACACAGAGAAACTCTGCCTTGAACATCCAAATAGATAAATAGATAGATAGATACATAAATAAATAATGGGGATCTAGCTTAGATGAGCAGATGGGGATCTACAGATGAGCAAGGTTTTTAAACAGGTCAAGACACATTCCCCAAGTCTCCTAGCAACTCTCACTCGAAGGAATCTTAAGTATCTCAGCAAACCCAGACCTCAGGGGCTAGTGGAGTGAGTGGCTCAGTAGCTGAGCATTTTCTGAGCCACGGTGAGGTTCTGGGAAATCTACCACCAAATATAAATGCATGTAGAAACACAAACAAAATAAACTGGTCTTACATCTTTCCTCAGCTCAGCCCAGGCATAAACTATCAAGGTGAAGGTGCTTAAAAGCCCTCAATTCCTTGTCACCCTGGTCCAATCCATCAAAAAAAATCTATAAACTCCAATCCTACAATAAATTCCACACACCTCCCTTCATCCAAAACTATTACTAGCACTAACCCAAACTTTGCCCAAACATAGCAGCAGCCTCCTAGGCTAGTTTTCCTGTTTCCATCCCTGCTTCCCAAAAGCCCATGCCCCAATAAATACAGTGGACAAAAATTTAAAAGAAAAATTTAAAAAGCCAAACCGAGCTGGGTATAAAGATTTTTAGTTACTCATTCTAGAAGAAACTCCAAACCCATCAACCTGCTGTCAGAGCTGTATTTGTCTGGGCCATCAAATACAAAAACAAAAACAAAAAAGGGGGAAATAAAGTCCAAAGAAAAGCCTTCATGACTTCCAAACAGCAAGCTGTGCAAGCATAGGCAAATCACCTCACATTTTAGAAATGAGTTCTACATCAGCTGTTCTGAGAGGCAGGCATCCCCAGAACAGTCTATGCTCCAAAGACTCTTACAGATGGTCCCTTTCCACACCCCTACTGGATACTGACCAACAGTATCAATTGACACACATAAAAAAGAGCAAGACATACACCACATCAGTGTTCTATCTCTGAAGGGATCAATAAGATTTACTTTAGAATCTACTTGCATTGCAAATCAGTTTTCTAATAACCATTAAAATAACTTTTAAAAGAAACAGATAAGAATGGTGTCCACCAAAAACTGATATATTGGTATGCCAGCTGTCACAGTATAATTATTATAAAGCTATCAAGACAAAATCTATACTTCAAACATGAATACTTGTTAATAGAAGGAAGACCTTCTTATGTTAATGTATTATTAATGCATCTAATGAACTTAAATGATAGAAATTTTATGGTATCATAGGAATCCTGTACCCATAAGACAAAAAAAATAAACATATAAGTTTTTAAATCTTAAATTTCAAAGTTATTTTATAGCTCACTAAAGCCATTATATATAGTTAATACCAATCTGTCCACTTCAAAGAGAAAACACATAAAATTAAAAACAAAAACAAGAAGTTAAATTTCATTCTAAAATAATTTATAATATATAGAAAAGGCCTGAGAACTTGAGTTGCATGTGAGTTAACAGAGCCAAGACACCACCAAAATAATGACCAGATATACTGCAAAAAATTCCTAATAAAGGATATGCAATCACTGTTTGCAAAAGCTTTTATAACTACAATACATTCAAAATTATAACTCTAACTAATTTGTCTACCTGCTTCATAATGTAGTATCTTAAATGGGGCGGGCTAAAACTACACAAATACATGGAGTATTTACCAAGTCCTCAGAATGATTCATATTTGTATACTTCATCTGTTAAAGTATTAAAACAGAAAATAGAATTTGAAGTATAAAAGTACAAAGTATACTTTAAGTGGGAGGAGGAGAGCATGGTAGTATTCCAAACACTAAGGCAGCAAAGGCAGGTGGATCTCTACCACTTCAAGGACTACACAGACAGACCCTGCCTTAAATAAACAAATTAATAAACAGAACCAAAGGGCAGAGGTGCTTAAGCCTGATTTTAAAACGAAATTCATGAAGAGCATCCAGTTGTGATGGTTAGAGGGACTGATTTGACTTCGACATTAAATTCAACAGTAGCTTGTTGGCCACTTCTGAAAGGGCCCAGAGACCCCAAGATTGCTGTAACTCCTCTATCTGAAGAGTGCAGTCTGCCCACTGACCAGGGGCATTCTCCTCTTCAACCATACTTAGCCCCACTTGCGTCCGACTCCCATTCTATCCTTAGACATTCTCTCTATCTAAGGTTCCTCACCTGGGCTGCAAGTAAGGTTTAAGCTAAAAAGAAAAACAGGGAGGAAGCAGCAGCAGCGAGAAGAGAACAAGCCACACCTTTTTATTTGGGTGTTATTCTCTTTGAAGAATAGCTTTGGTGTGAATGGAAATGAAGAAACCAGTGTTAGCCTGAATGAACTGAAGAAACAAAAGGATATTCACTGTGTGATATGGGGCCAGGATTCATTGGAAAGCTCATCTGTTCCAGGTGCTTAAGGAAAGCCCGGCAGACCGGAGTCCTAAGTGGTCAGCCTCTAAAGTGGAAGGATGCCTTCAGAACTAGTCTTTTGTTTACCATCCTGAACCCAGACAGCAGGACAGTTACATCGTGAGGGTTCATATGGTCAAGTCACCTAAGTCACACAGCAGCAAGAGAGGAAGCTGAAGACTGGGCCTTCAACTGCTCTACTAGGACTCAATATATATTATCTCAGCTAATAGTCTTTCAATAGTATATACACTCCACCTGTTATTGCAGTATTCAGAGTTCAGGAGATAATGTTTTTAAACACAAGAACCAGGACAAATAAGTCACTGTCACTTAAGCAAAAATGAGATTTTAAATGATTTAAAAAGAAAACTTACCCCTTCAGCAAGCTCCAAAAGTGGAACGGGTTTACATTTGCAACTTGACACCACTATTTTGTCACCACTGGAAGATGCTGTCACAAGGAAGTTATCTAAATGAAGAGTTAGGAAGTATCAAACAGTCCATGGGCACCCACAGCATCTAACTATGGTCACAGAGCACAGTCATGTAAGGCAACACCAAGACACAGATGCAAATACAGCTGATCCACAGCTTTCAAAATGCTAATTACTAATTCTCTTTTTCAGGACAGCAGGGAGAACCATCCCTTCTGGCTATGCTATCATTTGAAAGTTACTTAGCCCTTATGAAACCTTACTCCCTTCCCAGGGTGGGCCAGGTCTAATTTTATCCTTTCAGAAGTGAGAACATGATAAAAGCAGCACACACAAATAATAACCAGCTTTGTCATTACAAAATCTGTTCAGGGGACTTCTTTCTTAACCCAGTGCTCAGTATGAACTTTAGTGAGACAGCTAGTGTCCACACCACACTCCCACATCTCCCAACAGAAAAATGAAGACTGCTGTTTCCTTGGGACTAGAATCACCGTCATAGATGCTTCAACTGCAAATATTAAGAATGAGTATTATAGAGTACAGTAAACACAAATGAGTGTGGTTAAATAGAAACTGCTTATGTTATGTTAATCTTAAATTTTTAATTATCTTACTCTATAAATTATACATGAGTAATAAATAAGTAAACACAAAACAATGTATTTTAAACCAAAATGATTAAATGATTTAATGAAGGATAGTCTGATTTTTCAAAGTCATAGCACAGTAACATAGCTGAATGCTCTACACACACACACACACACACACACACACACACACACACACACACACATATCACATTCTAGGTATGGAGGTCAGAAGACACTCAAGGAAGTCATTCTCTCCTTCCACCAACTGAACTCAGTGAATTCAGCTCATTTGGTTGAGCAAGAAGCATCCTCACCGCCCCCTGAACCATCTTGCTATCTCCAGAATACAGGAATTTTAAACTTTCCACTTTCAGGAAGCAAAGTCTATGAATGGAAGCAATGGAAATATCTAGATAATCCTTACTGTATTATTGTGGACAGAAATTCAGATATTTTGTAAATAGATCATGGGTTGGGACAAATTTTTTGTTGTTGTTTTGAGACTCAAATGTAGCCTAGAATGACCTTGAGAATGTAATCCTCCTGCCTCCACCTCCCAAATGCTAAGATCACAGGCATGAACCACCATGCCTGATTTAATGTGATGCTTACAATCAAACCCAGGGTTTCATTCTAGCAACTGAGCTACAAGCTCAGCAAAGTTCATCTATTCTGAACTCCACTGGACTCAAGGACAGAGGGTCACCTTCTACCACAAGAATGAAGTCTCCACTGGAGTAAAGGATAAAGTGTCAACTTCTACCCTAAGAATGAAGTGTCTACTGGAGTCAAGGATGGAGTGTCACCTTCTACCCCAAGAATAAAGTCTTCAGGTAACAGGTAAGCTGTCATCAACATGAACTGCTCATCATAAAAACACAGAGTCTAAGTTTCTCTGGTTTGTGGATTATCAAAGGAATCAGCACAGTGCCGAAATCCACAGAGCTAGTCACCCATGCCCTTCCCTTCAAACTCAACTACAGGCTTGCTTTTACATTCCAAACATGTCTGAAATGAACAGTTCCTGGTAAGTGTTAAGTGGAAGTTCCCCTACCAATTACAGAGCAATCTGCATACATCATTTCTGGGAGAAATACAATATTTTTTACCAACATAGTGCCACAGTGAAAAGCCATTGACTTCTTTGCTTACCACATTTCATCCCTTAGGACAGAGAAAGAACCACAGGAAGAGGGGAAACTAGTTTCTAAGTTTTTCTTGTAGTTTTAGATAAGCCTGTTCTACGACCTTACGTGGTGGAACCCTAAGTTTGCTGAGTCTAGAACCATGGTCTTCAGTAACAAAGGGCATGAAAGAGCCACAGCTTCATTAGGAGTACAACATGAAGCTCTCTGCACAGAAACAGGATCAGCTTCTGAAAGTCACACAGCACTCCCTCACTGCCACTCAGCCATTAATGTTAGCTCCTGGTAACATTGCCTGTTATGAAGCTACACAGAAAAAAAAAAAAACAAAAAACAAAAAACAAAAAAAAAAACCTATTACGAATTGTTTCTTTTCTTAAACAGTCCCAGAAAAACAATGAAACTATAAACACAATTAAAAACTAAAAATAGAGAGGAGCAATTTCATACACTTGTCACTTTCCTTAAAATAGTTTCCACAAGACAGGCTGGAGAGTCCTTCACATAAGTTTGATTAATAGAGTATCAAAGTAATTGGTTTCACTGCTCCAACAAAAAAATCAAGGGATGATCAAGAGGGAAATTTAATTCAATAAGAAAAGTTGTCATTTGTTATGTATGTGCAAGAACAGGCATTTGAGATTAAAAAATCCTAATACATTTGTTCATAAATCAGTCATATTTTAAAGCTTTGTCAGTTTTCCTTTCATCAGGAAGAATATTAATACTTTGATACTGGTAAAAACCAGACAATTCTTAACACTTAATGGTTGTTTCAAAACAGTATGTGTTTCACAGAAGATTAATTTCTAGCATACCAATGACAATGGAGTATTTTTACATCAAGAAAACTAAGAGCACTTCATCTACAACAGAGGTCCTCAGCTGTGAGTGAGTCCAGCAACTCGAGGCATTTTGGGCCATTACAACTGGGAGTTAAAAGCATTTAAAGGTTGGGTAGTAGAGGCCAAGGACATTTCCTAGACTCCCATGATACCTAGGAAAGTCCCCAAACAAAGAACTGTCAGACCAAAATGTCAATGACATAAGGATGATAAACCCTGGTTTACAGGCTCCCCTCATACCCATTCAGAAGCTCACCAACGCAGGGAGCACACCAATCAGGAAAGCTCAGAAACTCACCAACACACAGAGTACACACACCAATCAGGAAATCTCAGAAACTCACCAACACACAGAGTACACCAATCAGGAAAGCACAGAAAAATTCAACCCATTTTGTCTGTTGGGAAACAACACTGTTTTTATCACAGACAGAAAAGACAAACCCAAGTGTATCATCAGGAAGATTCGAATGGTGGATAGTTGTGGTTTGTTGTTCTTTTGTGTTGTGTTTTGTTGTTGTTGTTAAATCTCCTCTCCATCTTGCATCTGCCCTGAAGCTCTCAGTGAATTCCAGAACAGATTCACAAATACCCAAATGAAGATAAAGAAAATCATTCTCAAATCTCCCCATGCTCTATTACCCTCCTTATTTGGTGTATTCAATAAGAAACTGCAGACAATAGAATTCTATTACCTGTATCTAAGACTAATATACAGCAAGCTTGAATGAAGTTACAATTTTTTAAAAAATAAAATCAACAAATAAAAGCACATGCATATGTAAAATTTTAACTTTTTTTAAATCTATGGTAGGGGCACAAAATATTTTTCTTTTTATAGACCAACACAGTTTTAGTGATTACTGAAGACCAATGAAAAGTTGTTACTTTTTTTTTTTTAAAGGATACTATTGCTGCTCCAACATAATGAACTGATTCCATGTGGTGACGTGTGGGGGTTGAATTTATCCACCAATGTCATAGATGAAGCATCCCATATTTTAATATCATCTCCTGATGAAGCAAATCTGAGGTTTTCCTGCATGACTGAGCCTATAAAAAGTTTAGAACAACATGTACAATTATGGAAAAGCATGTTTTAAAAGCTAAAATGCCCATTTCTGTCCACTTTTATTCCAAACATCATACACACTAGAGTGATCTACAGACTAGTCAAATCACATACTCTTAGCTCATCCTCCCAGGAGTCTACCCCAGCAGCCCCAATAATCCCAAACTCCTCAGGCCACCTTACAGGATAGGTATGTCCATGCAGATCTCCCAGCTCTCTCCTCTGGGACCACTAGATCTCAACACTGGTGGTCTTCTTGTCTATGTATCAAGCCAAGGTCATCCTCATCTTAGTGTCTCTTCATCTGCTGCCCCCTCTACCTGGAAAGCTCCTCCCAGATTCCCCTAAGCCATGCCCTTATCATTCAGGTCTCAGCACAAATATCTCTGCCTCTAAAAGGTAGTTTTCCTATCTACTGTGGTGAAAGCAGCCCTTTACCAGTTACCCTATATTCCACCCAACTCAATGTTTTTCATGAAACTTCTGTTGTCTTATTTGTTCCCATAACAATATCTGCCTCCCCATATAGGAGACTTGAAACATTCCTGATCCATAAAGTATACCACAAAAAAGAGTATCTATGTTCTCATCTTTAGAAAAAAAAAAAAAAAGTAGCACAATCTAGTATTCCTAGAAGCCTCAATCCCATTATCCCAAGTTTTTCAAACTCTAAAATTAGCAACATGTTTAAAGAAATTGTCAATGTGTCCTAACTATAACTCTTGGTTCACAACCTCTCACTTTTTATTCAGTGTGATATTCCAAACCATAATTCCAACAAAGTGATACCAGAAGCCAAAGTAGTCCAGAGAGAACTTGAAAGGCTGCTGGAGATACTCTGAAGAGCAGCAGGTGGTGTAGGAGACAGTGTAAAAAAAAAATACACAGGAGAGAAGAAAGGAAAGGCATACTCGAAACCTCAGTACAGGTGGTACAAGAGTACTGACCCATAGGGTTGGGCATAGTGGCGAAAGTCTTTGATCCCAGAACTCCAGAGACAGAGGCAGGAGGATCTCTGAGTTCCAGTACAGTCAGGGCTACACAGAAACCATATCTTAAAAACAAACAGACGAATACTGTATTATTACCCAATAATAACCATCAACAAAACAGTTCTACTGCCTGTATCTAAAGACTAATATACAGCAATGAATTTGAATGAAGTGGGCTGTAGCCAACTTTTTTTTGTAAATAAAATCAATGAAGTTTTTAAAATTAGGGCATGCTGGGCGGTGGTGGCAAACGCCTTTAATCCCCAGCACTTGGGAGGCAGAGGCAGACAGATCTCTCTGAGTGTGAAGCCAGCATGGTCTACATGGTTTTTCGAGACAGGGTTTCTCTGTGGCTTTGGAGGCTGTCCTGGAACTAGCTTTTGTAGACCAGGCTGGTCTTGAACTCACAGAGATCTGTCTGCCTCTGCCTCCCGAGTGCTGGGACTAAGGGCGTACAAGCCACCACCGCCTGACTATGGGTGGTCTTAATTAGCTATAAGATGTCTGTGTGCAGCCGGGCGTTGGTGGGGCACACCTTTAATCCCAGCACTCGGGAGGCAGAGGCAGGTGGATCTCTGTGAGTTCGAGACCAGCCTGGTCTAAAAGAGCTAGTTCCAGGACAGCCTCCAACGCCACAGAGAAACCCTGTCTCAAAAAACCGAGGAAAAAAAAAAAAGAAGAAGAAGAAGAAGTTTGTGTACTGGGACGGTGTCAGGGAACATAGCTCACACGGCTCACTGCTGTCTAAAAATTTCCAAAAGCTTCAGTTAAGAAGTTAAGTCTCTACAGCTGAGGAGCCAGGCATGATGAAGCATTACCCATAGTCCCGTAGTCCCATCCCTTGGGAAGCAGAGGAAAGAGGACTGACATGAACTTGAAGCCAGACTAGGCTACAGAATCACACCCTGATTCAAAGAAATAAAACCAATCTGGGCTAGATAGCTCACTTTTTTTCAAGACAGGGTTTCTCTGTGTAGCCCTGGCTGTCCTGGAACTTGCTGTGTAGACCAGACTGACCTCAAATTCACAGAGATCTTCCTGCCTCTGACTCCCGAGCACTGGAATCAAAGGTGTGCGCCGCCACTGTACGGTAGATAGCTCACTTTTTTTGGGGGGGAGGGGATTCGAGGCAGGGTTTCTCTGTGGCTCTGGAGGTTGTCCTGGAACTAGCTCTTGTAGACCAGGCTGGCCTCGAACTCACAGAGATCCACCTGTCTCTGCCTCCCGAGTGCTGAGATTAAAGGCGTGCGCCACCACTGCCTGGCTTAGACAAGGTTTCTACTCGGTGACTATGAAGCATGTACCCTACTCGCCCCGTTGCCCTGCTCAAGGAAAAAGCAAGCGTGGAGAGTAGAACTCTTAAGTGCAGTAGACACAACTGCAACAAGTTGCTATCATAATGCCGCACAAGGTGCCTACTGGGCAGTGTGGAGCAACCGGTGGATCAAGGGTCCCAAAAGCTGAGTTAAGCGACCTGCCCAGGTCGTTTCAGTTTCTCCTCGCTTGACTTCTGGGATCTGATATCGGTCGCTCAGAGAGAGTTCCGAGCCACACTCGGAACGCACCCCAGGCCCAGGGCGGCTGCGGACCCGAGAGAGAGCAGGCCGCCCGGGACAGCTCTGCCCGCAACTCTGGGGCCCGCGATCCCGTCCCGGGCCGAGGCGACTGACCCCGGGGTCCCCGCCGCCGCCCTGAGCCGGGTGCTCGCAGCCCCGCATCCGGCGGAACCTCACCTCTCCGGTATGGGGCCACAGGGGGCCCAGCTCCAGCCGCTCCTCGCTGCGCTTCCGCTCCCGCCTGGACTGTTAAACTTGGGCGGCCGGAAGTCCCGCCCCGCGTGACGTCACGGGAGAAGCCAGGGTCTGAGCGTCCCGCCAGCTGGGTGGGAGCCCAGACAGGGGCGGTGCAAAGGGAGCTACCCTATCCTTGTAGCTACTGCGCCTTTGTTACTTTCGTGTTGCTGGTTGCTGCTGTGTGTCCAGCACTGTGTTAGGCTGTGGGTGTGTACTAATGGGCTTAGCCTAGAGGAACAGTAGATGTGTGAACTCTCAGGTCCCTTGGCCTGATGGAGCTCACAGTGGCCTGTAGGGAGCTAGTATCAACAACTCTTTATGTAAACATAGAGGGAAAGGGATAACAGAGTAAAAGATGGGGAACGTAGGGAGCTAGTATTAACAACTCTTTATGTAAACATAAGGGGAAAAGGGAAAGGGATAACAGAGTAAAAGACAGGGAACTAGAGGCCAACTTTGGCAGCTGTCAGTTGCCACAAAAGGATGTCACAGTCATCACAAAGAAAATGTGAGGAAGTCTCTAATAAAGGAAATTAACGTGGATGTTGGTTTAGGAAAGGATTCCATGAAGAAGCAGCCGCGTGAAGCTGATAATTAAGAAAGACCTAACCCAAATTGAACCCTAACCCTGGAGGTTGAGAACAAACTCAGGTGGCCTAAGCCTCTGAGCTAACCATCTTTAAATCCCAAGCCTCTTGTGCTGCTGGATCGGTTCCATGAGCACCAACTCCGTGGTTCTTTTTCTGAAGGAATTTGTCTCGGGGTGGAAAAGAACCAAAGAACTGAGTTTTCCTTGCTAAGTGACTGCTCTAGTGACAATTTTCACTTTGATTACTGAGACGGTGTTTCTATGGAAAGTTTATACGTTTGTCCTAGGTGCACACGCAATGTATTTCAGAACTGGGTACATAATGTCTCGGTTATCTGTACCCATACTGCATAACTGGAAGCCTACAATGTCCCAATCCCCACGCCCCCACCCCCCCACACACACACCCCTAGAAGGGAAAATGAAGTCCTACATAGCTTCCAGAGACTGATGGGGAGCAACCATAAAATGAAGGCTGTGAGTCGTATCTGCCTCAGGTATTCTGAAGCTTTTGGTTTTATTATGTTTTTTTGCTGGGGATTTGGCCTAACACGTTGAGATCTGAGAAAGTCGAGTAAAGAAGAGAAGTATGCTTCAAATAGAAGAGACAAATTCCTAACACTGTAACCAGCAAGAAATTTAAGATTTGTATTATATGGTGTGGGAAAACGTCAACACCAAAACTATTTCTGTATTAAAAGTGAAATATTTCTGCCGGGCTGTGGTGGCACACACCTTTAATGCCAGCACTCGGGAGGCACAAGCAGGTGGATCTCTGTGAGTTTGAGGCCAACCTGGTCTACAAAGCAAGTTCCGGGGACAGTCAGGGCTACATAGAGAACTCCTGTCTCAAAAAAAAAAAAAAAAAAAAAAAAAAAAAGTGATGGACTGGAGAAAAGGCTTAGAGATCAAGAGCACTGACTGTTCTTCCAGAAGTCCTGAGTTCAATTCCCAGTAACCACATGGAGGCTCACAACCATCTGTAATGAGATTTAGTACCCTCTTCTGGTATGTATGGAAACACACAGGCAGAAAACTGTATGCATAATAAATAAATCTTTTTTAAGTGAGATATTTTATAACAAAGTAAATAAGCTGAGCACAATAGCTCACAGTAGTTAGTATTCCCAGCACCCAAGAGACTGAGGCAGAAGAAATGCCACGAGTACCAGCCTGGGCCACACAGCAATACATTATCTGAAAAGAAAACAAGAGTAAATACTATTCTCTAGAGGAACAGAACCAATAGCATAAAAATATATAAGCCTTATTAGAGTGACTTACAGGCCAGCCCAACAACAGAAAGTCCAAGGATCCTGTTGCTGTTTTGTCCACAAGGCTTGATGTCTCCGCTGGTCTTGAGTATATGTCAGAATCCCAAAGAAGTAATGAATAAGAGCAGCAAAGGAATGAACTTGCCAGTGAGAGTGAGAGCGAGCAGGAAAAAAAAATGAAGGCTTCTTCCTTGCTCCTGGTGTGGGCTGCCAGGAGAAGGTGTGTCCTCTGAGATCTAATGATCTGAAATTAAGGTGGGTCTTGTAACCTCAAGTGATCTGGATTTAAGGTGGGTCTTCCTACTGCAAGTGATCCAGTTAACTAAAAATGCCTCAGAGGTTTGTCCAGAGGCTTGGTTTTTAAATTCATTCCTGATGTAGTCAAGTTGACAAGAAAGAATAGCTATCACAGAAACATATCCCATAATCATTGTTGAATATTTCAGTGGCACTCTCTCCTATCTAGGAGGGAGGAATCAGCAGTGACGTAGAAGATTGGGATGCCAATAGAATCCCTGCTTCTAGCTTGCGCCTTTTTCCCTATAAAAGGACCCCTTTCCCTTGGCTCGGGGCGCTTGGCCTCACAGAAGCTAAGTCTCCCGGGTACCCGTATCTCCAATAAAGCCTCTTGCGGTTTTGCATCCAAGCTCGTGGTCTCACTGATTCCTGGGTGCGGGTCTCCTTCTACGAAAGTACCTCTTTGGGGGTCTTTCAGTCTTACTGAAGACCCAGACATAAATTCACACAGCTATGGACACCTGATTTTTGATACAGAAAACAGAAATACACACTGGAAAAAAGACAGCATTTCCCACAAATAGTGATGGTCAAACTGGATGCATTCATACAGAAGAATGCAAATAGATCCATACTTGTCACCCTGCACAAAACTGAAGTCCAAGTGTGTCAAAGACCTCAACATAAAACCAGTCACACTCAACCTAATAGAAAGTAATGTGTGGAACAGCCTTATATGCATTGACACAGGTGACAACTTTCTGAACAGAACACAAATAGTGCAGGCACCAAGATCAACAATAAATAAATGGGACCTCATGAAACTGAAAAGATACTGTAAGGCAAAGGATACCATCAATAGGATAAAGAGGTAGCCCACAGAACGGGAAAAACATTTTACTAACTCCATATGTGATACAGGGCTAATTTCCAACATATAAAGAACTAAAGAAACTAGATATTTAAAAAACCAAATAATCCAATTAAAGATGTGATATGGATCTAAACAGATAATTCTCTATAGACGAATCTCAAATGACTAAGAAACACTTAAAGAAATGTTCAGCATCTTAGTCATCAGGGTAATGCAAATAAAACCCACATTGAGATTCAATCTTACATCTGTCAGATGACTAAGATCAATAACACCAGTGACAGCTCATGCTGGTGAAGATATAGAACAAGGGTGAACACTCCTCCACTGCTGGTGGGAATAAACTTGTATAGACCCCATTGAAATCAATATGGCAGTTCCTCAGAAAACTGGGAATTGACCTACATCAAGACTCAGCTAAACCACTCTTGGGCAGATACCCAAAGGATGCTCCATCCTATCACAAGGACACTTGCTCAACTATGTTCATTGTGGTTTTATTCATAATAGCCAGAAATTGGAAACAACTTAGCGATTCCACAACTGAAGAACGGATAAAGAAAATGTGGTACATTTATACAATGGAGTATTAATCAGTTGTTTTAAAATGGCATCATGAAATTTACAGGCAAATGGGTGCAACTAGAAAAAGGTCATCCTGAGTGAGGTAACTGAGACCCAGAAAGACAAATATTGTATTTATTCACTTAAAAGTGTGTAGCACAAGTTCTGATAGGTCTTAATAATAAAAACCCAGAGTCAGATATCAGAGTATATGCTGAAAGACCAGAGAAGGAAAGGAGCCAGCCACTAAAGAGACTTCTTACCTATGCCAAATCCTCAAACCAAAGTGGACTAGCCTGTCTCTAGGAATCCTCAGGTTGAAGGCTCAAATTGCATCCTCAGACTGCTTCAGACTAACTGATGCTCAGACTGTCTCCTCCCGCCTTATATTCCTCTCTCTACCCAGCCATATCACTCCTGTCTCCACCTCCTTAGTGCTGGGATTAAAGGCATGTGCTGGGATCACCTTTTTTGATCATAAACAAAATATCACCACATAAGTGGATATTAGCTTTCAAGTAAATAATAATCAAGCTATAATCCACAGACCCAGAGGGTTTAGGGAAAGAGAGGGACTTGAGGAATGTCTGGACATCCCTGGAATGAGAAAATTTTGTGGGTAGACTCAGTATGGATGGGGACAGGTGTGGGAGGGATCAGGGGGTAGGGAGATGGAAGGAGAAACAGCTGGAATTGGGGAAAACTTGAGAAATGATGTAGAAACAGTGCTGTGGAAACTTCCTGGAATCTAAGAGAGTGATCCTAGGGTCATCACCCCTAGTAATAGAGAGGATACAGGGATACAGAGTCTGAAGTGGCCATCTTTTCTAGTCAGACAAGGCTTCCAGTGGTAGAGTTTTTGACCCAGGAGGTCCTGTGAAGATCCGTAAACAACCAAACTGATGCTAGGACTAAGGGTACTCTCTGAAAACTGACAGCAGGGCCCCACTGCCAAGGACAACATCCATATAGCTCACTAAATGTAGAGAAGTACTGCTGGTGCCTACATGGATTCTTGGCCCCTTTGTTCTAATCTCTTTGGTGTGGGAAGGTACTCTGCAGGATACTGAAAGACAAACCTGGACACCATCCCAGCCACAAAACCCTTGAGCTACAATCTGTCCTTCCTCCAGGATCTGCTGGGGCAATAGTGGCAAGGAACTTGTAGTAGTAGATATTTGATTTAACTTGACACTCATACTGTAACAGGGAGCCCATGCCCTGCACTGCCTGGATGGGCAGGAACCAGAGAGTGGATAGCCCAGAGACCTAGGGTAAAAACAAACACAGCAGGAAAACACACACACACACACACACACACACACACACACACACACAATGAAGTGATTCCTAACAATACTCTGCTGTATTCATAGAGGAGTGCCTTGTCCAGTTGTCATCAGAAAGTCTTCCTCCAGCAGCAGATGAGAGTAGAGACCCACAGTAAGACATTATGCAACGAGAGAGTCTAAATTGGAAGTCTCCACTGGGTCTCTCCCCTTGGTGATTGGGGCAAATAAGAGTCAGAGATTTGACTCTTTTGTCTGCTACTGGGACTCTTTTGCTCCTAGATAAAGTTCCCTTGTCCAACCTCAATATGAGGGCTTTTGCCTTATCTTATTGTATCTTGTTTTGTCAGGTTTGGCTGTTGTCTTTTGGAGACCTGCTCTTTTCTGAAAGAGAGAGAGAGAGAGAGAGAGAGAGAGAGAGAGAGAGAGAGAGAGAGAAGAGAGAAGATCTGGGGAAGAGATGAGGAACTGGGAGGAGTGGAGTGGGGAGCAAATGTGGTTGGGATATATTGTATGAGAGAAGAATCAATTTTCAATTAAAAGAAAAAGAAAAGGAAAAATCAACATAATTAATCATATTTAGTAATTAGAAGATGCTTATATAATTACTTAACTATGGCTTGCAAAAAGCATTTGAAATGGGCAATATCCCTGTGTAATTAAAAGCATAGGAAAGAATGCTAGGAAAGAATGGAGAAAAAAACCATCAATTGGTCCCAAGTATATGAAAGTGCACAGACAGGTTGAGGAGGTACTTCAGCCAATGAAGTACTTGCTGTGCAAGCATGAGGAACAAGCTTGATCTCCAGTTCTCATGAAAAAGTCAGGTCTCCTGACTTTAATTCTTGACAGAACCATAGCAAACTAGAAAACCAAGCAATTTACCCAAAACTAACTGTACAGGATGCTGACTGTAAAGATTGTGCAAGAAAGTATGGTGGGGAGGGGGATCACTACAGAAAAATATAGCATACCACATACTCTACTATGAATAATATCTATGCAGTATTAAAATGTGCATGTGAAATGCTAATTTAAACAAAATTATAATGCATTGATATTGGCTTGATACTGGAATAAGGGTGTGTGTGTGTGTGTGTGTGTGTGTGTGTGTGTATCTGTGTGTTTGGGATAGAAGAGAATGCTCAGAAAATTGATTTCTTTTTTTTTCTCAGATTTTTTATTTGAATTAGAAAAAAGATTGTTTTACATGACAATCCCAGTTCCCTTATCCCTCCTGTCCCCCCCTACCGCCACCCCCAACTAAAATCCTACCTATCACATATCCTTTCTGCTCCCCCTGGATGGTGAGGTCTTCCATAGGATGTCATCAGAGGCTATAGGCCCTTTGGGATAGGGCCTAGGGCCAGCCCCCATGTGTCTTGGCTCAGGGAGTATTCCTCTATGTGGAATGGGCTCCCAAAGTCCACACCTATGCTAGGGATAAGTACTGTACTACTACAGCAGGTCCCATAGATTTCCGAGGTTTCCTCACTGAAACCCATGTTCCTGGAGTCTGGTTCAGTCCCATGCTGGTATCCCAGCTATCAGTCTGAGGAGCAAGAGTTCCCTGTGAAAGGCCCGCTGCCTCTCTGTCTCCCCCCGCCTATGCCGATGCTGGGTGTTCTCTCTGGAGCAGCCGGGATGGGCTGGGAAGGATGGGGGCTGGAGAGTGCAGCGCGGGCGATGCTGCTTGTCCGGGAGCTGCGAGCTGCCGCGGAGCCGCCCTGCTTCCCCCTCATCCTGCTGTCCCTGCCCCCGCCGGCCTCCACTTCCCCCGCCCCCACGCCCCCCCCCCATGGGGAACCTTCGTCCCAAGGTCAGCCACCTGGGCGCGGAGGGAGGAATCAAGTCTGTTGTACCAGACACCAGACCTTGAGAATATGCTGATCTGGAATGGCTCTGTGCCTCATTTGAACCATCCAATAGAATCCCTGTTCCTCGCTTGTGTTTTTTTCTATAAAAAGGCACCTCTCCCTTGGCTCGGGGCGCTTGGCCTCAGAAAAGCTAAGTCGTCCGGGTACCCGTCTCCTAAATAAAGCCTCTTGCGGTTTTGCATCCAAGATCGTGGTCTCGTTGGTTCCTGAGTACAGGGGTCTCCTCCTACGAAAGTACCTCTTTGGGGTTCTTTCATTTGGGGGCTCGTCCGGGATGAAGACCCCCCACTCAGGGACCACCGACCCACGTTTGGGAGGTAAGAGTTGTGCGGATCCACTGTTTTGTCTTGTCTCGTCTTGCCTGTCTGTCTAA
Source organism: Cricetulus griseus (assembly GCF_003668045.3). NCBI lineage: Eukaryota > Metazoa > Chordata > Mammalia > Rodentia > Cricetidae > Cricetulus > Cricetulus griseus. The sequence continues at coordinate 158,769,043 of NW_023276806.1, forward strand.
ATCCGTCTTGTGAATTGCGCTTGCGTTTGTAGTATACAGCTGTGTACATTTGTAGGCGGATCCGAGGAGGGACTGACGGGTTCGAACTCCCGACCGCGGCTCCAGGAGACGTCCTGGTAGCGTTTGTAGCCCTCGGCGTGAGGGATTTGTACTTTGGAGCCCTCGGCGTGAGGGATTTGTACTTTGAACTTAGATCTATGACTGGATATCTTCCCAGTCTCTTTGGAGAAGGCCCTCGGCTTGAGGGATTTGCAATCTTTACTGGGGACGAAGAAGGAGGGCCCCCTTCTTCGACCCCCCTCTCAATTCTTCCTTTCAACTCTCTGTCGAAACCGCTGCGAAAACCTGTTCTGTGTTGTTTGGTCTTTGTTTTGTAATTGATGTGCATAAACGCAAATGGATTGCTCTTTGTTCCTCAGAATGGCCAGCTTTTGACGTGGGCTGGCCGCGGGATGATACCTTTAACCCCCCCTTCCTTTCCCCTCTAATTGCCCGTCGCTTTTCTAGAGAGACTAAAAGAAGCATATAGGATGTATACTCCCTATGATCCGGAAGATCCAGGACAGGCCACCAGCGACCTGGACAGGGATCAATGTGCTTTTTGCTATACTTCATGAAAAGGGGACTTTGACAAAATTTTTATGTTGACTGAAAAATGAAAAAAAAATATAGGAAACTTAAATAATAAAAAGGAAATTTGTCTAGGAATGTCTAAGAGAGTCAGAGAAATGAACTAAAAGGTTATAGAAAATTAAAGCAAGCAAGTCATAGCAGAGAAGATTGTTACAGAAAGTTATGGAGGGTCAAAGCAAGTTGTAAAAGGTCAGAGGAAAGTTGTTAAAAGTCAGAAAAAAGGTTATTATAAGTCAGAGAAAAATGTAAACTGTGCTATGGTTTCTCATGTCTAAAATTTTAACCATATTAAGCTAATTCTGTTTTATATATACTTGTTTTAAAATGTTCATATGACTTGACTGGTCGCCATTTTGCTAAAATTAAAAAAAAGAATACTTAAACCGCCATCTTGACTAAAGATGACCGCATGGAAATTAGAGGTACCATCTTAGAAACAAGTTTTTCAATTGAGATTTACAATGTTAATGCTTCTATATATTACAGAAAGACCTTAAGGGAATTTAAATTTCTTTTTAAAACCAGTTTTTTTATGTTTGTTTTTATTAATGTTTGTACTTAAAGAGCTTCAATTTAAAATTATTTTTGAGCAAAGCCTGACAATGTAAAGTTTTTGTTTTATGAAAGATGCTGATCTATTATAAGATATTACAGTTTATATTTTAGAAATAAGTTTAGGATGTTGATAACACACACCTTTAAGCTCAGGATGTTGGTAGCACACGCCTTAAGTTTAGAACATTGGGGATACACGCCTTTAATCCCACCACTCGGGAGTAAGAGGCAGATGGATCTTTATGAGTTCAAGGCCTGTCTGGTCCGGCAGATCGAATTCCAGGACAGGCTCCAAAGTCACAGAAAAACCCTGCCTAAGAAAGAAGTTAAGCTACTGTTTAAGGAATATAAGGTAGCTCTATGCAGTTTTAAGTTCAGCTGTGCTGTTTCAAACATCTTACTAAGTTAAAACCAGTTACAGTCAGACTAAAAATTATTTCCAGAAATAAGACCTTACCTAGCCACATGTAGATACTTAATGTGTGCTTAAGGCAAGTAATTAAAACAGACAAACAGACCTCTAATGCTTCAGAGATCTTCAGAATATGGCATTTAAATTGTTATCTTTAAAGTTTATAATGTCAGACAGACTGCCAGATCCTGACAGTGACCCAAAATCTCCAAAGAAGATTACGAGGCACCTCAGTTCCCGCACCTGGACCAGTGAGCGAGATGCTCAGATGTGAAACCTGCCGCCTGCCAGAACCTGGCCGAGACTGTGGACAAAGCTGCTGGACACTGGAAAATTGATTGTACCCCTTTGCCTAGACAAAACAAAGTCAGTCTTTTCCATGTCCCTCTTCCAAAAGAGAGAAAATAAAACCTCTCACAATATAGGCCTGGCGAAGATTGTTGTTCTTTGAGACAGCTGCCTCCAACGATAATGGAGAAACTTGGGTTTGGCTAACTGTATATGGACTTGCTTCTAACTGGCTTCTGTCACTTTTTAGTAGATTCGGATAAAACATACCCTTCTCAGATCTCTGAAATATTACTGGTTGTCAGCTTGACAGCATCAGGCAGTCAGATCCACTATAGACTAGTAAGTATGTTAGCTGATAAAATAATGACTACCTATTTGTTCAGGCACAAGCTCAAAATTTTTAAGTTTATTTTGGTTGTCATCTAAGTACAAACTTAAAGGGCTTTTCATCAGGCCAAAGGCACCTCTGTCCAATCCATACCTGGCTCTCTGGACAGAAGAAAAATGTACATGCTTATAGCCCAAATCTGTAGTTTTTGCTAGGACTCAAAGTTATAAATATGTTCTTGCTGTTTGAACAGATATCCAGATATCTGCTTTTTCTGCACTGTGGGCTTCTATAAATAAGTTTTAACCTCTGTTCCTAGTTTAAATATGTCTTAAACAGGTTTCTGCTTCTGACAGACATCTGAGTACCAGTTGCTGACTTCAGACTGTTCTAAGTAGACTGCGAACCCTAGACTTGCTATGGATGTGAACCAGTCTGCTGATATGGACACCCCCTATCTCTGCAACAGTGTCTGCTAACCAGAAGCCCCTGATGGATTCCCCATTGCCTAAATTCCTTTTTGTTTTTGACTAGCATTTCAACCTTCTGGGGTCCCTAACTTCGTCCCAAAGTCAGCAGGAAGCAGTTTGGAAAAGAATTTCGCCGTCCATTCTCCCTGGTTGAAATGCTAAGTCAAAGGGAACTTCCTTGCGTGGGGATGCCAGTACCTATCACTCCCTGATGGGGACACTAGAGACTGGGTCCTCCTACTCCCCCTAGCATACCCCTAGGCCATATGGGCTCACACCTTTTAAAAAAACTTATAAAGACCAGAGGGACCATCCTACCATTCCCCATTCCTACCAGATCGGGGACACTGTCTGGGTCCGGCGTCACCAGACCTCAGCGCCTACCAGTTGTGAAACTGCCATGCAGCACAAGCTCACATTGTCTGAGGTCTCAGGAAAGGGGCTATGCATAGGCAGTACTGGTTTGACCCCCTGCGTCTCTACTACCGTTCTCAATGCCACTATTGACTTTTGTATATTGACAGAACTTTGGCCCAGGGTCACATATCACCAACCTGAATATATTTATAGGGTACTAGAGAAGTCAACCCGACATCAGAGGGAGCCAATGTCCTTAACCGTGGCCCTATTATTCGGGGGAATAACTATGGGAGGTATAGCAGCTGGCATAGGAACCGGTACGGTTGCCTTACAGGAAACTAGTCATTTCAAACTTCTACAGCAAGCCATGCATACCGATATCCAGGCCCTAGAAGAGTCAGTAAGCGCACTTGAGAAATCCTTAACATCACTCTCTGAGGTAGTCCTGCAAAACAGACGAGGGTTAGATTTGTTATTTCTACAGGAAGGAGGACTATGTGCTGCCCTCAAGGAAGAATGCTGTTTTTTATGCAGATCATACAGGTATAGTTAGGGACAGCATGGCCAAACTTAGGGAAAGGCTTAAACAGAGACAACGGCTATTTGAATCTCAACAAGGATGGTTCGCTAAGTCCCCCTGGTTGACTACCCTTATATCCACGCTCATGGGACCTCTGGTTATCCTATTTTTGATCCTCATATTTGGTCCCTGCATTCTAAATACAGGCCTTAGTCTTAACTCAATAATACCACCAGCTATCCAGAATATCCAGAGACCTCTGAATGAAAGATTCCATTCAGTCACAAGAGAAATGGGGGAATGAAAGGCCCGCTGCCTCTCTGTCTCCCCCCGCCTATGCCGATGCTGGGTGTTCTCTCTGGAGCAGCCGGGATGGGCTGGGAAGGATGGGGGCTGGAGAGTGCAGCGCGGGCGATGCTGCTTGTCCGGGAGCTGCGAGCTGCCGCGGAGCCGCCCTGCTTCCCCCTCATCCTGCTGTCCCTGCCCCCGCCGGCCTCCACTTCCCCCGCCCCCACCCCCCCCCGATGGGGAACCTTCGTCCCAAGGTCAGCCACCTGGGCGCGGAGGGAGGAATCAAGTCTGTTGTACCAGACACCAGACCTTGAGAATATGCTGATCTGGAATGGCTCTGTGCCTCATTTGAACCATCCAATAGAATCCCTGTTCCTCGCTTGTGTTTTTTTCTATAAAAAGGCACCTCTCCCTTGGCTCGGGGTGCTTGGCCTCAGAAAAGCTAAGTCGTCCGGGTACCCGTCTCCTAAATAAAGCCTCTTGCGGTTTTGCATCCAAGATCGTGGTCTCGTTGGTTCCTGAGTACGGGGGTCTCCTCCTACGAAAGTACCTCTTTGGGGGTCTTTCACCCGATGTTTCTGTGGGTTTCACCAGCCTAGGGGAAAGGGTCAAGATCCCCTGAGCAAATTGGGAGCATGGGAAGAGGGAGCTAGGAGAATAAGGGGGGAAGAGGAGGGATGCAGAGGACATGAGGGAGCAGAAAGGTTGACTCAGGCAAAGAATGGAAGATAACAAGAATGGAGATACCATAATAGAGGGAAACATTTTAGATTTACAGAGAAATCAGGCACTAGGGAAATGTCTAGAGATCTACAAAGATGACACCAGCTAGCAATCTAAGCAACAGATGAGAGGCTACCTTAAATGCCCTCTCCTGATAATGAGATTGATGACTGACTTATATGCCACCCGATAGTCCTCATCCAGCAGCTGATAGAAGTAGAAACAGACATCCACAACTAATCACTGAACTGAACTGGAATCCAGATGCAGAGAAGGACCAGTGAAGAGCAGAAAATTGATTTCTAATAATCTGTATTAGAAAGTCAGTGAGCAAAGCCTAAAATTGAAAAAAAATAGGAAACTATACACATATCTGGAACTGAATACTAAAGGGCATTAAAGGGAAGTGCATGTAACTACAGAGCTTTATTATGTGTAGTTTTGTGTTTCAAAAAAGTCAATTTTTCATGCCTAGTTATCACCATCTACTTCCCAAAAGTCAACTGGATTTTTGCTGTGTCATGCTGTCATTGTTTCATCAACACAAATTTGTGGACACTCTTAAGTTTCTAGCAAACATGTTGGGTTCTGAAATGACCTGGATGATTAGCCAAGTGTCAGCATTCTTCCAGGGGTGAAACTAGAAAGCAGCCAGGCCCTTGATTCCCCAGAGGTGGAAGGGAAGGCACTTATCAAGAAGAATAGCATTGTTAACTTGGAAAATTTCAAATCACACACAGCTAACATATAAGTGGCATAAACTTCTATGACATCCAACAGGAAACACGCTGGACAGCAGAGCAAGGAATTAGCATTGCCTCTGGAGTTCACGAGGGCGTCAAGAATAAGCAAGGTGGCGAGCACTCAAGAGACACAGCAGTGCCTCATTATGAGGCAAAGGGTACACTATGAGACCCCAGTAAATGTGTGATGGTGGTTAGTGTCAAGCATTGTACATTCTGTTTTCTCCCTCACATAAATGCCTATAATTAAAGTTTATAATTAGGCCCCATAAGAGCTCTATGTTAGTAATAATAAACTAGAACAATTACAACAGTAATAAGAGTGGTACATGTTCTTTCTCCACAAATACCATATTGTACTGTACTTAACCGGCCTCTTATGAAAGGAAGTACTTTGTTTATGGCTTCTCTTCAACATTTGTGAACTGTCACTTGGTAAAAGTTCATCTTGTAACTAATATGTCTACCAAGTGTCTACCACATGGGGTAACACATACAATGAGTATACTCTTAATTTACCACCAGGTGAGATGGAGCAGAACAAAGCAAGTTTCTATCATGTTACTCAGAATGGTACACAACTTTAGATGTATGATTAATTATTTCTGGAAGGTTCCATTGAATATTTTCAGACCATAGTTGATAACAGGCAACAAAACTGTGGAAAATGGTTAATGAAGGCTACTAAAAGGGCTTTCAGGTACTATTAGAGGACCTATTATATAAGCACCTTTCTCCTCTTCTCTACAGCTTATCCCAGCCATTTTAGGGAGCTGGTTGCTCCTCATGGTTCATCCTTGTGTGCTGTTCACTGAACTCTCCTCTAGCTCTCTTTGGGACTTTATTGAGATGTGTGCTCAGATTTCTTCACAGATGCTTTTGTCTGGACAACTTTACATAAACATTCCCTACACTGTGTCTTCTTGCCCTACCTACTTTGTCTTCAAAGCATATACCTGATTGATCTTTCACATTCATTTACTTGTTTGAAAGTGCCATGGGAACAGATACTTTGTCCTGGTTGATTCTCAGTCTATTTCAAATACTTACGGTACTGCCTATCATACAACATACATTGGATTGAATAAATGCTTCAATCCAAATGCCTCAGGTGAGAGCTAGCTCACATACTTAAGCACTACCACACTCTTTCTGCCAAAATAGTCTCCCTTTCCATTGCTCCTCATAACATCCTTTGGGCTCAAATTAGGTATCTGCATATTGATATCTAAATTTCCTCTCCCATAAACTTCCAAAACAACAACTTCATCATCAGACTCAATCAGATTCTTTGTTGACTGTCTGCCAACTGCCCACTTCTTCCAGTTGCTACCAGGACTATATTGACTTGGATTATCCTCCACTCTTAGCTAGATGGTTGAAATAATGCCCCCCCTTGGCTTTTACCCTTCCACTATCCTCCAGAAATTCTAATAATAGTCTTCACAAAAATGCAAAACTGATCTCATGCCTGTTCCTCTTAAAACCTGTACTAAACTCTTCTGCATAGACACTTACTTTGGACTACCTCCACTGCCTCATGCTAACTTGTCCACATCTGAGGCCACTGGCCAGCCTTAGGGGTCAGATATACCATTGTACTGTGCAACCACTGCCTTTTCCACTTGTTCCTATCACAGCGTGGTTCCATGACTCTTTACAGGGCTCTTTCCAACTGTCTCTTACAGCAAGGAATTCTGGCTACTATCACAGCCTCCTGTGTCCATGACCAAAGGCTTTAAACTTGAAAATTTAGGAATGTGCTTGACTATGAAAAATGAGGGTTTGTATCCCCATTTCTTAGCATGATGCCCAAAACAAAAGAGATAATTAAGGAAAGATTGATGAATGGATGGATGCATTCACACATACATGAATCTGATTTTGAAAATCTGTTATTAGAATCCAGCAATAAAGTAGATAATGAACTACAGTGAGGAGTTCAGAAACACATGGATTAGTTAAGAGCTAATCAACATATTGCAAGCAAGACAAAGAAGGTCTGGACTTAGACAGAGGCAAAGGAAATGAAAATGAGTCAGAACCAAGAAACTTTTGTTCCAAAAAACAAAAGCTATTTTATGAGCACACACAACTGATTGACAGTGGTATGTTTTCTGAAGGATGTTTTAAATTTAGACAAAGAGCTGGAAAGCCAGACAACTCATAAGAAGTAATCAATCAACAAACTTCATGAAAGCCAAAAGAGGTGATTGAAGCAGACAAAGAGGTTAGGGAGTCGCACAGACTTCCTGATACCGAAATAAAACAGTGTGTTTCAACTGCTGAAGAGTCAACAGGCTGACAGGAGAGTGAAGACTTTAGTGCAAGAGCTAGAAGAGATTCCTTTTGTCTTTAATGCTGTAATAAAATTTACAGACAGTCTAAGATATTACATTGACTTGGAAGCTTTACATTAGACAAGCTCCCTTCCATTTGGATAAAGGAGTTATAAAAATAAAGTTTCTGGGATTTATTCAGGGAAAACAACTAACTTCTAGGACACGCTATAGGATCAGTATGTATTTGTCCTATTTACATTTGACACCTTTAGACTCGTAGCATGATAATGCCTGTTATCACAGCTCTGAGACATGGAAAGACTCCTTTATGCAATCTATGGTGTTGGCTAAAATGGGACAGTAAAGTCATTCTCTAGAAACATACTGGGTATAGGGTATCAGAGTTTACATGTATCTAGACCCTACCCTCATTTAAACAAAGAAGTGTGAATTATTGGGTTGTCATGACTGACTTTGAAATTTTTCATTTTGAGGAAAAGCTATCAATATTTTTTCCTGAGTAGATAATGATGCATCTTATAAAACTTTTAATCCATACCAAAAGGTTGGATTAAAAAGAAATCATTGCTTATCCCTGATAGTGGGACACAATTGCTTTGCTTTAAGAAAGTAACTCATTCCTCTGCCCTGCTTGGAGACACCTGAGGTCTGGGACTGGGCACTGCTGACTCCATCCGGGTGGGACCCAGCCCACCCAGAGACTGTCAAGGCCCCAGTACCAGTCCTGCCACCATCCACAGGAAGAGGAGAGATAGCAGAGTATTGGACCTGTCTGTACCCACTGGAAGGGAACCTTGCTCCCATACCCACTAGGAGAGGAAGAGACCCCTTCTACACCCACAGGAAGAAGGCATGGAAGAAGACAATATAAAAACACATTCAACAACAGAAAAACCAATATGACACCACCGGAGTTAGGGACCCTACACCAGCAGCACCTGAATACAACACAGATGAAGCAGAAGAGAATGACCTTAAAAACAACTTAATGAAAATGGTAGAGGCCCCCAAGGGGGATATGAGAAAATACCTTAAAGAAATGGAAGAAAAAACAAACTAAAAATTATGAGAAATTAACAAACCTCTTAAGGAAACAGTCCAAGACCTAAAAACTGAAATAGAGACAATAAAGAAAACACAATCTCAGGGAATTCTGGAAATAAAAAAGCTGGGTAAATGATCAGGAACTACAGATACAAGCATAACCAAGAGAATACAAGAGATAGAAGAGAGAATCTCAGGCATTGAAGATACACTAGGAGAAATAGATTCATCAACTAAAGAAAATGTTAAGTCCAACAAATCACTAACACAAAATATCCAAGAAATATGGGACACCATGAAAAGGCCAAACTTAAGAATAATAGGTAAAGAAGAAGGTGAAGAAACCCAACTCAAAGATGCAGGAAACATATTCAACAAAATCATAGAAGGAAACTTTCCCAACCTAAAGAAAGACATGCCAATGAAAGTACAAGAAGACTACAGAACACCAAATAGACTGGACCAAAAAAAAAAAAAAAAGGCTTCCCTGACACATAATAATGAAAACCCCAAACATTCAGAATAAGGAAAGAATATTAAGAGCAGCTAAGGAAAAATGTTAAGTAACATATAAAGGCAAACCTATCAGAATTATACCTGACTTTTCCGTGGAAACTTGAAAGCCAAAAGGTCCTGGATAGATATTCTACCAACACTAAGAGACCAGGGATGCCAGCCCAGAATACTATACCCAGCAAAGCTTTCAATCAATATAGATGGAGAAAACAAGATATTCCATGACAAAACCAGATTTACATAATACATATCCACTAACCCAGCACTACAGAAAGTCCTGGAAGGAAAACTACAACCCAAGGAAGTTAACTCAACCAGAAAATCATAGGCAATAGATAATCCCACTTTACCAACAGCCAAAAGAAAAATGGGGTGGAAATCCACACACAATTCCACCACCACCAATAAATCCAAAACAAACAAGAATGATCAATGGTCATTAATATCCTTCAATATTAATGGCTTTAACTCAACTATAAAAAGACACAGGCTAGCAAAATAGATACGAAGACAGAATCCATTTTTCTGATGCATACAAGAAAGAGACCTCAAATTCAAAGACAGATGGTACCTCAGAGTCAAGGGTGGGGAAAAGATTTTCCAATCAAATGGACCCAAGAAACAAGTGGGGGTAGCAATCCTAATATCTAACAAATTAGACTTTATATTAAAATCAATCAAAAGAGATGAAGGAAGTCACTTCCTACTCATCACAGAAGAAATACATCAAGATGAAGTCTCAATTCTGAACAACACCCCATTGGCTCTACTAGACAGGACCACCAGACAGAAACTTAACAAAGAAACAAAGGAACTTACAGAAGTTATGACCCAGTTGGGTTTAACATACATCTATAGGACATTCCATCCAAACATAAAAGGATATACCTTCTTTCAGCTCGACATGGAACCTTCTCTAAAATCGACCACATACTTGGCAACATAGCAAACCTCAACAGGTACAAAAAAATTAAAATAGCTTCCTGTATTGTATCAGACCACCATGTTTTAAAGTTAGAATTCAACAACAACACAAATTGCAGCAAACCTACAAACTCATGGAAATTGAATAATGCCCAATTGCACCATTCCTGGGTCAAGGAAGAAATTAAAAAAAAAAAAGAAATTAAAGATTTCCTAGAATTCAATGAGAATGAGGACACAACATGCACAAACTTATGGGACATTTTGAAAGCAGTGCTAAGAGGAAAGTTCATAGCACTAAGTGCCCACATGAAAAAAACTAGAGAATAGTCACTCTAGAGAATTAACAGCACAACTGAAAGCTCTAGAACACAAAGAAGCCAATACACCCTGGAAGAGTACACATCAGGAAATAATCAAATTGAGGGCTGAAATCAATAAAGTAGAAACTCGGGAAGCAACACAAAGAATCAATGTAACGAAGAGTTGGTTCTTCGAGAAAATCAATAAGATAAACTTTTATCCAAATTTACCAAATGCCAAAGAGTGAACATGCAAATTAATAAAATCAGAAATGAAAAGGAGGGGCATAACAGACACTGAGGAATTCCAGAGAATCATCAGGTCATACTTTGAAAACCTGTATTCATCAAAATAAAAAAACCTAAAGGAAATGGACAATTTTCTGCATAGATGGTCAGAGAAAGAAATCAGAGAAACATCACCCTTTACAATTTCCACAAACAACATAAAATACCTTGGGGTAACACTGACCAAAAAAGTGAAAGACCTGTATCACAAGAACTTTGAGTCTTTAAAGAAAGAAATTAATGAAGAAAGCAGAAAATGGAAGGATCTCCCATGTTCTTGAATAGGTAGGCTCAACATAGTAAAAATGGCAATCTTGCCAAAAGCAATCTAGAGATTCACTGTAATCCCCAACAAAATCCCAGCACAATTCTTCACAGACCTTGAAAGAACAACTATCAACTTTTATATGGAAAAACAAAAGACCTAGGATAGTCAAAATAACCTTGTACAATAAAGGAACTCCCGGAGGCATCACCATCCCTGACTTCAAGCTCCTGAAAACAGCTTGGTATTGGCAGAAAAATTGACAGGTAGACCAATGGAATTGAATCGAAAACCCTGATATTAACCCAAACACCAACGAACACCTGAATTTTGACAAAGAAGCTAAAATTATACAACAGAAAAAAGAAAGCATCTCCAACAAATGATGCTGGCCTAACTGGATGTTGACATGTAGAAGACTGAAGATAGAGTCATATATATTGTCATGCACAAAACTTAAGTCCAAATGGATCAAAGACCTCAACATAAATCCAGCCACACTGGACCTCTTAGAAGAGAAGGTAGGTGGTACCCTGGAACAAATTGGTACAGAAGACAGCTTCCTGAATATAACACCAGTAACACAGACACTGAAATCTACAACTAATAAATGGGACATCCTGAGAAACTGAGAAGCTTTTGTAAAGCAAAGGATACAGTCAACAAGACAAAAAGGCAGCCCACAGAATGAGAAAAAATATTCACCACCCCCATATCCAACAGAGGGCTGATTTCCAAAATATACAAAGAACTCAAGAAGCTAGTCTCCAAAACACCAACTAATCCAGTTAAGAATTTGGGTATGGAACTAAATAGAGAATTCTCAATAGAGGAATCTAAAATGGCTGAAAGACACACAAGAAAGTGTTCAACATCCTTAGCCATCAGGGAAATGCAAATCAAAACACCTCTGAGATACCATCTTACTGCTGTCAGAAAGGCTAAAATCAAAAACAACAATGACAGTTTATTCTGGAGAGGATGTGGAGAAAGGGGATCACTCTTCCACCACTGGTGGGAGTGCCAACTTTCCACTTTGTAAATCAGTATGGTGGTTCCTCAGGAAAATGGGAATCAATCTACCACAAGATCCAGCAATCCCACTCGTAGGCATATACCCAAAAGATGCATATTCATACTTCAAGGAAATCTGTTCAGCCATGTTCATAGCAGCATTATTTGTAATAGCCAGAACCTGGAAGCAACCTAGATGCCCCTCAACTGAAAAAGGGATGGAGAAAATGTAGTACATTTAGATAACAGAATACTACTCAGTGGAAAAAAATGGAATATTGAAATTTGCAGGAAAATGGATGGAACTAGAAGAAACCATCCTGAGTGAGGTATACCAGCCACAAAAGACAACAATGGTATGTACTCACTCATATATGGATTTCAGATCTAGAGCAATGAAGTAGCAGCCTACAGTCCACACAGCCAGAGGAGCTAGGAAACAAGGAGAACCCTAAGAGAGACATAGATGGTCCCCCAGAGATGGGCAAAGGGACAAGATCTCCTAAGCTAATTGGGAGCATGGGGTGAGGGGAGAGGAAATTAGAAGAAAGAGAAGGGGAGAAGAGGAGAGATGCAGAGGACATGAGGGAGCAGGAAGATCTAGTCAGGGGAAGAATAGAGGAGAGCAAGAAAAGAGATACCATCATAGAGGGAGCCATTATAGTTTTAAATGGAATTCTGGCACTAGAGAAATGTCCAGCTACAAGGTTGACCCCAGCTAACAATCTAAGCAATAGTGGAGAGGCTACCTTAAATGCCCTTCTCTGATGATGAGATTGATGACTACCTTATATGCCATCCTAGTGCCTTCATCCATAGCTGATGGAAGCAGAAGCCGACACCCACGGCTAAACGCTGAGCTGAACTCTGGAATCCATTTGCAGAGAGAGAGGAGTGATGAGCAAAGGGATGAAGACCAGGATGGAGAAACCCACAGAAGCAGCTGACCTGAACAAGGAGTTGCTCATGGTCCTCAAACTGATAGCTGGGTAACCAGCATAGGACTGCTCCAGACCCCCTGAACGAGGAGGTCAGTTTGGAGATCTTGAAAATCTATTGGGTCACTGGTAGTGGATCAGTATTTACCCCTAGTACACAAATGGACTTTGGGAGCTCTCTCCACATAGAGGGATACTCTCTCAGCCTAGACACACTGGAGGGTGGGGGGTCTAGGCCCTGCTCCAAATGATATGACAGACTTTGAAGATCCCCATGGAAGGCCTCCACCTCCCTGGGGAGCAGAAAGGGGTTGGGACAAGGGGTTAGTGGGAGGCAGGAGAGGAAGGGAGGGAGAGGGAACTGAGATTGACATATAAAGAAGCTTGTTTCTAATTTAAATAAAAAATTGCTTGTGTGCGTGCACACACACACACACACACACACACACACACACACACACAGACACACACAGACACACACACAGACACACACAAATATTTCTCCCTTCTGAAAAAAAAAAGAACTCAGCATCATTTCTTGAGTATACTTCAGTAATATTATAGATATTCAATTTTATGTACTACAAAGTCTGTTTACATTAGTTTATACATATTCTGAGCTTCAGTTTTCTCTTATATCAGTCTATAGTCAGTTGGTAATTATTTTCTGGCTGGAGACATGCTCAGTGGTTAAAGTGCTTGTTGTATAAGTGTATGGATCAGATTTTAGATTCTCAGCATCTATGTAAAAGCCAGGTGGGCATGGCCTGCCTGTAAGTGCAGCCGCAGAAGCTAGAGACAGCATCTCTAAATATCACCTTTGGACCTCTGTATGCATGTGTGATGTCAGAAATTATCTTCAGTTGTTTTTCAACCTTACTCGTTGAGCCATGATTTCCCTATCAAACTTGGGAGTTATTGCTAGTCTTGTTCTAGAGATCAGGTCTCTACCTTCTGAGGCTGGACATGTGTGCTCACAAACATGCAATCTGCATACACACACAAACCACACATACATGTGAAAATGGAAAAAGGGGGAAAATGAGTTATTTTAGTATATCTGGCCTTATTCCTCCTGTCCATATAATATTCTGCTCAGTGAACAATTTTTTATTTTCTACTGGTACATGCTCAACGTTTTATCCAGATGTCCTTTGTACATAAAAAATTTTCATATATGCAAGAACCATATTGCCTATACTGTCATTATTAATGTGATATTAACAGCATGTTTGGTTTTGAATATTCCAGCAACTGCATGTGAAAAAAATAAAAGAATCAACTGAAATGTAATCCAAACAGAAATTAGACGTTATGTCTAAAGTTGTCATTTCAACACTTGTTACTCAAATTTTAAAATATAGTAATGTACAAATCACTGCTAGTGTGGAAATCATCCTTTTTTACGAAATGAAAGCTTGTATTGTTTTCAAAACTCACATAGAACCTTAAAAATGAATGGATTTTAGCCTCTCAAGCCTAAGGGCAAACTCAGAAAAAAAAACAACAACAACATATGTCATATGCAATAACATCTCTGCTAGGGTACATGCTAGCCTCCCAAAGCTGATACCCTGAAAACATCCTGTTGGTTTGTTAGCCAAGTTTCTTATAATTCTATCTCATGCCAAAATAATGGTTACATTTCCATAAAGAAAAAGAAAGCTAATCTTATTGTAGCTTAATATACCACCTAAGCCATGTGCTTAGGTGAAAAGGACGAGCTAGCTATTCAGTATCTGAAGAGCTCAGCATCTGTTGCTCCTACGGTTCATCCTATCAAACAAACCAAAGCTTGATTTTATGCCTTCTTCTGATAGCCAGAGTGTTTGAGCCCTGAGATTAGTGAGCTTGGTGTTTAGGTAGTCTGGAATAAATAACAAGACTCTCTGTGGTGAAGAGGGACAATTCTGTTCCTTGTATTAAAGTTTCCTCCATTTCTACATAGTGCTTGTCCTAAGGCTTCTGTCTTCAGCCCTCCCTTGCTAACTGTGTTCTTGTGTGGAAACCTCTGAACCTGTGGCTTTACTGTTTCTAAACTAGATATTCCACAGCAGTTCAAGCCCATAAAGCTTACAATGATCACCATTCCTGACACCAAGTGTGTTCTTCCTACTGTCTCTTTCTGTATTCTGCACCTCAGCCAGCTCAAAGGACCAACCTCTCCTGTCCCATTTCCTTCCACGTTCTAGCCATCACTAGATCATACAGGTTTGCTTTGATTTGCTGTTTCCTCAAGTTCCAGGTGCTATGTGTGTCTTAACACATCTCCCTCCATTGACATGACAATGTATGAATCATCTGGCTGTAGGTCTGTCCTTTTCTACTACGTGCTCCACTCTATTGCCAGACAGACCATGCTACAAAACAAATCCAGTCACATCCATCCTATTTCAAACACACTTTGGTGGCCCCTCATGATGTTTAGTTCAAAATTCCACACACCCATCTATTCAATTGCAAAATATTTGTTAGACACTTCCCATGCCCCAAGAGTTTGTAGCAGCTGTCATGGGTGCTGAAAACAAAACAAAACAAACAAAAATTTTTGAAGATTTTCTTTTTTTCCTAAAGAAGTTTCCAGTTTTCCTTGGGTGAACATAGATTTCAAGTTTCTTGGACAAAGTTATGGGACAAAGACTGCACTGCAATTTATGGAGCAGACACTTTGATGGTGGCTGCTTTCTTCAGCCTCTCAAACCCCATGGAAGATGAGCATCAAATTCGTGACCTGAGAGGTTCCGACCAAGATTTTGCCTACTGTAGACTACTCACTCTTACTCTTGTTTGTTTGGTTTGAACAGAGATGAAGCTCTTTAAAAGATTAAAGATTCCACCTGAAGAGAGACTTCTTTGCATTTCTTGTAGCTAACTGATGGATACTCTCAAAGAGGTTGCTCACAGTAGCTCTGCACTCCTACACGATGATGGAGAACCCTGTGTCTTCCTGAACTGGAGGTTAGCCTCTGGGTCAGAAAGCAGTCCTATTTTGTGTTCCTAAATACAAAATAAAGATGTTTTATGCTGCTTATTTCAAATAGCATCCAAGAATTTTGATGCAACATTATATAGTTAAATTACTTAACTGGTTTCATGCATGTGTCCTGTAATAAAAGGTGCATTAGGCATGTTTTATGTGCATGGTTTGCTTTTTAATGAAAATAACTCATTTTAAACTTGAGAAAAACCAAGGAACTCTAAAAATATTATCTATCACCTGATGACCGAAGTGACTGCTTTTCTCCTTCTAGAGGATGCTTTCTGAGGTGTTATTTCTGACAGCTCCAAGTTTTTGCCTGGTTCACCTGAGCTTTAATCAAGAATTTCCTCTTGGGGTGGGGGGGAGGTACCTCAGACAAAGTGTTGTTTAAGGCTGTCCAAAGTAACTCCCAATGCTGGAAGACCGACAGTAGATGGTTGTTGAAATAGACAAAACAAGTTTCTTGGCAGAGTCACTCCCTCACCCTGCCAAATTACAGGCCATGAAGGGCTTCATGGGTGCTAGCAAAAATGCTGTTTCTTTATGTGAACGCTATTTAGTAGGTAGATTCAATTTTTGTAACTTCAGTAGGGTGTTTGCTCAGAATTTGCACAGTATGTGTATTGTACTTCAAAACAATACAAATGGAACCATCCCCTCCTAACTTCAATAAACATACATTTTCATTCACACAGGTATGTATACCCACATGCACAGATGAAAGAAGTTGTTTTTTTCTTTTTTAATCTGTTTCCTTTGATACAGTTAAGTTGTACTTCTTTAATTCAAACTCTTTTTGGCAGGATGGCTGTTTTTCAGCATGCACTATGACAGAGCTAGCACACAGAAGATACTTCATAAACATGCATTGAATGAATGAGTGAACTAGCAAATGAATAAATGATTCAACTAAAGAAATTAGGAACAGATGTCTCAAAGTAGGACTATAATAAATCATAATCCTCTACAAAGCACAATTTCGTGCATGATTATCTTACCCAATGGCCAGGATCTTCAGGCAGTTTGTACCTCATAATCATAATAAGGACTAAATATAATGCTTAGCCAACCAAACCAGGAACTTCTTGGTATTACCCAGACATTCCAGGAAGAACAAGTCTCCATTACTTTGAGATTGCCCTTAAAATGTTATGATTAGAATACTGCAGAGTAAGAAATGAGGTGTCTTGCTCTGTTGGCTTTTTTGTTTGTTGGTTGCTTGGTTTTTGTTAAAGATTGAATAGTAGATATTAAATAATTTTTAGGTGGTAGAGGCATATTTAGCCTCCTGGTTCTAGAGGCTTAGAAGTGTATGGTTCAAGTGTCTTGCAGAACACATGGGAAGAACCTTCTGATGCATCATGACATAGAAAAACATCTCATGGTAGGACAAAGCAAGTGAGCCAGAGAGAGTTCACTGTTATTAAAAGTAAAACAACAATCCTGGGATAACCCATTAATAATCAAACTATTCATGAATGCAGAGCACCCTTGATGCAATTACCTCCCACAGTTTTTATCTTCAACTATTCAAGGGTGACTTTGGAGAATTAGTTGCCAACACAAGGGATCTGGGAAACACCTAAACCCCAACAATGAATTTAGAACTACAGTGTGAGTATATTGAAGCTCTGTCCTCCATGTTATAAACCAGCTGTTCTCAATGGTTGGGTCACGACCCCTTTGGGGGGTCAAGTGGTTCTTTCATAGAGATCTCCTAGGACCATCTGCATATCAGATAGTTATATTATTGTTCATAACAGTAGCAAATTACAGTGATGAAGCAGCAGTGAAAATAATTTATGGCTGGGAGTCACCACAGTAAGAGAAACTGTATTAAGGGGTTGGAGCACCCCTGAGCCAAGACACATGGGGGTGTGCCTAGGCCCTATCCCAAAGGCTACAACAGACTCTGATGACACCCTATGGAAGGCCTCACCATCCAGGGGGAGCAAAAAGGATATGTGATAGTTAGGGTTTTAGTTGGGGTGGTGGTGGTAGGGGAGGACAGGAGGGAGAGGGAACTGGGATTGTCATGTAAAACATTCTTGTTTCTAATTCAAATAAAGAAAAGAAAAAGGGGTCAGAGCACTAGGAAGGTTGAGAACCATTGGTATAAGACTTTCACCATGTTGTGAAAAGAGTCGGTAGCATGGAGGCAACCGAGGGAACATGTACAGTCTGGGCAGTTTAAGTTTTCCTCCAATTTTAATTGTAATTCAAATTTCACATTTAGTGGGGCAATGGTGGTACATGCCTTTAATCCCAGTACTCAGGAGGCAGAGGCAGGTGCATCTCTGTGAGTTCAAGACCAGTCTAGTCTACAAGAGCTAGTTCCAGGACAGCCTCCAAAGCCAAAGAGAAACCCTGCCTCGAAACACATCCTCTCCCCCCCCAAAAAAAACCCAAACAAACAAAAAACCAAATTTCACAATTAGGCTCTTTAAGAATGAATAGAAGAGAGTAAGGAAAATATTTGAAAAATGATTCCATTTTAAAATGTTACCATTATTTTTATATCCTATTAGTTTTCATAAAGTACCTATGCAATAATAGATATTATACCATGACCAGAGTTATGTGGTAAAATATTAGTTACATATTTCTGTGTGACAAATGACTTCAAAATGTAATGACTTAATGGTCTAACACAATGATAAACTTATCTTTCATAGCTTCTGTGAGTTAGGAATTTGAAATTAGTTTTGCTGGACACACTGAAGTTCCAAAAGGTGTTATTAGAGTCACACGGCTAACCAACAGCTGGTTTAGTCTGGAGAATAGGTTCTCTTCTCTTATGTAAGTAATAGATAGGGAAGGGTGACTCTGTGGAGGTATCAATAAGGAACGTGCTGAAGTGACAAATTTCACTTTTTACTAAAAGAAGAAAAAATTGAAGTATTTTTGTGGAGCCATCCTGAAAGCTAGGCAAGGTGACTCCCTGCTCTAGACACAATACTTGAAAAGACTATATTCTGGCTATCACCTCCCCATAGAAGAAGGTTTATAGGACTCAGTAAACTGTCTTGTCTCAGCCCATATTTGTCCCTCTGAACTCAGATACAAATGATATTTGGGACAGAGGAGAAGTAGAATCCATTAGAAGATAAAATGATCATATATAACAAACATCAGGATCATTACACCAAAAGCACCATATACTAAAGAAAATGTCACAGAGAAGGATAACAACTATGTTTATAATAATCAGCAGCATAATTTAAATGAAATAATCACAATCATAACACAAGACAAGAACAGGAAGACTCAATAAGAAACAAAGAAATTCTACAAACAAAAAGTGTAGATTTTGAAATTAAAGGCTCAATGGATAGGTTAAGGAGGTTCGATAGAGTTTAAAAGACTATGAACAAGCTGAAGGCATTGTCCAGACATTCTTAGGAAGAGGGACAGATAACATGAGAAGCATTAAGAAGCAGAATGGATACAAGGATGAATCCAAAGCTTATCTAATAGGAGTCCTCGAAGAAGAGATTTCAGGGAGTGGATGGGATGATGGGAGAGCAACTGTGCATGTCTTGAACCTAATAGTCATGTCAATCAGGAACAACAAAGAGAGTGAGACGGTAGTATCTCTTAATTTCCATTTATTATGTGATAAATGTAAATATTACATATCGGAGAATCTGGCATTGCATAGTATACATTAACTCACTACCAAAGCATAATTTTCAAAACTTAAAAACATCATACTTTTAAAGTCTGAAATGAATGTGAGCCAAGGGTTGCTATTCAACTCACTAGAGGGAAGTTGTAAGGCAGCAAAGTGTTCCAAATAGCATTTCACATATTACAGTGAGATCAGTATAAGTTGGAGAAGTAGCTTAGTGGATAAAGAACTGCTGCCAAGCCCGATGACCTGAGTTCAATCCCGAGTGCTCATCCACTGTGAGAAGAGAATCAACCCCTGTAAGTTGTCCTCTGATCTCCATACATGCACTGTAACACACAGACATGAACGCACACAACAACAACAAATACGTGTAAAAACTTAGTAAGATTATAAATTAGATAAAAAACTGATTGTCTCCAACAAGGCAATAAATGACAAAATGTGGGCTATGTCTCAACACTTACACCTTTTGGGGATAAAATTTATTTATTTATAATGGAACCAAACCATTTGAATTGCTAATAGGTTTTACATTCTAACTTCTAAAGAGAACAAAGCTTCCTCATCAACAGTAAGCAAGATGCCCAGCAAAAGTCTCCAGGAAATCAGAGAGCATAGCATGATAATTATATTTGTATTTCCACTTGGCTAGACCATGGCACCATTATAGGTGGGTGTAAGCTGTAGAGGACATGAGGACAATGAGAGAGCTGAACACTTTACATAATGCTTCCAGCTTCCTGTCACCATCACACAGAGAATTCAGAGCCAGTCAAAATAAACTGCAGCAAATGAATCAGTGTTTTTTTCTTCCTATTTGTGAATGTAGACATTCAAGAGGGGGGTGGGTAGGAGCTTCTTAAGAGCCTCATATTGCAGGTTTCTAGATATTGTATAAGGATATGTAGGCTATTTTAGACTAAGATTTTTGGAAGATATATATATATATGTGTGTGTGTGTGTGTGTGTGTGTGTGTGTGTGTGTGTGTGTGTGTGTGCATGAGCAGCATGTGTGTGGGTACCCAGAAATGCCAGAAAAAGGCATTTGCTCCCTGAGAACTGGAGTTACTGGCAAATGTGAGCTATCAAACATGGAACCAAACTTAGGTCCTCTAAAAGAACAAGCCCCCCTAACTACTGAACCATCTCTCCAGCCCCTTAACTGGGTTGACTTGATTTGGAATGCTTTATTTTGTTTTCATACCCTGCAAAGTACAGGTTAGAAAGTCAGATATGATACGGGAAGTTGAAGCCATTGCTTTCAGCATGAGGCCCAGGTTGAGTTACTGATCCCGTATGGAGATGCTGCACAATGTTCAGGTTGTGGGTTCCTTTATGATTTCTACTGTGATTTCCCTTCTGACTTTAAGTTCTTCCCTCTGACCCTGTTTTGCCCCTCAGTGAGTCCTTATGTTGGTACTAAGACATGTGTTCAAACACCAGTGTGGATTTTTTTTTAAAGAAAAGATTAACATTTGTATCTGGAGTTTCTTTCTTTCTTTCTTTCTTTCTTTCTTTCTTTCTTTCTTCCTTCCTTCCTTCCTTCTTTCTTTCTTTCTTTCTTTGTTTGTTTCTTTCTTTCTTTCCTTCTTGTATTTTTTATTAGTTCAAATTAGGAACAAGCTTGTTTCACATATCAATCCCTTCTCCCTCTCCCTCCCCTCATCCCCACCCCTCCTCCCCCACCCCAACCTACCCCCACCCCATCCACCCTCTACTCCCCAGGCAGGGTAGGGCCCTCAACGGGGGCTCTGCAGAGTCCACCACATCATCCTGGGCCAGGCCTAGGCCCTTCCCTGTGTGTCCAGGGCCAGAGTGTATCCCTTCACATGGGATGGGCTCTCAAAATCCCTTCTTAAGCCAGGGAAAAATACTAATCCACTACCAGGGGACCCCTAGAGTGCAGAGGCCTCCTCATTGACATCCATGTTCAGGGGTCTGGATCAGTCCTGTACTGGCCTCCCAGACAGCAGTCTGTGGTTGATGTGCTCCCCCTTGTTCAGGCCAGCTGATTCTGTGGGTTTCACCAGCCTGTTACCTACCCCTTCAATCTTCATTCCTCCCTCTCTGCAACTAAGTTCCAGAGTTCAGTTCAGTGTATATCTGTGGATGTCTGCCTCTGCTTCCATCAGCCACTGGATGAGGGCTGGATGGCATAAAAAGTAGTCATCAATCTCATTTTAGGGGAAGGGCATTTAGGTTATCCTCACCACCATTGTTCGAGTCATCCTTGTAAGTCTCTGGAAATCTCCCTAGAGCCAGATCTCTCCTCTGACCTATAATGGCTCCCTCTAATATGGTATCTCTCATCCTTCTCTCTCTCCTCTATTCTTCCCCCAATATTTCTGATCCTCTATTTCCTCCTCTCCTCTCCTCTTCTTCTCCTCTCATTCTGGCAGCTCCCTCTCCCCTACCCTCATGCTCCCAATTATCTCAGGAGTTCCTGCCCCTTCCCATTCTCAGGGTCCCTGCATTTTTCCCTTAGAGTCCTTAGTGTTTCCTAGTTTCTTTGGTGAAGAGGATTGTAGGCTGGTAATCCTTTGCTCTATGTCTAAAATTCATATATGAGTGAGTACATACCATGTTTGTCTTTTTGTGACTGGCTCCGGCATCCGCCGCAGGTCAGAGGGCAGAGTCCTATCTGGAGTTTCTAAATGATGTTGATTACCCTGTAAGATGTAGGTTAACCTTGTGCAATCAGCCGACAGCCTCAAGAGAAGACTTAAGAGGTGAGGGAATAGCTCCGTGGTTTAACACTTGCTGCAAACCTGAGGGCCAGAATTTGGATCCTGAGAACCCAAGAAAATGCCAGGTTGTCATGACAGCCTGACTGTCATTCCATCACTCCAAAGCCTGACAAAGGAGCCAAGGTTAAATTGAGAGGCCCGCCTCAGTGAATAATGTGGACAATAGCTGGAGAAGACTCATGACATAAACCATATGGTCCACATATGTGTACATATATGTGCATGCCCACCTACATATACATGTAAACAGGGTTGGGGAGTGAAGACTAGGGTCATCAGAAGAAGAGGGAACTCTGCCTCTAGACTGCTAATGTCTAGGACTGCACTACACTTGCCTCAGCAGAGTATAAGCTTCACTACTGGGTGAGCTAGCTCATTCTCATCCACTACCCCCATGTGCTCTATGTACTCTATTTTTCTGGAGAACTCTGACTTAAACACCCTCAAGTTAGACCTGAGCTTCTGAAAATGTGGGTCACAACTCAATTTGAATCAAGTTACAGAATGTAGGTGCCACAATATTCCAGGCAGTAGTACAAGGTTCCAGATGTTCAACAAACAAAAGTGAACTCAAAGTCAAATACGAAGAACTTAAGGCATTTCTGGCGATGCTTGCTGATGTGCCATTGCACAACCCCACTGCAACCTTGGTCCTGAATGCACAGCACAGATTTTGCACTGGACATGCCATCACACCACACAGTGTCAACTAGTGATGCCTGAAACATCTCGGCTCATGTTTGAGACTACTGTGTATTCTAAGTTGTTGTGTTTTTATTGTACATGCAAAGCTTTCGGCTCTTACAGAAACATAATGGTTTAACTACAGAAAACAAAGACTTAATATGTTCTCCCCATCCCCCAGCATATAAGTATCAAATCGGTGTATCTTTGAATTGTATTGTGTTAGAATGGATGATTCTTAAAAGGGTTGTTTGAGAGCTGACTTGAGCTTTATGGTAAAAAAAATGTTAAATAAATTTTGGGTTGGGATTAGGACAGAATTTCTAGCAACGTCAGAAATGGGCCTAAATATGTTTCTGCTATCCTGTTCTACACTTATATGGCAAGAAACATTCTCAGTATTCATGATTATAAAATCAACGCTTCAACCAACATTGCTCTACCCCCTATCATTCAGCTAAAATTTAACATTCTATGTAAAAATAAACAAGGACATTCATCTTATTAGTATACAAATATTTTTACTTTCAATAAATGGTACAACTATGTATATATGTATAACAAATAACTATTTTAAAGTAAGTCTTTATATGATTTTTTAGTAAGTCTTTATATGATTTTTTATAAAGAAATGTTGGATTTACACGCCAACTACGTATACATATGTAGGGTCTTCAACAAATTTCTTGGTTAGAAATGAGTAAAATGGCTTAAGAAGCCTTGAGATGACACCACCCAGCACCAAACTGAAAACTGGAAGGATGTCCAATAATTCATTTTGTCTATTTCCAATTTTTAGGTCATTTGTTCTAAATACCCCATACAGTTAGGTATATTTCCAACAAATTCTACTTAATTATTTATCAACACCTGTCAAAACAAAAAGAAAACCAATTCCAACATTTTGAAGTTTTTTAAAGTTTTGGTTAGAACCACTCAATAAAATAAAATAAGATTTCAGAGGGAAGGAGGGGAGCTGGGTTTTGAAGAAAGCAGCAGGGAGGAAAAACAGAACCAAAGGAAAAAAGTTAACGGGTCATTTCAAAGTTACTTCCCTTGCAAGGCACAGCCAGAGACAAAGAGGAGAAAAATGATTGACTTGTTCAAATTCCACCATTTCTTTTGCATCCATATCAAAACATAGGGACGGCATTAACTCTGCTGACTGAAACCAGCCTATATGGGGAAAATAGTTCTTCCTACCTCGTTGTTTTGGTTCCTTAACAGGTCAAAGAACCAGTGTGGCGTTGAGTTTGGCAGCACAGAACTTGAGCATTGCCAACTCATCTTGACTTTTAGTCTGATTGATTAGAGTCCAGTGTAAATGCTTAGTCCGAATCACCTTTTCTGCTCTTATTACCTAATAATCCAGCACTGGCTTCTAACTATGCTGCTTGAGCCTTGTCCATAGTAGCTTCAGAAAGAATTAGTGTATGTGAGTTAGTAGAAAACAATGTGATTGCAGCACTTTATTAAAAAGGACCTCACTAATGTATGAGAGACTACTTGTATTTTATAATACAAACCCACAGGAAGGTCACAATGCTAAAATGACTCCATCTTCCTGTCCATTTTCAGCTCAGCCTGAGTAATTTAGTGGGTGATCTGAATGCAAATCTCCTTCAGCATCCCATTCCGAATCCTTCTGCAATACCCCAGCCTCCATACCATAGCTCATCCCATAACTTGTGAGCAGATGGAACTCTCCATCTGCCTTTTTAAAAATACAATCCAAGCACAATCCCAAATGAGCAGAGCTGTTCTCTAACCCACACATTTCTTGAAAAGTCCAGTGCAACCAAGGGACAGGATCCCCAGGCCCTTCCAAATAACACATGTTGAAATCCTGCTGCCAAAGATGATGGGACTAGGGAGTGGGGCTTTAGGGAATGATTGATTGATGAGGACAGAGTCCATGCAACCAGAATCAGTGTCCTTAGAAAAGCATCTAGCAGAAACCCTGAAGGGGAAGGCAGTTCCTTCTAGGTGTGTAAGGACAGAAGTAAAAGTTACCATCCATAAAATGGGGTGTAGGCCTTCAGCAGGAGCCTAGCACCTTGATCCTGAACATTGCAGCCCCCTTAGCTGTGAAAGATAAATGCCTATTTTTATACACACACACACACACACACACACACACACACACACACACACACACACACACACGCCATACAGTTGAGGCAATCTGTTATAACACTACAGAGTAAGATAAGAAATAAGAACACACTCCAATTTGCCTTGAGTCCTCCAAATATATAATTCCTGGAGTTTAGATTATTAACTTCCATCTTTGTCAGGCTATTTCTTACTTCAGTACACGGTTTTAGTTTAAAAGTTGTCTTAAGCTAGGTTGCCTAGACAACAGAGCATAAAGAAAGAGATCAATGCTGATTATTTCTGGAGAGGGCAGGCAAGTGAAAGCAAGAAACTGTGAAAAAATGGAATGAAACAAGAAGAAATATTAAATGTGCTATAGAACTGACCACCATTGCTTCACAATGACCCTTGAAGAGACACGTTCCTTTTTTCAGCACAGAAGGTACCTCAAACTTCCCAGGGTGACTGACCAAAGGATGCTTTGGCAAATCAAGTAGTATCTATTCATGTCCAGCTCTCTGACTCTTGTTTTCCCATTGGTTGGTGCCTGGAAGTGTGGTATCTGCCAGGTGTAAGGGTACCTGAGGAATCCACATATGGGATCTGAGGGCACAGGCAAATTACAGAACAGAAATCACATGTGACATTTACCGTTATCTCATCAGCCTGTAGGGCAAAGAAGTTTTGAATTGGATGAAAAGTTGAAAATGTCATGTATCCTGGGCTGGCTCTTATAATAATTGAGAGTGAACCTCAACTTTCAAAGTGAAATTTATTCATATATTCAAAATGGCAAGAAAAAAGTGAGTGTCCTGGAAAGAATATATCTATGGTGTGGGAGCTATTGCCAAGGGAGTTTGTCTAAAGGGCTCTGTAGTAAGACTGTTATACACAATGTCTTTTGGAGGATTTGAGAGACAGGGGAATAATGAGAAAAATAAAACACATCAATGAAATCTCTTTGAAACTTTCTATCCAAATTGTCCAAAGATAACATTTTACTGCATTGAGAAAACACATTTGAAAATTATATATGAAACAACACCTATTTTCTACAGGATTTTCAGAATAGAATCTTGAAGTTGTCTTTTGTGTAAAGACAAGATGAGATATGTGGTCAACAGAATCCAGATCCCTTTCAAATTTGAATTGGGAGCAACATTTCTAAATGATCTAAAGTTTATGCAGCATGAACCGAGTTCAAATTTGAAACATTCATGCCACAAAGTAACTGCCAAGCTCAAATTAAAAAAAAATTCAGGATGCAATATTCTGAGTTATACCACTACTAAACTAAACAGTGAACTTGATATAATCCCTTCCATAGAACAAAGGTTCCTGCCCTTTGCATCTCTCATGCACTATCACAGGCCAGTGTCTTCGATAGCAAGTGCTGTAGATTCAGTGCTCTAGGGGTCCTGCACCACTTCCATTTATGTGTCTTCACCCTCACTCAGGTTCTGCCCTGCTTCATCGTGGTGCCAAATAGCCCCTTTTCCTTGATATCCCCCTTCTGCCTATGCCACACAGAAGACATATGTTCTGGAGAAAGGGGCTTCCCTTTCCTTCTCTAAGCTCTTCCTTATCCCATTGTTTCCCATTTCTATGGTGTTCCTTAAGAAATTATTTTACCTTTCACCTGGTCCTGTAAAACCCATTTGGACGGCCACACCACCTCCTGCTTGCTCAGGGCTTATATTTACCTATGCACTACATGCTGTCTGCACAGGGACATTTTCTCTAAAACTTCACCCTTGAGCAGCATTAAGAAATGTCAGAAGCTTTGTAATTTCAACCTTTCTCTCCTTTCTCTGATACCAATCTTGAAAATCATTCATCTGAAACAAAAGATTCAGAGATAAGGGAAAATAATCGATAAACCATCCCCTCCCTCTTCCCCCACCTAGAACCTTAGAGAGGTTGGTAAAGGGGCACATTGCCCTCATTGTGCTGAAGATGGGTCTCCAGGCAACCTCAGAGAGGGAAGGAATACGTATTTGCCCATTAAGATAAACCACCCTGCAGCACACACACACACACACACACACACACACACACACACACACACACACACACTATTGTCAGCAGATGCTACTAAAGTCCTCCAGTTAGTTTGGCTTTTAAGAAACACGTTTTTATCCTCTTCATTTCACATCTGTCACATCAACTATGCTAGAATGCATTCAATAAAGAGCCCTATTTTAATCATTAATTATGATACCAATACACCAGTCGCATTGTGTTCTAATGTGACTCGTACTTTCGGACTTCAAAGAGCTTGCCCAGATTTAATTAATCTTTAGCTCTGCTAATGAAAGACATCTCTTCTGCCTGGCATGAGTTTGGGTTTCTAATCTGTTCCTTAAGGTCACCTCATTTTTCTCAAAAATGTACATTTATAATTTAACACCACAGATCTTTCACATTCCCTATTAAGCAATTATTTTGATTACTTCATTATCTTTCATTTTTTCCTAGACTATTTAGGTTGGTTTCTGCCTACAACCAGCCAAGTGTAATTTCAACATTCTCCCCTGCTCCCTTTATTAGTGTGATCTGCATTAGCAAGGGATTCATTTTCATTCCGAAGACTGAAAACAATTTCATTATCTGATAAAAATTATCTTCTCATACACGGTAAGAAGCAATTCTCCTCATTTATGGACTCATTAGGCATTTCATCTACCCAATCCATCTTCCCAATATTTCTTTCCGGAAGTAATCATCTTGTGACTCAACTCGGGAGACTTTGGACCAGGGATTCTTGTTTGCACTTTCTTCCCTCTTCTTGCTGTTTTCTTTTCCTAATGGTGTTGCTTCACCAACTCCTTTGTGATATTTCCCTCTCTTCCTTCGGCGTTCTGTTCAGGTTTCATCCTATTGTCTACAAGGTTAAATTGTAAATGTATGTACTGGTTGTTCCTCATACATTATAAACATTTTACATGCAGTGTTACAGCATACTTCCAGATCTTTGAATCTTCACAGTCCGGCACTATGTCTAGGGTAGAGTAGTGCTCAAAAAAAAAAAAAAAGTGGCTGCCAAAAATAAAAAAAAAATGAAGGCCTAAACACCTGTGAAGACTTACTTTTTATAAACACAGAAGAAAATTAGGAAGCCCACCCATTGCAGTGAGGAAATAAATATGGTGTACAAGTTAAGATTAAGCTAAAGAGATGAACAGATGTCGGCACCAGGGAAGGAAGCAGTTCTAATGTAGTTGTTAGTAGCCTCCTTGCTAATACACCTGCGAAGATACAGGGACCCAGCTGAATAGCAACAAAAACTGATAGCCATATCTGGAGGATGTGGATGCATCATAAGAATTCCTGTGGGGCCAGTCCCAAATCTGAACTGGAAGAGCCTCTGCTATAGGACAATGACTTACAACTGCGTCTTCTCCCCAAAGCTTTCCGGACCAACAGAGCCTCTGAAAATTTTCTCAGTCTGAAGTCAGACTTTTGCTTGATTTCTGTTTTATTCATCCCATAGGAGTATTTAAAAAAGGGGGGGATCACACTGCTTTGCTTGCTTTACTACAC
Organism: Cricetulus griseus; assembly: GCF_003668045.3. Taxonomy (NCBI): domain Eukaryota; kingdom Metazoa; phylum Chordata; class Mammalia; order Rodentia; family Cricetidae; genus Cricetulus; species Cricetulus griseus. The sequence goes on from NW_023276806.1 coordinate 158,797,648, forward strand.
ACATCAGAAATGCAAGAATGTATAAGAAGACCAGCCCTTTGGTCTTGGTATCAGTTCGATGATGCTTTAAGCAAGCTCTGATAGTGGAGCTTAGTCTTGTTCTCAACCTGTGGATAGTGGCCTCTCTGGGGTCAAATGACCCTTTTGGGGGGTGCATAAATGATAACCTGCTTCTCGGATATTACAATTCATAACACTAGCAAAATTAAAGCTATGAAGTAGCAACAAAAATATTTTTATGGTTGGGGGTCACAACATGAGGAACTGTATTAAAGGGTAACAGCATTAAGAAGGTTGTGAAACAGGGTTCCTGACAGATGCTGAGCATGTTCCATTTAAATTTTTATCATTTACATAGAGATATGGAGTAGGCAGGCAGACATGGGGGTATGGGAGATGTCTGGCTAAAGATGAAAAGCTTGGAGTATTGTGGCATAAAATGCAATCATCTTGGGGGAAAATATAGAGAGAAGTGTCAATATGCCAGGAAGGAAAGCATGGCTTTTGCTTTAAACTAATCAGATAATCTTATCAATCAGACCTGAAAGTCAAACCTAGGCCACCATCTTGTTGCTCCACTTTTAAATGAAGGAAAATGTGTTTTTAATTTTTGTGAGGAAATTTCCAAAGAGTAATATTCTATAACACACAAAATTTATGATACTCAAATTGGATCACAGCTACACTTTGTGTTTGTTGATAGATTCTCTAAGGCCCCATTGGCTCCAAATGGCCATAGTTGACTAGGTGCAATAGGAACATAAAACCTGAAATATTTTCTACCTAGTCTTTTTCAGAAGTGAGCTGATGTATGCTGTCCTGTGACCCTTGGAGTCTTGGAGCCTCTCTGCCTATCACTGTTATCATGAGGGAAAACAGTGTGAAATTGAAATAGGAAGATGACAGCCAAGCCACTTTCTCAGGAGTGAGTCAGAGCTCACAAGTGATGGTGGATCCCCTGCACTGGATGAAGCCTGAAGTCTCCTTACCTTTGGACTTCCCAGGTACATGAGTGCAAAGCACCCTTTGTTGTAAGACGCAGGTAGAGGTCTGTTTTCTATCACGCAAACTTCAAATACTCTTAGTGAATACATAATTTCAGTCTTTCCTCTCTTAAAACATTGTCAACTTGACAGAATCTAGAATCACTGAAGAAATATGCTTTTGGGCATTTGTGTAAAAGATTGCCCTGAGCTCTTAATGACTGAGATAGGATAAGCAATTTCTCCCTGAGGTGCTTTGCCAAGGTACTTGACTGCAGCAACCAGAAAAGAAACCATGGCATGGTTCTGGCTTGCTTCTCTGTTAATGTGATATAAGACTGATCAGAACAAACTTGGGGGGGGGAGAATGGGTTTATTCAGCTTACAATTTATAGTCCATCATCCAAAGAAGCCGGGGCAGGAGCTTGAAGCAGGAATCATGGAGAGGAATGCTATTTGCTCCCTTACTCTCCATGGCTTGCTTTCTCAAACAACTCCAGGGAGCACATTGCCAGAGTGTATACCACCCACAGAGGGCTAAGCCCTCCCACATCAATCATTAATCAAGAAAATGCACTGTACCCATAAACAAGCCAGTCTGGTGCAGACAATTCCTCAGTTGAGATTCCTTCTTCATCAATGACTCTAATTTGTGTTGAGTTGGCAAAATCTAACTAGCAGAGATATGCACTTCACTGGGACTCAGATTTCCTATCCCATAGCTAATGAAAAATCAGAACCTGTCCCATGATTTCTACTGAAGGGACCAGCGCCCCATTTCAGCAGCCATAACAGTTGAACATGTGTTTGTCTGACTTTGTCTTAGTCACTAAGGTCAGATGCCTGCCCCTTTGGGCAGCCATAACAGCTGAACATGTGCTTGTCTGACCTTGCCTTAGTCACTAAGAGGTTAGATGCCTGCCTTGTGGCAAGGAACCAATCAGAAGTTAGCTGGTGGTGCTATGCTTTACGGACAGATGCACAGCAATGACACGCAGAGCATAGCAACCACCCTGGGAGGGCCTATGGGCCATAACAATCAATTGACCAATCAGCATAGGGCAAGCCCTCCAAGCCTGGAGGCACACCAATCCTGAGCCTGTGAGTACCCCTAGACACTCCCCTTATGCTGCTCTATAAGATCTCTATGCAAACGGTTCGAGCTGTGTTTCCTAGCCATCCGCCATGGTGGATGGATGGAAGGCCGGAGCTAACATGGGGTTAGCTCATTAAACAACTATAATAAAGCCTCGTGCAGTTTGCATCAAGCTTTCAACTCTGCATGGTGATTGGGGTGGCTGCAGTCCTGGGCTGAGATCCTGGAGGCCTGAGCTTTCCGGGGGTCTTACATTACGAAGTCACCAAAGTAGCATCCCCATTACCCTTGACCCTAATATATCATATGCATAATGAATACTATTTTTCACCCCCTTTGCATCGTTGTTAGCTTCCTGAACATGCTTTTTTGGTTAAGTAGCATGACCTAAGATACAAGGGATCATGGAAAAGGTCATTCTCCCCCAACACTATCATCTCACAGCTATCTACTCTTTTCCTCTTCCCTCATCACCCTCTTACTCTTCCATTGCTAAGACAAAGAATTTCTTTTGTAGGATAACAGTCCTGGTTTTCCTGGACCCCATTCATTTTGAGATAGTCTTGGCTTTTATCCTATAAGTTGAATGTTGAAAGATTAATTTATGTGCCAACTGAGATTTGTCACCCCCCTCAAGTAGTTTTACCTGCCTCTCTGAGGCATCAAAATTAGTCCTTATCTGTGGCTCAGAGTCCACACGTTCAAGTGCACATATCAAAACACTTTTTTAATCAATGCAAAATTCTCCTTTGAGGGAATCACTCAACAGATGTATAGAAATCAAACTTGAGGGGCTTGTGAAATGGCTCAGTGTTTAAGAGTGCTTGCTGTACAATCATGAAGACCAGATTTGGGATTCCCAGCACCATTGCAATAAGCCAGATATTCCACATACATGTATCATCCCAGCTCTGAGGATCTCTAGGATTTTGTCTTCCAACATAGCTGAGAAAACATGAGCCCCAGATTCAGAGAGAGACTCTGGCTCAAAGGAACAGGCAGAGGGTGACAGAGGAGAATTCTCAATGCCCTATTCTGTCCTCTGTGCACATGCAGAGGTACACACACACACACACACACACACACACACTTATACATCCACAGCAGCTTTCTTAGGCTCCATGTCTGAATGGCTTTCATCTCTCCACCCTATTGTTTTCAACCTGTCTGCTTTCAACAATATTTACCTTTTATTTTGTTTTGTTTTAAGAAAGGCTATGTATCAGACTAGCCTAGACTGCAGTATATACCTTAGACTATCCTGTACTCACAATAATACTCTTACTTCAAACCTCCAAGTTCTGGTATAAGTCACCATACTTATTACAACTTTGATTCTCACCAAAAGCTTTGGTCTATTCATAGCTAATATAATTAGTGACATGCTTGAATATAAATCTGGCGTGAGTCATCTAGACTACTCGGCTGACTTGCTGATTTCTCGCAAAATTAAAACTATATTATTAGTTTGAGGTGGTGTGGGTGCACACATGCCGTGGTGCATAAGCGAGGGCAGATGACAACTTTGTGAAGCTTGTCCTCTCTCTCACTTTTACGTGGGTCCAAGGGATTGAACTTAGGCTCCCAGGCTTGAGCAGTGAGTGTTTCTACCTGTGCTTTAAAGATACTCACCATCATTATTTAGCCTCGGATGTTTCTGACGAGAAGCCAACCTTCACTCTTATCATCTCTTTTCTTGGCATTTTGTAATGGGTCCTGTTTTGTGGGTTTAGATATTTTTCCTTGGTTTTCAGAAGCTCCACTGTGACTCGCAAGTGTTTGAGTTTTCTTTTTGTCCTTCTGTGGAGTTCATTTAGAATTCCTAAATCTGAGTGTGTTTAGTGTTTTAAACCCAACTTAGAAAAGGGTTTTACCATTGTTGTTTATAATTGTAGTTATTGCTGTATATTTTAGGAAACAAGTGTCATTATGGTAATAATGTATATGTATATAGTATATGTATATAGTGCAGCTTGATGACTCACAACTGTCACTTCTTGTTCCCTTTGTCTGTCCCCAGTGGCCCCTTCCTCTGTCCAAATAATACCTTCTTTCCATCTTTTTTTAAACCTAGATTCCAAATGAAAGAAAACACACAGTATTTGCCTTTCTGGGGTGTTATCTTTTAAAATGATTTTATCTTCCTTTCCTTCGTTATAGGGCTTCAATTTCATATACTCTAGAACATCTGTGAGCTACAAAGAAAGCTCAGCCAATAAAGTACTCACTACACAAGCGTGAGGGCCTTCAAAACTCATGTGGAACAGTGAGAAGAGGTGGTTCATGGGATGTGCTGGTATATGAGATGTGTTGGTATATAAGATGTGATGGTACATGATGAGATGCGATGGTACATGAGCTGTGATGGTACATGGGATGTGATGGTACATGGGATGTGGTGGTACATGGGATGTGGTGGTACATGAGCTGTGCTGGATGTGATGGTACTTGGATGTTCTGATACATGATGAGATGTGGTGGTACATGAGCTGTGCTGGTACATGAGATGTGATGGTACATGGGATGTTCTGGGACATGGGATGTTCTGGTACATGGGATATTCTGGGACATGGGATGCTCTGGGACATGATGAGATGTGGTGGTACATGAGCTGTGCTGGTACATCTCATAATCCTGCCATGGCAAATGCCAAGATAGGCAGGTCCATGGGGGTCACTAACCAGACAGTCTAGCTTAAACAGCAAGCCTCAGGAGCCAGTGAGAGACCCTGTGTAGATGACTCCTGCAAAATGGCACTTCAATTGACATCTGGGCTGCACACACACACACACACACACACACACACACACACACACACACACACACGAACCTGCACACATACATGCACACACAAACCAAAGAACACTCAATATGGTTATATAGGCTTCCATTGCTTACAAGTTTTAAGAATAATTTTTTGTCTCTCTCTTCAAGTAGATAATTCATTTTTGTCTGCTTCAAGGGCACTGCCCCCTTCCCTCTTCCCACAGTGCCTAGTTTACTTTTTAAAGTTCATTCAATGATTTTTAACTTTCCTGTTGAAATTGTCAGTCTCAGGATTTGCATTATAGGATTCTTTTTCCTTTCCAAATCTCTCCTGATAAAACTCAACATTTTCACCCTTGATGTCAATCTTTCCCAACATGCATCATTATGATTTTCAGGTATTCATATTCTAATTGTGCTGTCCAGGGTTGTCAGAGGACTGTTTCCTTTTTCCCTCAGGCTGTGGGTCATCCTTTTCCCTGTTGCTTCCACATACAGTGTTGCTTCTTATTTTTAGTTTCATATTGTACAATAGGAGTATTGAGCTTCGAGAGAGGCACACTGCTTTCCTGTGAACAGTGTTTGGATTTGGTCTGAGCACACAGTTAAAAGACTGTCAAATCATGTCCCTCTGGGGAGGTATGATGTTGCTGGCTTCTTTTTGCATTGTCCATAGTTCTCATTTGCAGGCCTAGCTCCTAGGTTTCAATGAAAAGCACAAGAAATTCAGTAGGTCCTTTCACTTGCCTGGACTTGAATTGAAAACTTTGATTTTCTAGAAGTTTCTTTTCAGCATCTGCTGAAATCTCTGCCTGATTCCTGCAGCCATCACCTGTCACTGGGCTCTCTGTAGTCTCAGCGGGTGCTGTACACTGTGGTAGACAACCAACAATTTGAGAATAATATGTGCACCGTTTGGTTGATTCCAGGCTGCCTCCTTTGTGGTGGGGGTGGGGGGACCTCCTTCTACTCAGACAGGCCTCAACCTTCAGTCCAGCCACTTCTCTCCTCTTCCTGATTCTCTCTTCTTTGTACAGTCATATTCCATGTAATGATGCTTTGTTCACACACACCACAACAACCCCATGATGTTAGGATGAAGCCAAAACCTTCCTATTGCTTAGTGATACAGGAGCCATTCTAAGCGGGATAATACTCTACATTACATCGGTGTTTAATGAGGAAACGGTGTAGATATAACCACTGAACTGCTGGTTACACGAGAGGAGAGCACAGCCAATTATATGTCCTATGTGTATGGGAGGATGCAACATCCAGGCTTGTGTAAATACACCCTGTAATGCTGAGGTCACGATGAAATTGCTTAATGATGCATTGCTCTGAATTCACCCCCATCATTAAGAAGCACACAACTACATCATGAGACAAGGAGGGGGGGCCCTTAGAGAAAGCGCTGCTAAAAGTGGATCTCACTTAGTTTGTTCCCAGATTTCAAGGATCATGTTTCCTCCAGGCTCTGCCTATTTTCAGTCATTCCCCTCAGTGGCTTCAAACAATTATTTTAATTTCAATTTTATAATTACTTGCACTGTTTTATGGTCCAGAGTTCAGAGGTGTAACTGGCAGATGGGCATTCTATAAAATCCACTCTGCTATTAGCAGAACTGAACTCTTAACACTGAAAAAGAAAACAAAGCAAAACAAAACAAAACCCTTTGCTCCTTCTTGGCAGAACTAGGCATCCCTGAAAGGTACACATGAAGTATGGCGAAGAATGCAGAAAGAGTAAGAGGTAACTGCTGGTGAGCATCCAATGTGCCAGACATGGCTGTTCTAGGTGCTTAATCCCACACTTGACAGGTGACAGAGCTGGAGTACAGAGAAGTTAACAAACAAACTAAACTTGCCCATCAGTCAGGAAGCTGATTCAGCTGATCAAGTGCTTGCTATGCAATCCAACTTGAGATCCTCAACACATATAAAAAGCTAGGTGGTGGGGTATGGCTGTAACCCAAGTGTTAGGCAAGCAAAGAAAGGCAGAGCCTTGAAACTCCTTGGCCAAGGTTCAGTGAGAAACTGTTTCAGAAAATAAGATGGAAGGCAATTGAGGAAGGAACCTATCGTCTACCTCTGGCCTCCACATGCATGTCTATTGTCAGCATCCAGGCACACCTCTACATGCATGTAAAGTGGTACTGTGTGCAGCTGCAAAGGGTCCCTTTAAGAGACAAGCTCCACCCACGCCCATTCTCCCTTCTGTCCTTCTATCAGGCAGCTCTAGCTATTGCTCTCTTCCCCCACCCACTTCTCTCTCCCCCTTCCCTTATCCCAGTAAAACTTCCCTGCCTGAATAGCATATTTGACTCTCACCCGCATGGGATCCTCCAAGGTCCTGCTGGAGCTGCATATCATAACACCTATACATATGTACTCTCTCTCTCTCTCTCTCTCTCTCTCTCTCTCTCTCTCTCTCTCTCTCTCTTCCCCCTTCCCACACACACACACAGCTCATCTATGTGGTAAATAGCAAATAGCAAATCTGCAACACTAATCGCAACCATCTGGTGTCAGAGCCGCTCTCCTACCCACCATCCCATGCTGCTGATCAAGTCTAGGCTGCTTATTTCTTTAAAATGCACTTTTAAAAAATGTTGTAGTTTTGTGTATGTGAGTGTTTGTATGAATGTGGATGCCACAGACACCATAAGAGGGCAGAAGAAGATACGAGATCCTCTGGAACTGGAGTTCAAGTTACACGCCCCTTGACACAGGTACTGGGAATCAAACTCTGTTTCTTTGGCAGCCAGTGCTCTTAACTGCTGTGTCATCTCTCCAGCCATGCCAGCTTCTTGAAGCCAACAGCTTAGAGTGAATATAAACATCACTTGAGAACTGAACGGAAGGGCCCATCTGTAGTCCTTTCAAACATGTGTATTTGTTATCCTATTAACCCCAGATCAGTTGACAATATTTGCATGTCAGAAAAGTTACTTTCCTAAGTGAGCAGTGGGCTAGAAGAGCGCTTCCATTTCCATGCTGCATCTCCACAGCCATCTTTCTCTGCCTTGGGTTTTGACGCAAGGCCCCTCAAGCAGAACTTGGGGGTTTCAGATACCTAAATTGCTTCAGTGCTCATCCAGAATACAGGGTCAAGACTAATCTCACTTATACTGAGAAGCTCAAAACACTGGCTTTTGAAGTCTTGCAAAATCGCCATCTCATATGCTTCTCCTGGCCAACCCCAAAACATTTGAAAATATTTTAGCCAGCGAAACTGCTCTCAGTCAAAGGTCACATTGAGGTGTTTTCCCTCATAGGAAATGAAGCTTCTCTCAGGATCAATGAGAACCTATCCCTTCCCTCGACAACCCTCCCTTGCTGTATGACTCCTATTGCAAACTCTTTAACCAAAAGATAATATTATCTTACAAAATTAAAATGTATAAATCCTTTCAAATAATGAGTCTGAACCCCATTTGGCTGCAGGCTATGGTTAAAGATGTATTTATTTAAGGTATGATCTTGTGAGAACTCACAGGACATACTTTTGGGGACCAGTGCTGGGATTTGGAATTCTCCTGTGTGCTCAAAGGGTATTGTCCATTTCCCCCTCACATTGCCACTGGTCTTGCATGTGATGTATTTGACTGTTAACACAAGCCACAGGATCACCTGCAGCCTGGCCTCTGCCAACCATTAGTGAAGGTCAAGCAAATGACATCATCAGTCAGTCAGTAAATAAATCATTGAGTTCCTAGCTCACCCAGCTCACATGACTTCCCTACCCCTATTAGATTTTATGTCTGATTTTCTTTTCTGATCTTAATTAATCTTATCCTTGTATTGAATCCACACTTCTAAGGTCCTTTATGTCCCCTTTGCAACAAGTCTGAACATGAATTAACAAATGGCATGGATTCCATTGCCATAATGTTAAAAATAGGAAACATAGAACTATCTAGGCAGTGGTGGCACTGGTCCTCTATCAGAAGACCAGAGTTTGGATCCCAGCCCCTGTATCAGCAGACTCAGAAACCTGGGCAACTCCAGCACCAAGGTGTTTGGCACCCCTTTCTCAATTCCATGTTGTGTACCAGTTTACTCTAAGATTGATACATTCCATCCTGCAGCGACATCCTTAAGCAAAAAGGTAAACAACTCCAAATAGCTTCAGGAAGTCCATGAAACTGACCAGATCCACTAGGCCACTTCCTACCAGAGTAAGTGAGCTAAGCTGTAAAGACCAAACATGCTTGAAGAAGCAGAAACCAGTTGCACTGCCTGGAAGACATTAGACTAGAGTCCCTTGGAAAGGACACTCTCCAAAACACTGAGCTCCTGCAGTCTGTGCAGTGTGCTTCAGGTTTCCCAGCTTCTGCGTGCTGCCACCTATACTTGTGTGGGCTTTGGTGATGTACCTATCCATGAGTCATTTCTGCTCCTGTAAGCAACCCCAATAAAACACACTGTTTCACCAAAATGGACCTTGGAGTTACCCACACTTTGGTTTGTTGTGGGTTCCCTATATGGGGTGAAGAGATGTGTGTGTTGTGTTTCTCCAGGAAAAGTTGTCACACAACACATGGCCACCTGAACACACATGTTCACACACATGTAAATAAAATATAAATCTTTTTTAAAAGTGAGCAAACATCCTGAAGATGTAATGAAAGTAGAAAATAATGCAATATGCCAAAAAAACAAAGAAAAGAAAACCATACAACTGCCAAAGTCAAAGAAATGCTATCTAACATTGGTGAGGGACCTCTGTACGAATTTACTTACTACCCTGGGCTCTGCCTATCTTGCTCCCTGAGCATAAAGAGGAAGTAGATGTGATAAGCAGCATGTACAAAATGGAATGTATATGACAAGAGCATGTTTGTGTTTCATGGAGGTCAGGGAAGATGTAATAGACACCATACATGTGGTATGAGAGATGCCTGCACCAAAATGTTGAGGCCACTAGATGTGAGCTTTGAAAAAAAAAATTTAACTAGGGCATTCAAAAGTTTCTTTCTCTCTCATATACATATACAAAGTCTGTCTCATGTATAGACATGTCTCCCTATGCTTGTATCATGCATGAAATACTGTTTTGAAATGATCAAATCAAGTTAACAAATATGTATAGTCATTTACTTTTTCTGTGGCGAGAACACTTAAAATCTGCCCAATCAATTTCAATATTGCATATATTGTGGTTGACTGCAGACACTATTTTGTACAATACCCTTGAACTCATTCTTCCTGTCTAAATGAAGTTTTATATGCTTTCACCAACACATCTCCAAACACCCTTTCCCCTGCTCCCAGTACTTACCCTACTACTACTTTTATAGTGAGTTCAACAATATGAAAGTCTACATGCAAATGAGGCCCTGGGGTAATTGTCTTCCTATGACTGGCTTATTTCATTTAAAGAAATGTCTTCCAGCTTCATCCATGAAGTCATAGGAAACAAGGTCCCTCCTGTTTTTGAAATTGAGTTGTGATTTGGGGTTTTTATTTCCATCAGGTGATAGATACTTGTTTTATATGTTGAGACGTTGGATAAACATGGGAGTGCAGAAGCCTGTTTATCAACTTCTATTTCCTTTTGTTATATCTACAGAAGTGGGATTGCTGAGTCAAATGTGTTACTGAAGACAGGGGCAGCCTAGGTGTCATTCATTGTGTCCATGGTCCCTGGAATACAGTGGGTTTTGAAATGTTTTTAATTAAAACGTATAGTGATATTTTGTTTATGGCATAATGAATAAAGTTTACCTGAAGATCAGAGTACAAAGCTAGCCACACGAGTTAGCCATAGAGGCCAGGCAGTGGTGGCACACATCTTTAATCCCAGCACTTGGGAGAAAGAGGCAGAGGGATCTTTGTGAGTTCAAGGCCACACTGGGCCACACAAATTTGAATCTGTCTAAAAGAGAAACAGAACTCACACAAAGGTGATCTCAGCACTTGGGAGTCACACATCTTTAATCCCAGGACTAGGAAAGTGGAGACAGGAATGATATGGCTGGACAGAGAGAGGACTATAAGGCTGGAGGATACAGGAGCTCAAGGCAGTCTGAGGATTTGTAGAGAAGGATGCAGTCAGTCTGAGGATGCAGTCAGTCTGAGGAAGCAGTCAGTCTGAGGATGCAGTCAGTCTGAGGAAGCAGTCAGTCTGAGGATGCAGTCAGTCTGAAGAAGCAGTCAGTCTGAGGATGCAGTCTGAGGATGCAGTCTGAAGAAGCAGTCAGTCTGAGGACTTTGGTCTGAGCATTGGTAGAGGTAAGAACTCTAGTGACTGGCTGCTCTGTTTCTTTGATCCTTCAGCTTTCACCCCCTGACAGCTGACTCCAAGTTTTTATTACTAAGACCAATTAGAATTCACACTATAAAAGAGTGAAAGAAGACATTTGTCTAGGTAGCAAAATTCACAGGTAGTGAATTAAAACTATCAAATAAAAAAACGACAAATTTCAAATGAACAAAATACATGTTTGAATAATGAGCTAAGATTGTCAGGGAGACACTAACGCATCTGTGGAAGGGAGATTAAATGGCCTGCCTCTAAAGGACAAAATTAAGATCTGATTTCTTTTCTTTCTGTGCATCATTACCACTTTATTACTAGGGAGAACAACCCTGGACAATTCCTTTGGCCCTCATTCCATCTTCATTGTTTTATGGCACCTCATCCAAACCACCAGCTCTAAACACTCCCAACTTGAGCATCTTCCCAGGCAATAGGCTCCAAAAAGGCCCATCTATGTTACACTTAGGGAATGCAGAAAGTCTCTTTGAATCTTGAATCTGCTCGGTGTCTGAACATTGTTTATCTTTGGCTATTAGTGAAATAATTAGACAGATTTGATAAAATATGTTTAAATGTCAACCTTGGTTATTATACAGTGGTGGACTTATGAGTAACTTTTTATTTCTTTCTACCTTTCAACATTTTACAAATACTATTAGCTTTGAATTACATTTTATAATGATGAGAAATCAGTCCAAGAAACTCTTGAGACTCTTGAGGGACAGAATTGAATTAGGAAAGTAAGGAGACTAGAAATCCTAGAATATTTAGAAATCTCTTGAGTTTCCACAGTGTGGATGATTCAAAATGAGGCTTCAAAGCTGTATGTATTGGAGCAGCCTCTGCTTCCAGATCTGTTCATTCGGAGCTGTTGAACACAAAATAGAGAAGGGTGATCTGAAGCATAGGGGCGGCAAGTGCAACTCATTTGCACTTGCAATTAATTCTGTCATGTCTCCAAAGTTGCAATTGAAAATGTACTTATAATAAAACTCCTGTGCCTCTTAACCTGGCTTTCTCACTAAAGCCTCCCTCTTTATCATACATATGTTTATGATAAAAAAAAAACACATGGGTTGTCATGGAAATTTTAGTGTCAAAATTGCAACTAGTAGGCAAGCCATTACTGAAGAGAAGGTAAAAACAGAAAATGAGTCTCTGTTAAAGAGAAACTATATATATATATATATATATATATATATATATATATATATATATGACATGGAAAGTATGAATGGTAGATGGGCTTTACATGTTAACTAGCTTTGTACAACAGGCAGTCATGGAAGAGGTTACACAGAGATCGAATTTGGAGAAATCAAATAAATTAAAGTATAACAAGGGGGCTTATAACTGACAGGAATTGTGTAGGGATTCTGCTTCCATTGAATTAAAATTTATTAAGGCTCTACTACTTTATATTAAAAATTAATATTTTCATAGATTGATTTTTTAAACGTGGGCATATGGACACAGTTTAACATGAGTTTTCAAATGATTCTTAGTTGAATCCAAAATTAATGGAACCAGATCTGTGAACCACTGAGTTGCAGCCGTGTAGACGACCGGAATCACAGCTCTCATGCAGTTGTTGACAGCTATGCAAGTCAGCAACTGCACAAAGCTTGCCAACCAAGAAGATGAGGAAAGAAAGAGTGTTTGTTTTTCATTTATGAGACATATGCTTGCAAAAACCTGAGAGACTTACATAACAAATATTTGGCTTAAGGAAGAAAATTAAAACTACAAGTGAAACCTCTTGAGAATTCTCCCTGGAGTTCCTTTTTCTTCTTCATCAAAGAGGCGACCACAGCTGGAATTTGCTGCCAACCATTGACTTGCTTTTAAAACTTAGTATATATGTATTATGATTCCATAAATACTATGTCATTATACTTCCCTTTAAATGCTGTATAATTTACCACTCCTCACCTGTAGATATGTCACTTATAACACTTCAACCTACTTTTGGGGTGACTGTTGGTTGATATTCATCTCTGTAGTTCAGTCAGAAATGTTTCATGTTCTGTTGCTCAGGCATTCCTGTCAGCATCACACTCTTGTGCATGTGCCCCACATGCAATGAACCACCCAACAGCACTCAAACATCCAAATGGATGACAGGTAGACAAGTTATACCACAGTTCATTCTTTGGAGGAATAAACCAGGTAGGGGGAATGTTTGTCTTCTATTACATATACCTTAGCTGCAGGCCATGGCTCCCCTTTCCAAGCTAGCTTCCCGATTTTAATTTGTCTGTCTTTTTCTCTTTGCTTCCTGCTGTCTCTGTTATAATTAAAAGTGGGAAACATCACAGGTGTCTTCTGGCAAGCATTTACAGGTACGATAGATGGTTTTTAAAAGGTAAAAGCAGTTGCAAAGATTGTAATTTAACATTTGTTTGTTTGTTTGTGCTTTAGCCCACTTCATCAATTCCTCAGTGCCTAGCACAGGCTGTTCCAGCTTTAACTAGAGAGTGTTATCCTTATTTTAGAAGACACAGGGAATTTATAGAATGATAGCTTAAGATGAGAAAACTGTGACTACAGGGTCTGGCGCATTGTAGACAGTGCTTTTCTCAGGCAAAACAAAACCCAAGCATAATAGCATCTGTAATCAACAGAGAGGAGAGGAGCAGCTTTTAAAATGAACTGAAATGCTACGTTAGCTGCAATGGTTAGAAGAGACCTGTCTTCATCTTAGGAAGTCAGCATATGGGCATGGAAACATTCTCTCTGATCATGTCCATGTATCTTAGAGCATTCATCCACTCGGGTCTACAGATCACTTAAAAAGATATCTACTCCTAAAGCAGATGTTAGGTGGTCTAGTCTCAACTTGAGGCCCAGCTATGTCTCACTTTCCCTTGGCTTATAAATTCCCCTGAGCCATGGATTCGGGGCAAGAATACGTAGGAACTACCTAGTTTGTACTAGAGTTCAGACTCCAGGCAAGATTTAAATCCTAGGCTATCAATGGCCCTGATCACTGAGCAAGTGACATAATTGCTTTTTAGACTTCTGTTTCTTTTTCTGTAACATGGGGTCAGTAAGACAATGTGCACTGTGGTCATAGTTTTTGTGAAGATAAAGGGACATAATTCATATGCAGTAACTAACACAGTGCTAGGCATGGCAATGGTTCAGAAAGGGTAGGCAACCATAGTCATGGGAGTAGTGATGGAGGTCTTGGTGACATCTTGGACTCCCTCTTTCTTATATATGCATGTGCTACTTTGCCCGGATCACAGCCATCTCTCCATCTGCCATTTACTCAGCAAATATTATAGGCCTCTATGGAGCACCAGACATTGTTCCATAGTTCTTTTAAAAGTATATGAACGTGTATTCACTAGTATTTATAAGAAAATTAATTGTCTAACTGGTAAAATATTAATAGTGAAAGATGAAAGAAGACCATATTGCATTGTGGGAAAATAACAGGAGTGTAAAGTGAATGGCCCTACTTGCTTGCCACGTTATGTTTCAAATGTGTAGCTAATATGCTGGCCTTTCTTTGCCCTCAGATGCCAATCTTTATGTAATGTTAAACTTCCTGTATTGAGAAATGCAAACCTTTTCTCTAACACAGTAGAGACATTCATAAATTCCCATCCTCCACCAAAGGACATGGAATAGCTTTCACCATCCAAGTGGCTTCTCTGCTTGAGCCAAATTTCATGTGATGTCATCATGTAGGGCCTTTCCCCCTGAGCTCACTGGTCTTTTTCCTTTTATTGTGGCATGGTTTCCTGTTGGTCTTCTTGTCTTTCCTAGACTTTTCTATAAGATCTTATATGTGTATCTTTCATGGCAGCCAAGTTATCACTCATCTGCTCTTTGGTCTTGCTCTCCCATTCTCTTCTAGTAGGGAACTTGTCTCTCCTCTCCTGATGCACCCCTAGCAGGTTTCTGTTATTTACTGACTCAGCACTAAGTCTTCATTTTAGTTCATCTTAGAGTGAATACCCTTTTGCATCAAAACTTGCTCAGATAGGTAGTGGTCAGGTCCTTCAGAAGTACACCATAGGCACTCTCATAACTCTGCTCTCCTCCAGTATTCCTGCTGCTAGCAAAATTATAGTAAAGTTCCAAATGCCCAATTTTCCTTACCTTTAACTTCCTTGCTAACAGCTTCATTCCCACTATTTAATGTCTTAGGGAAATTTGAGTTCAGTTGTCCCCAAATGTTGGAATCTTATGCATGTGTACAATTTAAAACTTGGGTACAAACATAAAATTGCACATTGATTTTGCTTATTTAAGTTTTATTTTCATGAGTACCATCCATGTGTTAGAGTTTGGGAAGGGTTGGTTAGTGTGGCATTGTTAGATGATAGATGAACAGTCAAAACGTGTGGTGCTCTTCCAGTTCACCAGGAAAATGACACTCCATGGTCCTCCACTTCATCAGGCCTGAGTTAAGAGACTGCACTCTCTGTAATACATAACAGCCATCTTAGGAGATACATACTAACATCCCCATTCTATAGATGAAGATGTAAAAGCTTAAAAATTGAAGCTAAGTCTCTAGTGGTACAAAGCAAGCAGGTTGCTACCCCAGACCCAGGTCTACAGAATTCCAAAGCTGATGCAGTGAAGTTCCATGGTAACATGCCCCTCTGAAGCATATAACACAGAAGGTCAAAGCTTTCTTCCCAAGTCAAATAAACAAACCCTAGTTCAGTATAACAGAAAATATTGGTATTTACGAGATTAAAAACTTTAGAAATTTAGTTCAAATAAACAAACAAAAATCAGTAACAATTAAAGCCCCCTTAGAGTTAACCTGTAGAGGATGTTCAGGGGATAATTGACACCACCCAGTTGAAAAGGCTTCCTACTGACACGATACAACCATTTGCAAGATCAAAAAGTCTCTCAAGGCTGAATATAGCAGGGAGGGAGATATCAAAGGGAACCTGAGGAAAAAGCACAAAAGTGTATGTGAGATGCGCTGTTTCAAACCACTGACTGAAGCAAACTTCATACAATAGTGTCATATAAAAGGTGGTAAACACTCATGTTTATGATAAGCCTTAGCTCTCCATGTTGGTGATATGTCACATACACCATTTTATATTCTACTGCAATCTGTAGATCCACTCAAAAAACTCACATACTTCTAAAAGCAGGGACTATTTGCATTGATACCATTCTTTTTTTTTAATTATTATGTATACAGTGTTCTGTCTGCATGTGTCCCTGCATGCCAGAAGAGGGAACAATATCTCATTACAGATATTGAGCTACCATGTGGTTGCTGGGAATTCAACTCAGGACCTCTGGAAGAGCAGCCTGTGCTCTTAACCACTGAGTCATCTCTCCAGCCCTAATTGGACCTGTTCTTCATAAGGATTGATTGACCCATTGAAAAAAATCTCTCATTCTTCCTTTGTGCCTAAGTCCAGTCACAGGCACCAACCAAGAAGTGAGTGAGGACACTGGGTTTGAGATCACTCTATCTTAAAGAGGCTTCAAGTTTCTATGACCAAGAGCTGGTCCAGAAAAAGTCACCCTAATCAGACTAGAGCCTCTATGTTCACAGCATTGATTATAAGAGAAAGAACAAATGAGGTCACTAGGAGATGAATGTATCCTGGAAACTATTGCACTTATCTATATTAAATATTTTGGGTAGTGAATATAAATACCATGGCCACAGAGAATTCAGTGTTGAGGGTTTGAATCCTGGTAAGACATGAGAGGACAAGGTTTATTAAACTTGTGTGTGTGAACTTGACACATAGTAGAGTCATGTGAGAAGAGGAAACCTCAATTGAGGAAATGTCCCCATCAGATTTGCCTGCAGGCAACTCTATGGAGCATTTTCTTGACTGATGGTTAACACGGAAGGGCCCAGATCATCCTGGGTAATGCCATCCTTGGGCAGTAATCCTTGGTTACATAAGAAAGCAAACTGAGTAAGCTAGTAACACTCCTCCATGGCGCTGCTTTAGTTTCCAGTCCCAGATTTCTGCCCTGACTTGGCTTCCTTTATAGTGAATTGTAAGCTAAAGAAACCCCTTCCACCACACCAAGTTGTTTATGATCATGGTATTTATCACAGTAATAGAAGGCAAACTAAGAATACACACACACACACACACACACACACACACACACACACACACACACCCCTTTCTAAATCAATCTTTATGTAATCAATATCCTAGCTTGGGAAAATTTTTCTATTCGGATGTGATTTGAATAAGAATAACTCCCATAAATTCATATATCTGAATGCTTGGTCATTAGGGAATGGCACTCCTTGAGAGGGATTAGGAGGTGTGGCCTTGTTGAGGTAGGTGTGATCTTATTGGAGGAAGTGTATCACTGGGGTGGGCCTTGGGATTTTAAAAGCTCAAGCCATGATCAGTGTCTCTCTCTTCCTGCTGCATTCAGATCCAGATGTAGAACTCTCAACTACCTCTTCGGCACCATGTCTTCCTGCATGCTACCATGCTTTTCCACAATGATGATAATAGACTAAACCTCTGAAACTATAAGGAAGTCTCAATTAAATTGTTTCTTTAAAAAAAAAAATAAGAGTTGCCATGACCATAGTGTCTCTTCATGACAATAGAACACTAATACAATGGATTTCTTTTTAAATAGGATGATTATACTTCCAGTAAATGCTTGTTCAATTAGTATGCACATGTGTGTTAATTCATGTGTCAGTGTATGTGTGAGTATGTCACATGTGTGGAGACATCAAGAGGTCAGTCTCTAGTGTCATTTCTGTGTAACCATCATCTTGTTTTTTGAGACCGGTTCTCTCATTGGCTGGGGCTCATGAATTAGGCTGGGCTGCCTGTTAGCAGGCCCAGGTATCTGCCTGTCTCTGCCTCCCCAATGCTGGCATCACACATCGGTGCCACCATGCCCAGAATTTGTATACATGGGTTCTGGGAATTGAACTTGGATCTTTATGTTTGCCTTTATTGACTAAGATATCTATCCCCAGTCCTAAGACCCAATTTAATAATCCTTACAGATGAATTTCAAAGAAGAATATAAAGAAATACTGATTAGCATTAAGGATTGTACTCTTTTGTAGTATCTCTCTTTTACTATCATCAATTCCTTTATAGGTTAACTACAGGAATAGTTCTTAAAAATGAAGTGGCCACATTAGTTTATTTAACATAAAAGGGGGCATATGATGTTCAAAATAGCTATGATTTTTCTCGATCTGATTTTTAAGTAGCTACTCTGTAACATCATCTTCTACTCTTAGATACAATGTCAATCACGTTCTTGGTTCCCTCAGGTACAATGTCAGTCACCTTTTCTTTGATTCTAAATGTTCAACAATGAAGGAAGCAGGTGGGAAAAATTCTCCTCATCAGTTTGGAAAACTTCTTCTGGTACTTTAATTTTGAATTTCAGGGATACGAGTGATAGAATGGCTTCCAAAAAAAAAAAAAAAAAAAAAAAAAAAAAAAAAAACCTTAAAATATAGCACAAGATCCACAGGGAAAAAATTTTAATAGTCCCAAAGTAAGTAGGAAAATCCACATCTCACTTGTAAGTTTCTCTACCACATTTCCTTGCTGTTAATATATCACTTCTCTTTGAAGTTACTGATTGATTGGAATTTTTCTCAACTGGGGAAAACATGTATCTTAGAAGACAGATTCGATACTCTCTTCCTTAAGAATCAATATTGTGAATGACAGATGACCCATCTAATCAAAATCTAGATGAGAAATAACTCGTTATGTTTGGTTTTCCTGTTCTTAATTTAAGGACAACCGCATACCAGCGACAAGGGTACCTACCATTCCTCCCATCCTGATAGAGACAGAACACAATTTTTCAGAAGTAGATAAAGCCTTTGTACAATTTCCCTCATCTACCTTTCTGAGAATGAAATTATCTTTTTATCACTCTAATTTTTGTGTTAATCAAACTTTAAATATGACAGAAAAGTATTTTTAATATAATAGGGGATCAAACAGTCATACTGGTGAGATGGTAGAAATCTTTCAATATTAAATTTTAATGAAATAATGTTATTGCAAAAAGAAATTTGGATAGAACAAGAAAACTGGATATTAAAATTCAAGGTGTGGGAAAAACATGTGCAAGTAGTTGACTCAAATGTCATCTTGTCTAAGAATAGAAGAACAGATTCTTCTTCACCAGTCTTCATCACCGTCAGCCCATGAACAGCTAATGATTCAAACAAGCAGGCCTACTTATAATGGAACTCCCACAAAACCGTTCTGGAGGTCCTTCAGGTGGGAGCATGAGGCAGCATGAAGATGAAGCCTTCAGAGAGGGCACAGACACTGGCCATCCTTTCTCTGAGACCCTGTTCTGTGTGTATGTCTCTCCACCTTTGTTCCTGGGTCACTGCGTCCTTTACAACATAATAATAACCATGGAAAGGGTGCTTACATGAGTGCTATCATTTTGTTTTATTAATTATTGAGTCTGGAAGCAACTTGTAAGTCTGTAACTGGCTTGAGAGAAGTAACAAATGGAGTGGACACCACATTTGAGGCTGACAGAGATGAAGGCGGCCTTATGGGATGGGGCCCTTAGCTTGTTGATTTTTCTACTAGCTCTGGGTTAAATGAACTGTTGGATACTCAGTTGGTGTTGGAAAATTATAGAAGCATTTGGCGGTGGGGAAAAACTGTAAATAAGCTCAGTACTTGGGTAATCCTCAGATATATACTGGTTTCTGGGCCACAATGGATTTCATTAAACTCTGGTTCAAAAACCAAAACCAAACCAAAAAATCAATTGGGCAGTCAAACCTAAGTATTAGGTAAAGTAAGGCTGGCCAGTTTTTTGTTTGTTTGTTTTTGTCAACTTAAAACAAGCTACAATTATCTGGGAAGAGGAAATTTCAATTGACAGATTGCCTTCATCAGATTGCCCATAAGCAAGCCTATGGGGAAATCACCTTGGTGTGGTTATTGTCAGAAGGCCCGGCTCACTGTAAGTTGTGTAAGAAGCCATCTGAGTAAGCCACAAGGAGCACACCGCTAATCAGCATTCCTAATGGTCTCTGCTTTAGTTCCTATCTCTAGGTTCCTGCCTTGGGCTCCTGCTCTGACTTCCCTCAGGAACAGACTATAATAAGCCCTTTACTCTCCCAAATTGATTTTGTTCATAGTGTTTATCACAGCAATAGAAAAAAATAAAAAACTAGAAAATTAACTAATAAATATTTTTATGTGTCACAACCCTTTCCCTCCGTGACACCCATTTTTCATACACTGCCCTTTAAAACCACTCTGGACTCAGACAGTCTAGTTGATGGAAAGCCAGAGAATTGACAGTGTCTTCTAATTACAAGTACATGCTTTTAAAAGTTTTTAATTGTGTGTGTGTGTGTGTGTGTGTGTGAGAGAGAGAGAGAGAGAGAGAGAGAGAGAGAGAGAGAATGTACATGCACACATGCATACACACACAAGCACCCATGTGCATGTATACACAGAACAGCATATATGTGGAGATAAGGAGACAACTTTTGGAAGTCGATGCTCTCCTTCCACCATGTGAGTTCCTGAGAAGGAACTCAGGTCATCAGGCTTGTGAGACAAGGGATTTTACACACAAAGCCATCCCTTTTTATAGAGAATTCTTTAAGAAAACAATCCTTCAAGACCAAAAGAGACCCTGAAGGAAACTGAAAGTTGAGGCTGTATTTCCCAAGGCTTCTTCTGACTGTTCAAGACTCCAAGGTCTAGAGAAAAGAATCTTTGAAGTTGTTCTCTTTTGTCAGAAATATATGCGTTTCAGCATACAAAGAAATAATAGAAGGTCCCAAATAGAGGAAAATCTCCTTTAAAACATCAAAAGCTCTAAGTACAACAGGAAGCATGAGTCAAACATCCAATAATCTAGTGGGACACTACAAAGGGCACAAAGAACAGCACACATGACAGTACACAGTATACAGGACAGCAAGAAGGACAGCAGGCAGGGAGGCTGGCAGGACAGCACACAGTACATACAGGACAATACACAGGATAGCACTCAGGACATACAGGACAGCAAGAAGGAGAGCAGGCAGGGAGGCTGGCAGGACAGCACATAGTACATACAGGACAATACACAGGATAGCACTCAGGACATACAGGACAGCACATAGGACAGCATGCAGTACTGCAAACAGGACACACATGCTGGATTGTATGTAAGTTCAAGAGCTGGTGGTTCTTGAAGTGTTGGAAGGGGCAGAATTAAAGAAAAGTTTCTTAAACATAGAATTTAATAAGGGCCCCTTTTCTGTTGTTCCATATTGTTCTACCTCACCACAGGACAAAAGACAATAGGGCCAGTAGATTGTGGACTGGACTTTCAAAAATCTTAAAGCCAAAATAGTCTTTTTCCTTTTATTAAACAATTATTTCAGTTATTTCTTATAGTGCTAGAAATCTGACTAATGGCCTTAGGAAGCAGATTCTGAGATTAAATTATCTTCCAGAAGTTCACCAGTTTTAGGAAATGACCAAGAGATTAATAAACAGAGAAAATGAGGGGAATGGGGTTGGGCAGAAGGGGAAGTTGGGCAAAAATGTAGTCACAGCCAAACCCCAAAAATCACTGGGGATCTTTGAACATGGAATGTCTCTTCAGTGTTACCTTGAACTTGGTAGGGGATGTTGTAGGGGAGAAATCCTGATTAGGAGTATCTGTGACCACAGTGCCCAAAGTCTTTGTCTGCTATATTGACCGGTAATTGGACACTAGATTCTTCAAAAGAAGACATTGTGAATGTTAGGAACTAGCAACATGGCTCAGTTAGTAAACTACTTGCTGGACACAGTTGAAGAACTGAGTTTAGATGCCAAGAAAACATATTAAAAACAAAAAGAACACACACACACACACAAAACTGGTTACAGAAGCATGTGTTTGTCACCCCAATACAGGTTGCTTCGAACAGGCAAATTCCTAGAGCTCACTTGCCAGCCAGCCTAACAAATGGAGGAGCTTCAGTTAAAGATCCTGTCTCAAAAAAGTAAAGCGGTGAGACATCAAGGAAGATACCCAGTGTGACTCCTGGCATCCATATTCATGTGTATACACTGTGCCAGCGCAACACACACACACACACACACACACACACACACACACACACTGTGGCAATAGCAATATGGCAAAATACATGCAGGCATTCCATCAATATAGGCTGAAGGGAGAATTAAATAACTTCAATACTTGTGATAAATTTCCAGATGCTTTTCTTTGGGGTCATGATAAAATGCATTGCTTTTTATTAATCATTCTATTTGATTACCCTAGGAATATACCCCCCTATAATATTAGGAGAATTAACAATTAAAGAGTAGAAAGAAGATTGGAACTAATAGATTCCCTTAAGTAATATCTTCCTGAAAGCTTAAGTAGGGGAAAATATGCAATTTCACTTGAATCCTAAATCTGTCAGCTTTTCCTCGGGAGACAAGAACAAATGTCCCTCACTCCAGAGAGGGTGCCGATGATAGATCAAAGTGAAAGATTCCACCCATGTGCAGTTTGGTGAACCAGTGAGGAGATGACTTGGCTTATTTTAGAAGCATGGTTAAGGGATTACTGAGAGGAATGTGGGTGAATCTCAAACACCTGCACCATTACAAAGTCTCATGCCATGATGGAGGATAATATCATGTTAACCTTCCACTTCCTATGCACCCCTGCATCACCCAAGATCGTTTTCAGCTAGGAGTGGAATGGGGAAGAAGGAATATTGGTTTGCGCGATTTCCATGTGAGAGTCTGGTGACCGCTAGCCCTCTTTGTACTATGTAGAATCAGCAACTCCATCATCTTTATTATGAACTTATCTATTGCCATATTGTTTTCGTTTATTTGTTTGGCTACTGGGCCAAGGTTATCACTGCTACAAGATGGTAGTGAGGTGATCATGCTATCCCCAGAGGAAAAAGGCCTACCACAACTGTTTAACTAGGAAATTCCCCTAGAATCTTCCACAAACTTCTGAGTCCATGGAGGATTGAGAGAATGAAATTGGGTGGGGATGGGTGACACTGCACGGGCCAGGGCAAGTTCATAGACATGCAGAAGGATGCTCACAAGAAAATTGGGTGTGAGGGGAGAAGCAGTTTTGTTCACAATGCTAAGGAACATATTCTTATTATATATATATATATATATATATATATATATATATATATATATTACAAACAAGATTGAATTACATGATGATCCCAGTTCCCATCTTCCCCCATTCCTCCTCTACCACCCCCCCAACTAAAATCCTACCTGTCATATGTGCTAAGGAAGATATTCTAAGCAGCCATCAGCCTGCACACTGAGCCTGACCTGAATACCTGATAGCTGAGGGACCTTGGGCAAGCTGTTTAAAATCTTTGCTCCTCAACTTCTCTCTTAGAAATAGCAACAATAATAACACCTATGTCAATTACAAACAAAATCTGAAGAAGTCCCATGCTTAGCTTAGAATGTGTTGGTGTATTTGTTCCCTGTCACTGAAGCCACATACTCATGCAAACTCAGTGATTCATAACAAATTTGCTGAAGCCCAAAATTAGCTAAACTGTATTAAGTTATGATTGTATCTGGATTAGTTTCTTCTGGAGGGTCTAAGGGGAGAAATCATTTACACTCATTGGCTTATGGTTTCTTTTTCCATCTTAATACCAGGCTCATTGCTCTTTCTGCCCATCCCTCCATCGCTCTGCTGTCAGAGCCCTCTGGAACAAGAGCTCTCTTAGAAGGGCACTGATGACAGCCTTGTGGGTTCAGCGGTATAATCTCCTCCTCATTTTATCCTAAACTCAATCACATTCACAAAGCTTCTTTGTCATACAGGGCAGCAAGTGGTTCTGGGGTTCCTCTGGAAGACCATTGTTCAACCTGTCACATGTGTGGTCCAGTGAGATGATTTGGATACAGTATGTATCATAGCTACTACGTGGAAATTGGTATTATTGTATTATTTTTTTACTTTAAAAATTCATTATATTTCTACAACATCCTACTGTGGCAAAAAGTTATTAGTGTTCACTAAAAAACATCGGTGTGTTTTTACATTGCTCCCTGGTATGCCCTTGCAAACTGAGTTGAGGCCATAGGATATGAGAGAAATTACGACAGCCACCCAGGATGGCTTTTGGAATTTATTACCTGGACTGAGATACGTTTCAGAAGCAAAGAAGAGCCTATGATCAATCATTCCAAATGAGTCTGTGCTACCTGACTGCTAGTACATTAGGATATGCGGTCAACCTTCAAAAAAAAAAAAAATGTCTTGTGAAATTCTGAAGGTTTTTCTTCTCTGGCAATGTTGTCCTTGAAGAACATTGCAGACACCATAGACACAAATCTGTGCGCCCAATCTTCACTCCAGGCAAATATATCTTCTTTGGTATGTGGAGATGTCTCAATGTAAAGTACTTGCCATACAAGTGTGAGGACTTGGGTTCAAAAACCCAGAACCAGCAGCACAGCCCTGTGATGCTGATGTTCATCCTGTGGCAAGGTGGTGAGCAGAGGCAAGAGAAGCCCTGGAAGCTCACAGAGTAGATAGCCTGGCATGCCTAGTGACTAATGAGGTAGAAGGTGGTGAGCCATGCCACACAAGCCCCAGCAATACATATACATGTGAACACACCATTGCTACCACCAGGCACTGGGCTCATTTGTTAGCACGACAGTCTGCCCCAACCTGACTGAAATGTCTGCTCTGGCAAGCTTGCCTTCCATCATCACAGAGAGAGTTTAACTTCACTTAAAGGTCAGAGCTTTGACTCTCGGCAGCCAAGTTAGCTGCTCAGTACCATGGAGCTGGGTGCCCCACCCCCGCAGGGTCTCCACGGGGTCTGCCTGCATGTTTTTGACTGAGGACACAGAAATAAAAACTCCACAGTTATAACAATACTCAATGCTGTTTTTCCTCCCGAGGGAGCTCCCTGAGCTTAACTTCTGGCAACTAGAGACTGGAAATGAGAGGCTTTTTTTTTTTTTTTCTTTTTGTGAAAAGCAAAGGCTTTGAAAAGAACCAAAGTTCACACTTTATGCTGGGGACTGTGCTGCCTGAATCAAAGCACACTGGGTTTTGTTACTTAGCAGCTCCCAGTGTGGTGGCAAATGGAAGAGCAGACCTTATGTGCACAGTGTGGAAGGAAAGCCGCTCACACTGCCTGTGTTCTCCTCAGTGGGTACCTTTCTCACACAGCCACCGGCAGTGACTGGCGATTCCTCAGAAAAATGGGAACCAGTTTACCACAAGATCCAGCAATTCCACTCTTAGGCATATACCCAAAAGAAGCACATTCATACAACAAAGACATCTGTTCAACTATGTTCATAACAGCATTATTTGTAATAGCCAGAACCTGGAAGCAGCCTAGATGTCCCTCAACTGAAGAATGGATGCAGAAAATGTGGTACATTTACACAATGGAGTACTACTCTTCGGGGGGAGGGGGGGACAATGGAATCTTGAAATTTGAAGGCAAATGGATGGAACTAGAAGAAACCATCCTGAGTGAGGTAACCCAGTCACAAAAAGACAAACATGGTATGCACTCGCTGATATATGGATTTTACAACTAGAGCAAAAGACTACCATCCTACAATCCACACCACTAGAGAAGTTAGGCAACAAGGAGGACTCTAAGAGAGACATACATGGTCCCCTGTTGAAGGGGAAAGGGACAAGATCTCCTGAGCAAATTGGGAGCATGGGGGAGGGGAGAGGGAGCTAGGGGAATGAGAAGGGGAGAAGAGGAGGAATGAAGAGGTCATAAAGGAGCAGGAAGGTTGTGTAGGGGGAAGAATAGAGGAGAGCAAAATAAGAAATACCATCAGAGAGGGAGCCAGTATAGGTTTAAAGAGAAATCAGGCATTAGGGAAATGTCCAGAAATCTACAAGGAAGACCAACTAACCATCTAAGCAACAGAGGAGAGGCTATCTTAAATGCCCTCCCCTGATAATGAGATGGATGACTAACTCATATGCCACCCTAGAGCCTTCATCCAGCAGTTGGTGGAAGCAGAAGCAGATACCTACAGCTAAACACTGAACTGATCTGGAATCCAGTTGCAGAGAAGAAGTGATGAGCAAAGTGGACAAGACTAGGCTGGTGAAACCCACAGAGACAGCTGACCTGAACAAGGGGAGCTCTTGGCCCCCAAACTGATCACTGGGAAAACAGCATGGAACTGATCCAGACTCCATGAATGTGGGTGTCAGTGAGGAGGCCTTGGAAATCTATGGGACCTCTTGTAGTAGATCAGTATTTATCTCTAGCATAGGAATGGACTTTGGGAGCCCATTTCACATAGAGGGATACTCCATCAGCCTAGACACATGGGGGAGGGTCTAGGCCCTATCCCAAAGGATATGACAGACTCTGAAGACCCCCCATGGAAGACCTCGCTCTCCCTGGGGAGCAGAAATGGTATGGGATAAGTAGGGTTTAGTTGGGGGCAGGGGAGGAGGGAAGGGAAAGGGAACTGGGTATAACATGTAAAACAATCTTGTTTCTAATTTAAATTAAAAAATAGAGGAAAAAATTTAAAAAAGGAAAAGCCCAAGAGTCTGCAATTCACAAAGACACTTTACACCACTGTTTATGTGTTCATGTTAGTGTTTTGAACCCTGACAATGATTTCGTGGATTCTACCAAAGGGATGTGAAGAAGGAGGGGTGAGGAAAGAGAGCAGGAAGGAGGGGTGTGACAGAGGAGGGAGGGTAGAGCTCGTGGAGTGGGAAGACACCTCTCCAGCACTGAGCACTTAGCATCCACCCTGCATCAGACACTGAGCACTGAGGGTGAAGAAGAGCTCTGTAGCCAAACATTAATGTGTGAATTCTCAGAGTATTTTGTTTAGCAGAAGGATAGATTTATGGCTATCTATGGAATTATGGCCTGTGGAAAGGAGGACAGCTCCAAGAGGTTACACAATGTCACTACTTTCACAGAACACGCTTGAAATAAAAACATGGAAGTGTAAAGATCAGTGTGATGGGGGATGTCCCCCTGTATATATGTTTCTCTTACTGGTTGATGGATAAAGCACTGTTTGGCCAATAGAATCAGGAAGATAGGCAGTCTAGGACATGAGGAGAATTCTGGGAAAGTTAGGCAGAGAGAGACCCAGTACAGATGCCACATAGCCGAGTAACAATGTCTAGACCCTTCTCCAGTAAGATAAGACCACGTAGAAATACTTAGATTAATAGAAATGAGCTAATAATTAAGAGAGAGCTAGCCAGTAAGAAGCCCTAGCTATCACCAACAGTTTAATAATTAATATAGCATCTGTGTATTTATTTGGGGCTGAAGGGTGGTGGGACAAGGCTGGAAAAGAAAAAATTCCAGCTACATCAGTGGCTACCAGTGGTTGGGGGAGGCAGACTAGAAGGGAAGTGGGGCTACTTGAGGTTGACAGTGCCAGAGACAGCAGAAGTGCCTGTGTTTTGAGTGTGTCAATGTCCCCACACTGGTTATGACGTTGGACTTTCTTTGTATAAGGTTTCACCACTGCAGGAGACATGTAAAGGTTGTATTGAAATTCTCTGCATTTTCATCTGTCCCCACCCTCTCCTTTCTCTTAGTTTGGTGGATCTCACAAGTGTTATGCAGGTGCTCTACCATGGAACCACAGACTTGTATTCTCTGTATGAGTTTTTATTTCAAACCTTAACTTATTTTTTATGTGTATGAGTGTTTTACTTGAATGTGTGTCCTGTTTACGCAGCATATGTGTGCAGTGCCAGTGGAGAACAGAAAAGGGTATCAGATCCTCTGGAACTAGACTGTTCTGAGTCACTGTGACCATGCTGGTTCTGGGAATTGAACCCTGAACCCTCTTGAAGAGCAGCCAGTACTCTTAATCATTAAGCTTTCTCTCCAACCCCTGAGTGATTTCTCAAAACTATATGACTCCATGTGAATCTACAGTTAACTTTAAAAGAATGGTTGAAAATAACTAATGATAACTAAAATAATTAAGAACACCCCTATTAATGTACCATTCACTCTTTCATTTAATGTTTGAAAATCGTCAAACCCTTAGAGGGTCTGAAAGCCACTGGTGAAGGAAGAGGCTAATAGTCAAATAAGTCAGTTCATCAACTTAAGGCTGGGAAAAAGTAAAGATGAAGAGAGTATTGAATGCTCCACCCCCACCCCAAGCACAGGGCTGACCTGGCGTGTTAAATATTGGGCCTAATGTGACCTCAAGTGACAGTAACTAATTGCCACCAATACTTACACCAAGGAATGAACCCCAAACAAACAATAACTTTTTCATGATCACACCCACAGCAGTGTATCTAGGAATCAGAGTTGCTACCTTTTCACTTGGACACATTGCTTTTGAGACCTCTACCAGAACCCAGTCCATCCCAGCTCTTTAAGGATTTGTCTACAGGGACAGAATCACAGCACGAGTCAAGGGTGCCGTGTCACCCTGAGTAAGTAAGAAGAATGTATCTTGAGTACCTGCTGCCCACGATGTAAGGATGTAAGCAGAGTAACCTCCAAAACCTGGACTGGCTGTCGGCCAAATCAAACAAGGCAAATGTGTAAGCTGACACTTGCTATTTCTTTGTATATTTAACTAAATTTATAAAATATTTGTGAAAAGAAATTTTTAAAGTTTTGCCAATTTATTCAGCTGTATGGAGTGGGAGTCCGGGGGCAAACATTCACCTCTAGTAAAAATCTATTTATACCATTGGATCTGTAACAAAGATAAGGCCTTATTACATAACTGAGGCTGGCTTCAAACTAAGCAATCCTCCTGTACCTCTCAAATGCAAGGATTATAATCATGTACCACTGCGCCCAGTTCAAGGTCTAGTTTTTAAAAATACTTTATTTTCACTAAATTGTGTGTGTGTGTGTGTGTGTGTGTGTGTGTGTGTGTGTGTGTGTGTGTGTGTGTATGGTGTGTATGGCGTGTGTGATGTGCAAGTGGTGTGTGTGCGCGGGTGTGTGCAGGTACCTGTGGGGACCAGAAGAGGGCATCAGATACCCTGGAGCTGAAGGTAGAGGGAGCTATAAGAAGACTGACATTCGTTCTAGGAACCAAACTCCAGTCCTCTGAAAGATCAAGCAGCATGCTGCCAAATAACTGCTGAGCCATCTCCCAAGCTCCAAGGTCCAGGCAGAATCATTTAGCAAACTGAATGAAGAAAATGAAACTCATCATTTCACTTAGTGTTTTCCAAAGTAGAGAGAAATAAGATTGACTAAAGACTTCCCTGTCTCTAACTTCCCTTGAAGTTATACAAAGCCACTAACTGTCCTCTTAAGACTGACCTGCAGTTTCAGTAATGAAGCCAGGCTTGATTTATGGAGAATGGTACACACATCTGTTACTTTGATACTAGACACATGCTATCCTGTTCATGATGATACCATGATTCAAATCACACCCAAGTCCCATCACACCCTCCAACTGCATGTCCACAAAGTTGTCTGATATCCTGAGCACAGGAAGCACAGAAGCTCTCTGTTTCATGAAAAACAAAACAAAACAAAACAAAACAAAACAAAAAGAGTGTATTTCACCTTGACACTATTGCTGGCAAATCTCGGGGAGATGAGCATTTTTGAAATGCTATAAACAGCGTAGCCTTTTCTTAGCATTTGAAGAGCACATTAATAGCCTGGCCTTTTTTAAGGGCTTTCTTTTTCTCATACCCAAATTTGACAGTCAGATGTGAACAGTGAGACGATGGAATCAAAGTCAGTGCAGTGTTTTTAAAAGCAGTGTGGAGTTGATGTCATCTGGCATTGTCTTCAAAAGAATATAAGAATATTAAGTAGATGCCTCATGATCTTACACAGAAAGGGTACTCTTCACTTGAGGACAGAATGATAATGTCTCAAGGAAGGAAGATGCAATTCTAGATGCCCATAAAATCTATTCAGACAGTTCGTGGCTGCGCCAACAGAAATTAGTAAAAGGAAAGAAAAAAAAGAGAGTGAGAAGGAAAATCTGCAATTGTCAATCCCCCTCTAATGTGTTAACAGAATTAATTGATAATACTCAGTAATTACCTGCTATAGACAGCACAGAACTTTGTTCTAAAAGCAGTATGCATAGTTTGTAGTGTGAATGCTACACTTCTGAGGTTCCATTAAAGAGCCACTGACAGATAGCAAGGAGCAGCCTCTACACAGAGGAAATTGGGTGTCTTGTGAGCTACACATCCAAACCCCATGAGCTCTTCTGACAAATTGGCTTTTCCTTCTGGCCACGGGGTGAGGGCTGTGTCCAAACTTGAATGTGAGTGCACGGGGGAATCACTGGAATGGAGTCTTGGTGGACTGATCAATACCAGAGCTTAAACAGCAACGAAGCTTTCGCTTGGCCATCTTTGGAGCCCTAGTCTTGCATCCAAGGCCACCAGGCCCAAACAACCACAGAGCAGCCTGGTACTATTGCCCATGGAAAATCTGGGCAGAGGTGGCTTCAGGATAACCATAATAGCTAATAGGAACCTTTAGGGTGTGACAGTTGTCAGCTCTGTGGCTTTGGAAAGGTCTTTTGTTTTGCCTTGAAACAGAGTCTCATTCTGTAGTCTAGACTGGCTTAGAATTCACTCGATAGCCCAGGCTGGCCAAGAGCTTACTATATAACCCAAATTGGCTTCAGATTCATGGCAATCCTCCTTTCTCCCAAATACTGTGCAGTCCTTTGACACAGTATCTCACTCCATCTCACTGTTATTCATTAAAAACCTCAGCCATTCTAGTTTCCTTTTGTAAGCCCCAACTCCACCCATCCTTTCCAGACAGTGAGCCTTGCCCTGGCAAGGACTCTTGTGTTGTCTCTTTTGCCATCATGGGCCCAGCCCAATGCCTTATACTCAGCTTTGTGAAATGTTTCTCATGGAGTTGACCTTTC
This sequence comes from Cricetulus griseus, assembly GCF_003668045.3. NCBI lineage: Eukaryota > Metazoa > Chordata > Mammalia > Rodentia > Cricetidae > Cricetulus > Cricetulus griseus. The sequence goes on from NW_023276806.1 coordinate 158,828,641, forward strand.
CCCCCCCTAAAACTTTATTTCTCTTTGTGTTATGAATACAGCCCAAGGGAGACCTTGGAAGGGTCCCATGGTGGGTGAGAGACAAATACACCATCAGGCAGAACTTACATGGGAAGAAGGTTTTATTGGGGAAGGGAGTGAGGGAAGAGAGAGAGAAAGGGGAGAGAGAAGAGAGAAAGAGAGAGAAGAGACAGAAAGAGAGACAGATCTGTCTGCCTCCAATGAGAAATGGCAGAAAGAGAGAGCGGGAGTAGGAGGAGCTGGTCTCTTAAAGGGGCCGTGCACCTGGGTACAAAGCCAGGATACTGCCTGCCATGCATGCAAGGGTGAGCACTCTGCCGGGTCCCTTTGGTGGTGTGTGTGTCTGGATTACAACACTTTGCATTCAGGAATTTGAAGGTTTGGCTCATATTTCTATCTTCATAGCAAAAACTCCAAATCATGACCTCAGCACTGAGCCTACTGCAAGCTGACACTCATATTTTACTTGCTCTTGCCAATCAGGAAAATGTTCTGTGAATGGGCCTTGGCCATATTTGTGTTTTGCTAAGCCTACTTTATGACATGGGATAATTTTTCAGATCGATAAAAACTTCTAACACTGGACCACTAAATTTCATGGATGAAACCAGTGAGCCATCAGAAAAAGATGTCCAAAGAAGTTCATGGCCTCCAGAGCTGTGGTAAGAGCCTGTTCGTGGAATGAGGATAATGGTGCTGAGTCTGGCTTCCCCACAAGTAAACTGTAGGTGCTCTTCAAGGCAGGAATCCAGGCTTTTCCCTCTGCATTCTAGTGCCTTGTCCTATGGCTACCCCAGAAGAAACACTCCACAGATGCCTGCTTAAAAAATGCCTGACATTGATGATCCCAGTGTCCCTGTACATGGGAGGAGTAGAACTGCAATCTCAGGGCTATTCTTGGAAGATGAATTTCAACCATTCATTCCTTTACTATCTACTAATACCCCTGCTGGGACCAGACACTGGACAAAGCTCCTAGAATAAGAACACAGTGGGAAGCAATCTCACTGTATTAGATCTAGTTGGCATTCTAATAGGAGACAGATAGAGATGTATGCCATTCAGAGTTAGTTTGATTACAAACTATTGCCAAGAGATGCAAGCCAAAGGCTGCAGAAGGAAGTGCAGAAAGAACATCAGCCAGGTCTCCAAACTGACTCAGTGGGTGAAAGTACTTGCCACTAAGCCTCAGGACCTGAGTTTGACTGCCCAGAACCCATGTGGTTCAAAGACAGAACTGCCTCTCTAAAGTTGTCCTCTGTCATCCATACGGGACCTGTGTCACGAGCACATGATCTGTCTTTGTTTCTGTCGTCCCCCCCATCTCTCTCTCTCTCACACACATGAATAAGTAAATATAAACAATTTTTTAAAGATAGGCCACAGTCACAATTAAGCTAGCATAGGTTTGGATGTGTTATATACCCGTTTTACACAATAATCCAGTAAGATACCAGCATAGTGCAGCAATCATTTCAACTGCCATGTGAAGGCTCATAAGAGGGTATGAACAATGATAAGGTTCCCATCATGTCATGATGGAACAGGTATATTAGAAAAAAGAGCAAATGACTAGATAAACCAAAGGACGATAGCATAGTGGAGTAGTAACCATTAGTCCTCCACACATGGTTGATGCCAATATTCTATCAGAAACCTATCATAAACTAATTTTTGGTTGTACTGTGGATTGAATCTGGGACCTCAGCCATGCCAGGCAAGCTTTCTGCCACTGAGCCCCTAAGCAATTATTTTTTAACAATAAGAAACAATTGTATATATGCACAGGGAATTCAGCCATGTGAAAAAAATATCCATCCATCAAGCACACAGTCACATTGTGTAAATCAGAAGGATTTTATGGTCATTAAGGATGTGTAGGTCAGATAGAAATATTTTTAAGAAAGCAAGGGTTTTTATTGTTGTTTCTTTCCTTCTTTAAAAAAGTTTAGAAGCTTAAGAAATACACATGTCAAACTCGGGGTCCAGGGGAGGCACTTCCTGACCATGGGCTGGCTTCAGCAGCTCTCCACCATTGAATACCAGCTCCCCTCTCACATTCACCCGGTAAATAGCACACTTCCAGTCAGTTCTTACCTCAAGCCAAGATACCCAGGGCCATAAGACACTGGGAATCCTAAAACTGGGTGTGGCCCTCAACCCCTTCATTTGTGCTGAGCCAAAGTCTCAGCCATTCCACTCAATGACGATGAATATCCAATCCTCTCCTCTCTTTTAAAAGATGGTGCCCCCAACCCACCTAACTCACTCCAACATCAAGTACTTGTGCCACTTCACTGGGAAAATTAAAATTACCCACTCCCTCCTATCAGACTCCCTGGTAACCTTCCCCACCGCAATCACTGAAGAGTCCTGGAGTTCTCTGCGTCCTGTTTCTCTGTCCTTTGAGACAGATAGCCTCCACTACTCCTGCCTCCTTTCCTTGATACTCATTCCTATCTCAACACCCTCCTTGGTCTCTGTACTTGCTTCCAGCACTTTGCCTTTCTTTTCAACCCTTCTTAGTCTATACTAAGCATCTTTTAAGTTCTCATCTTGTTCCTCAACTCCACATATTTTCCATTGTTCAAAAAGAACATTCCATGGATACAGGAACATTGCTGTCTTTGGATTAAAGCTTGAGCCCGCTGCTTAGGTTTCCTATGCCTGAATTTCCTCATCCATAAAATAGGAGGGTTTGAAGAGAGCAAGAATACTTGCTGCTCTTGCAGAATATTGAAGTTTGGCTCCAGTACCTACAGTTCCATGGGATCTTCTACCCTCCAAGAGACAACACACACAACTCTTTAAAAATAAACAAAATTCCAATCAGCTCTATAAAATTCTTCCAATTTGGTGGGTGGTGGTAGTGCATGCTTTTAATCCCAGCACTCAAGAGGCAGAGGCAGATGAATCTCTCAGTTCAAGGCCAGCCTAGTCAACAAAGTGAGTTCCAGGACAGCCAGGACTACAGAGAAAAATCCTGTCTCAAAAAACAAAAATAGTAAATGAGATAGTTGCCCTAGTCATTGTTCTGTTGCTGTGAAGAGACACCATGACCACAGCAACTCTTACAAAGGAAAACATTTAACTGGGGCTGGCTCACAGCTTAGCCTGTTATCAGTGTGGCAAGAAACATGGTGCAGCAGGCAGGAAGACATGGTGCTGAAGAAGGATCTGAGAGTTCTACAACCAGATCCATAGGCAACAACAAGAAAGGAAGAGACACTGGGCCTGGCATGAGCATTTGAAATCCCAAAGCCCGTCCCCACAGTGACACACTTCCTCCAATAAGGCCATACCGCCCAATTCCTGTCAAGTAGACCAGGCATTCAAATATTTGAACCTATAGGCACCATCCTTATTAATACCACCACACTAATGTATTTAAAACATTTAGCAATGTTTCCACATACTATTTTCTCAACAAATATGAACTAGGATTAGTATGATTACTAATGGTTTATTAGTATTCAATGACTATTACTATGACTGTCGGTTACTTATGCTAGGTCTATCTGGAAATTCTGAACTGAAAGAAAAGTTCTTTGTATGTGCAGTGCAAAATAAAATCTATTTTTCAACCTCTGCATGTAATCAGTCTCTTCTCTTCCAACTGATCCTGTCTGGTTGTAGCCTGTGCAAATGTGCTGTATACTCATATACTGATCTCCTCAATTCATATCCACTCATGCACATATGTATGTAATTTAGACCAATTTCTTTGTGTTATGAAAACAAATAGGAAAACATTAATTTAGCAGGTCTGAGGCGCTTTCATCTATAGTGCATTTCAACTATAGAAGGTATCTATACCATTGTCCTGCATATAGCTGACAGTCAATAATTAATGATGGACAGGGAGTGTGTATAAAAGGCCGTCATCCTCCCATGATTGGTTAGTCATAGAAAGACAGAAGGAATAATTTTAGCATCATATTTGAATCCTGTCTGACAGCTTGGAAACTAATAACTCAAACCAATGTGGGCAATTAAAGAAATACTTTTTATTGTTGTATGACAGGAAATCATACCTAGCTGTCATTACTCTATAATTGTTACTAAGGTCAGCTTGGACTTCCTTATCTCCTTGCTCTTCTAAGTCTCTTTGTTACAACCTTTGCACTGCAATATTTATTTTAATTAGGAAGAGATGAAATAAGCCAAGGTAACTTATGATAGGCATGTTCACTAAAAAGTAAAAATCTTGTATAAAAAGATCTCATATCAGTGGCAAAAATGGCTTAAAGAGCCAGGCATGGTAATGTAGAACTTTAATTCCAGAATCAAGGAGACAGAAGGAGGTGGTTCTCTGGGAGATCAAGGTCACCAGTCAACGTCATGCAGTGAGACACTGTCTCAAAAAAAAAGTTCTATTAACACCTATAACTTTGCTTGTCCAAGAATTTACTTATTGGGACCAGCTCACAAATTCCCATGACCCCTCCCAGCACAGTTACATAAGTCTTCCTCTCAGCAGGGATCACGTGTAGAAGACACTATGTCTTAGATGGGTAGATCCCATGCCACTAGAATCCCATGGTGCCATCTTGCACACTGCCTAATTCCTACAGATTCAATCATGATTTACATTAACAGGTAAAGAACATGGTTTCTGTTTCTGCTTCTAGCTTTGAGACTATAAACACAGATTTAGATACTAGGACTCCGATTAAAATTAGTTAGCTAGGAGCTGAAGCATTCACACATGATGAGGATGACGACGATGACAGTTTGCTTAAATATCCCCAGTTGATGCATAGCTTATATCAGGCCCTTTTATACATGGTTAACACATTACTGTTTTAATCCGCACAATGACTATGAGAAGTTGCTGTTATTACATATATAGCCTTAGACCACACTATTGTTAACACTGAAGACTAGGATTTCAACCCTGATCAGCCAGAATCCAGAACCCATGGATACTATTCATTATGTATCTCATGGAAACCATTTTTTTGTGATCTATTATTAACACTTGTGGTAGTTAATTTTTATCATCAGTTTCATTAGGTTGAGAGATGCCTAGGATATTAGTCAAGCACACATCTGAGTGTATCTGTGAAGATGACTGGCATGTGAGGAAAGACCCAACCTTAGTATAGACAGTGTCACTTCATTGGCTGAGTGTCTGGATGAAGAAAGGTGGAAGGAGGAAGCCAGCCACAACATGCAGGGGCCACTTTTCCTGCCTGCGTGTACTTAGTGCAGATGCTGGTGGCTGTGGACATCTGGCTCCAGCTTCTTGTGCCCTTCAACATGAATGCACACTGGTGACTGTAGGGCGCACCCAAACCTTCAACTTCAGACTGGGCTGCATCATTGGTTACCTTGTGCTGGGTTTCCAGAATCTTTGACTAAGGAGCTTCTGGGTTTTCTGGCTCTCCAGGATACAGACAGCAACTGTGGAACCAGCTAGTCTCCAGTCATATAAATGAACAAAATGAATCTCTCCTTGTTCACACACCACACACATACAGAAATGCACACACACCATACACATACATAGACACATGCATGCACACATACATGCAAATATGAACATATATATACACCATACATATGCACATAAATACACAAGTACACACACACACAAAACACACACACACACACACACACACACACACACACACACACACACACACACGACTTCTATTCATTCTTTTCTTCTAGAGAGCCCAAGCAAAAAAATTGTTCAAAATTAGATTTAAGCTTGGTTTTTCTCTGTCTGCCTCAGTAGAACTATATATTTATTTAACACAAAGTAAGTTCTCCATATTAAAATGGACAAGGGACACACTGTCAAGTGAATTTTCAAAGGAAAAAAACCTATATTCAGGAGTTCAAATATAAAGGGAATTAAATTTAATTTCACAAAGCACTTGTGAAAATACAAGCATAGCTTGTTTGCATTTTTGCTTTGGGAACAGCTGCATCAATTGCTGTCCCCTAAGCTAAGGATCTTAGGAAAACACAGTATGGTGTACCCTTGGCTCTTCAAATATCACCTCTTCAGACATTTTCCCTGACCAACCTGAATACACCATAACCTAATAAGCTTTATGATCAAAAAAACAAAACAAAACAAAACAAAACAACAGCAAATGTCTTCTGGAATGGTGCAGAAAGGAGGAAAAATGGGCTTTGGAGGATAGACAGTTTTTAATACCCAGCTCTGGTAGTGTTGTAGGGAAGTGCATACAGACCACAAGTAAATGAATAGGCATAAATCTCCAATAAATCATTAAGACTATCAGTATAGATTTATTCTATATCAAACAGTATAGGCTACAGTTTGATACTCACTATTCTAGTACATCGCTCCATGAGTTTTTGTTTTTTGTTTTGTTTTGTTTTGTTTTAAGCAATTAAAAAAAAAAACTCCCAAATTATCCTGATGCTGCTGCTAGTGGTGGCGGTGATGGTGATAAATAGTGTGTACCCCCTCCACTAAAAGGCAGCTAGCTCTATGGGAGGAGAGTCATATTGCTAGCACAGCTCACACTCCAAACAGACAGTTCACTTTAAATGCCTGATGATGAAGTGGCCACTGCTTCACAAGTGAAAAACAGAAGTTGCCACCGAACGTACAAAATATCTTTGGCCTTGTTAATAACAAATATAATGTAATGACATACTAGTTTTCACTCATAAGGCAACCATCTGGAGCAGGGTGGGGTGAAGGAGTGCCTACTACTATAGATGGGAGTTTTGGCAAACTGGTTGTCTCATCAGTGATTGACAGGAGACCAAACTGGTGTCATTTCCAGAAGGCCATTTGCCATCATCTATTAAAGTGAACATACCAGTCCAAAAATGGGCAATGGATTGGAGAGCAATTTTCTTGGGGAAGATATTTGGATGGCTGACAGATACATGAGGAAATGTTCAACATCAGTCGTCATTCTAGAAATACATATCAAATAACCAGATTCACTTCACCCATCAATATGGCTAGTGAGAAAAAAAAACAGAGGAAAGGTGACATACACTGATGATATTGTAGAGAAATTAGAACCCTGAGTATTGTCTGCACATGTCTAAAGTTGCATATATGCTGGGGTAAACAAACAAACAGTTTGTGAGCTCCTTAAGTAGTTTAGCATAGAATTACCATGTGATTAAGTCATTCTACTCCTAAATATACACCCCACCCATTGAAGCCAGGACTCAAACACACACCCATGTAATACAAAACCAAATACCTATTATCAGATGAATAGATAACCATATATGGTATACAGAAACAATGCAAATAAAATAAAAAGAAATGAAATACTGATATGTGCTACACTGTGAATAACTTTAGAACATTCTGCTAAATTAAGTAAGCCACACACAAAGAGGCAAGTATGTCACAATTCCAGTTACATGATGCACCTGGGACAGGCAAATTGGGACACTGAAAGCAGAAATGAGATCATCAGGAGTTGGGGAAGATGGTGATGAAGGATAGGGATTAATTATTCATATGTAGAGTTGCTGCTTGGAGTAGTGAAGCAGTTTGCAAAGTGGGTGAAAGTAATAGGCACACACATTTAAACTTAAAGGCTAGCTGTCCAGTAGATCAAATGACTAAAACTATAATATATATATATATCCTAAGATCCATCTTAAGTGATAAGTATTTGGTTATATAAAGAGTGCTTGGAGAGCAAATGTGTGAGACTATTCTGAGGCATTAAATATGACACAGTAGACTTTTCACATACAAAAAATTCTCGCTGGGCGTTGGTGGCGCATGCCTTTAATCCCAGCACTCGGGAGGCAGAGGCAGGTGTATCTCCGTGAGTTCGAGGCCAGCCTGGTCTCCAGAGCGAGTGCCAGGATAGGCTCCAAAGCTACACAGAGAAACCCTGTCTCGGAAAAAAAAAAAAAAAAAAAAAAAAAAAAATTCTCTACGACATTATTGGTTGTCTTAGGGTTTATACTGCTGTGCGGAGACACCATGACCATGGCAACTCTTACAAAGGAAAACAGTTCATTGAGGCTGGCTTACTGTTCAGAGGTTTAGTCCATTATCATCATGGAGGGAAGCATGGTGGCATGCAGGCAGACATGGTGCTGGAGAAGGAGCTGAGAGTTCTATAACCATATCCACAGGCAGCAGGAAGTTACAGCCACACTGGGCATGGCTTGAATATCTGAGACCTCAAAGCCCACGCCCAGGGACCACTTTCTCCAGCAAAGCCACATCTACTCCAATAAGGGCACACCTCCTAATAGTGCCATTTGCCATTGGCCTATGGGAGTCATTTTCTTTTTAACCACCACATTGGTCAATTAAACAGCAAGTTTCATGATGCATGTAAATTTGATACAACTGATGTAAAAATTCTATATTCTCCAAATGCTAAAGGGAATTTCATAGCATGGTGGCTATGAAGGGATTTCATTTAAATTCTCTTTATAATTTTCTGCACCAGCTGAAGTTTTCTAGGGAAGAATACTTTTAACCAAAGTAATGTGTTATTTAAATACTTTCTCATGTGAATTAAGGAAGCAGGGTCCTCTGTACCTGCAGCTGGATACATGCTATGTCTCTGTTAACACAGCAAATGGGACATCAGTGAATGGTCCCAGACAATCTGGAGGAGAGGCACATACCTCATACAGTGGTGTGGGATCTTGGTCCTTGGAAAACAGAGCCACTATTTCAGAGCAACAATCCAGGATCATGTTCTAGAAAGAAAAATATAACAGGATGATTCTGGTGTCATTGGGAAAGTAGGCCACATTGATTATTATTTTTGTCTTATTTGATGTCACTCAACCCTTATTTCCAAGCTGTGAAAGAGAGAATAGGAAGTCATTTGCTCAAGTTATCTAGTTTGAGAGCATACAAGGTGGATAAAATAAGACCTGTGCTTAATCATGAATGTCTGTTGCTATAGCATTCATTTCCTCTGGACATTTACTGTTAAGATGCACAGACTGCAAAGGAATGACAAGTACAATAGTTTACACCAAAAGAAGGTTTGGGGAAATGACTTTTCTATTGAGGAGAAATCCTCAGGATGATGAGATTCAGATCTCAGGGGCTGGAGGTGAGGAGTTTAAGTAGAAAAGAATAGGTGACAGTTTGGAACAAGATGGAAAGGGTAATGAGAGAAGTCAAGGGGAAGAGGTAATAGTGTATAGGCATTCTCTGCTGATGGCGTGGTATGGCCTGACTGTAGGGACACAGCTGTCTTTATGTGTGGGCATCTGACCTCAGATGACCTCCCCACAGGTAGGGCTGACACAACCAGCCTCCCTGTCATTGGAACTTCATGGAGAAAACACACTACTAGAGCCAGTATTGGCCATGTAAGCTACAAGGTAAGATGTGGAGTTGGAGAAGGCAGCCCCTGGGTTAGTGATGGGAGCTGAGGAAGAGGTGGGGATGAGAGAGTGTTTGTGTCCACCTTGGGTCTGAGTGCAGATTGGCTCTTCACTCCCCAATTCTGTTTCCACCAGGCTCACTGTGCTGTGTCTGGTCATCAGCTGTACACAGGCTTACTTTGCACTCTAATATGTCTGCCTTTTCCTTCCAAGCCCTTTTTACTTGAACAAGTGTCCTTTTCCTGTCCTTACCACTAAAGGGATTAGAACCACAAGATAGAAATCTGGGGCAGGGGAACTGGCCCAGTGGTGAAGCACTTGCTCTCCCAGAGGACCTGGGTTCAGTTTCAGTATACACATGGTGGCTTAGAATCACCTGAGGCTCCAGTTTCAGGGTCCCTGGTTCCACCTTTCTGATTTCCACAAGAACTACGTAGATAGGCATGCATGTGTTGTGCAGACATGTGTACACAACTTTTCATGGCCCTCTCATCCTCCAGTCCTTACCTTCTTCTGCTTCCCCTGTCACCCTCCCCCCAACCCCCCCATCACCCTGCTTCCCTGACATTCCTGGAGCCTTGGAAGGGCTGATGCAAAACTCTTACACACATAAAAAACAATTTTTTAAAGGATTGTCAGTGATAAGCTCTGCCCATCTCAAAATGTTGCCAATACCTAGCCCTGAAGAAGGCAACAATTTGTTTTGGTGATAGTATTACTATAGTATTATACTATACATATGCACTGGCACTCTAAAACTAGTAAAATGATAAAAATACATTATTTTTTAAATCATAGCTGAGCAATGATGGCTAAGACCTTAAAAACAAGAATCAAATGATAATAGAGCTTGGGATTCCAAACCCAGTTTTAATAGTTCTAATAAATGCAGAAATGATCCAATTAGAGCTGGAAAAAATACAGCTAATTCTTAAATTTAACAAATATATTCAAGACATTTGGCTGGACGCTATGGGATACAGAGGTGAAGAAACAGACCCTAGTCTCATAGAATATGTTTTAGTGGAAAAAATAGATGCACAATAAAATAAATTGGCAAATAGTATCTGATCAGAACACATGTAGTTATGACTTGTGGTAGAATCCTAGGGCTAGGAGAATAATTCTTAGTATAATGAATAAAGAGGACTTACTAGAAGAGAGTTCCTGTGCCCTGTGCCCTGACAGAGTAGAACTGCAGTTTACCAGTTTCTACACCACTGAGGAATATGGTTCCCCCTCCTATAGGAACCACTAATTTCCTGTATCTCTTCAGGGAGAGGAGGGGAATCATAAATTCCTCTCCCCTCCATGATGGAATGTTATTGGGCCTGTCTTGTAAAACTCTTGTGCAGGTAGCCACTGCTGTTTTGAGTTCATGGGTTAACAGCCATGTCATGTCAAGGACACAACTTTTCATGGCCCTCTAATCCTCCAGTCCTTACCTTCTTCTGCTTCCCCTGTCCCCCTCCCCCCAACCCCCCCCCCATCACCCTGCTTCCCTGACATTCCTGGAGCCTTGGAAGGGCTGATGCAAAAGTCCCACTCAATCCTGAGTCCTCAAATTCACTTGTTCTCAGCACTTTCACCAATTATCCCTTCCCATGCTCACGTAGACAATCCTAATTAAATATTTTGAGCCACAAACAAATGAAAACAACATAGAAGTGGGAGGGGCCTTATTGAGAAGAAGGTGTCAGTGGGAGGAGAAAAATGATGATAGAAAAATGGGGGAAGACTAAGAATCTAAGCAATAGTGGAGAGGCTACCTTAAATGCCCTTCCCCTATAATGAGATTGGTGACACCTTAAATGCCATCCTAGAGCCTTTATCCAGTAGCTGATGGAAGCAGATGCAGACACCCACAGCTAAACACCGACCTGAACTCTGGAATCCCTTCAAAGAAAACCCTATAAATTCTACCAGATTTGGTGGGCCACTGAATAACTCCACACACTAAAGCCAATTGTCACACTTAGTTGGAATCCTCCCTCATCTTTGACCCACACTGAGAGAAATGCTTCCTGCCTTTCAAATCCCTGCTCCCTCTGTTCTCACCACCATGATTATCACATCAAAGGGTGAGGTGCCTGTTGAAGTGGGGTACCTGTCCAATTTCCCCAAACCCAGTCTGACTTCCCCAAGGTCCTTTCCTACATAGCTAAGTCCATTTACCACTTAATAGTCACCCTCTGTGGGCTGCCCTCTACAGGTAGGAATCAGAGAGCAGGAATCAGAGATGAACAAGACACTTCACCTCAGGAGCTCTCAGTCCAGGGAGGGGGGAAGGGAGACAACCTTCTCCAGCACTGTGTGGCAAGGTCAGAGTGAGAACTCTTGCCTCCATCCTGCTCTCCAGAATCACCTACACTCCTCTGCAGTGCCCCATACATCTTAGAGTTCCCTCAGCATTTGCCAATAATGGTTTCTCAGAGAGACTAGAGAATGCTAAAACCAAAGTGTATTTTTTTTTCTCCAGGCTTCTGTCGCCACAGTACTTGTATATTTGGGGCTTTTAATATTATGCTAAATTTAACCCATTTATACTGTTTGGACATTCCATGAATATTTGCTGAAGTTACCTTGTGCATTTTGGCAAACATAGTAGGTTTCTTATATCAGCATATTCTCACTCCAAATAAGGTGTTTACATCTTAAAATCAGCATGGCTTGCAGACATCTTTCCTATTTTTTTGTTCCTTTATTTGTTGATTTGTTTTGTTAAGACAGAGGCTTTTGTAGCTCAGGCTATCCTTAACTCACTATGTAGGTGAGGAGGAAGACCTTGAACTCGTGATCCTCTTACCTTTGCTTCCCAAGTGCAAGATTATAGGCATGGGCCACTGCAGCCAGTTTTATGATGTCCTGGAGAATGATCTCAGGGCTTCACTTATGCTAGACAAGCACTTTGGTAACTGAGCTACAACTGAGTCCTTTCCTAGGCTGTAATATGCCCATTCTGCTTGCTGTAAGTGGTGGAGCAATAGAAATCAGCCATTCTGAGCCATTGCTCCTAGAAGAAGTGGTCTGAACACCTGTTGTAAAGCCTCCCTAATCTATCTTAAATTAACATCTGTGTTCCAGAGTCCCTAGCTTATTCTGGACCTGAGGGACTTTGGAAAAGGAAACAATAAAAGAAAACAGAAGGAACCTGAGGAAAAACAAAGGAAGGGAGTCAGAATGAGCAAAACCCACATCCCATATAGCAACCAAAGTCACGTGATCTATATCCTTATATTCAATAATCTTCCAACAATATATAATATGTAATAGAAATATCACATTATAGAAGCCACGATTTCCTGTTCAATTCTAGACCAGAATTGATCTCTTCAAGTGTCCTAGTTAGCTTTTAATTAGCTCGAAGTGAGAATTGCCATGACAAATTTAGTCAATGAGATTTGATATGAACGAGAATCTAGCGTTTTTAGAGTGAATATGTTATTTCCATTTCCTATAATTGCTGTGAACTAATTCACTTGCCAATTCAATTCAATTCCTTCTATTTGGTGATGTTCTTTCACATACAGAGCCAACAGGAACTAGAACAAGCCTGAAACACACTTTAATACTAAGGAAACACTAAGTGAGGGAAATAAATTAAAAAATACAGAGAAGGATATCAAGATTGAAGAGGGCTGGTTCCTATCTGGTTGACCCCAATACACCAAATCAGAACATGAGAGCAAGTTACAGGCCTTCACTAAGGAAAGGCAGCTCCTCGGGATTCCAACTTCCATCCCCACGTCCCTATTTATTCTTGACTTGTTTATGTTCACAGTCGACCTCCTGACTCAGACATTTGTCTTCTTAGGACGAATTTTACACCTACACTGACTATGGTCACCCTGGAAACTCTGGTTCTATCCAAACAGCCTGTCTTTGTGTGAAAGGATTATTTATTTTAGAGATGAAAAGAAAATTAGTCCTGGAAAAAAGAATAAGCAGAACAGTGGCAGAACAGTCTAGAGTCCTTACTCTTATTGTAGACATTTTCCTGCCTCAGACAATCAAAGCTAAAAGACAGGCAGATTTTTAAGAAAATGATTTTCCATATATTAACTATGGAGAAAAGTACAAGGATAATTTAAGCAGAGAATATTCTAGACGGTGTCTCAAAGATAGCACTCTGATAAGTTTGTGACTAAAGAACTGATTGTAAGTGCACTACAAAAGACGAGCATGAGTCAAGAGAGCTGAGTTCTTGAAAGCAGACCTGAGAGGGCAGCGTGCTCTTCGTGAAAGAAATGTATAATCTGTATCTCTCTACAAAATCTCCCGAGTCTGAGACAGTGGGAGCTCTCTGACCTTTTGCAAGATTTAATGCCACACTCAGTTTGTCAGTACGCACAGTAAGCTTGGTAACATCTGAGGCCATTGAAACTAGAATTCTAAGACATCTGCTCCTTTCAAATCCTGGCAGAGAGTGCAGAGGACTTAAATGCATAGTAATAGAAAACACTTTTAGTGTTTAGTTTAGTTGCTAGTAAATTGAGACTGAAAACACCTAGAAATATCCTTTGAAAATCAGAAAAGTTGTTAGGTTTTACACATTCACCTATTAGAAGTGTATAGATATGTTAAGTAAGAAAACTAAGAGCCATGTAAATATTATTATTTAAGAATCAACCACGTTTTATTATTGGTAACTGGTTACATATAGCCTGGTCCAAAGACTTAACAAAAAATCTAATTGAAGAAAAGATTCTGAAGCAAGGAAGTGACTCAGACTCATGCAGCCTCAACCAGGAGAGCAGCAGGGGAGGGCTAGAACAGCCTGGTTGAAATGACAGCAGGAGAATGGGGAAGAAAATGGGACTGGGATACTATGTGATCAGTTTGAGTTCTTGAGTTAAAATCTATGGGTGAACCCTGAAAATCCAGATGTAATAAGTGGGAAACAGTGAAGGATAAAAGAAAAAAATTAGTCATGAGAAACCAAACATACAAGAAGAAATTGTAACCAAAGGTCTTGCCTCAGCCTTTAGCACTTTTTACGGGGCCATAAAAATATAAACACTAGGTATGGTTTCTAATACATGCAGTGATATGACAGTATTCAGAAGGGAAGGAGAAGGCAGAAATTGGGAAGAAGGAGGTAATAAATTTTCCAAACCATAAAATATCCAAACAGAAAATCAATAGCATCTAAACTTGACACAAGAAAACAAAAAATGATTCCTGACTGCACTAGCACCATTTTGGTAATATTCTGGATTTCCTACTTCCAAGCTGGTCCTGAGATAACTGGCACCGACAGCATGAGACTTACTTAATTGACAAAATGTTAGTGCACATGACATAATGAAAATGTGAGGGGCAGATGTGTGATCTGTCCCCTTTCTTTCCTCACAGGATATATGTTGGGCCAGAGCTGAGGAGATAGCATGGTCAGTGAAGTGTTTGCCTTAACACCATGGGGACCTGAGTGTGAGCTCCCAGAATTCATAGTAAAAATAAAAATAAAAGGGCCAAGCATGGTGAAACATTCTTGTAATTCCAGTGCTTGGGAAGTGGAGACAGGACTATCCCTGGGGCTCATTGGCCATCCAGTCTACTAGCCTAAGAGGTGAGCCCCAGGTTCAGTGAAATACTTTGACATGAGAAACAAGGTGGCCAGTATCTTGAAGAATGACACTTGAGAGTAACCTATGGCTTCCACATGCATGCACATGTATATGCACATACTCCCACATACACAGGTACATGTGAACACTCGATGTATATACAAGAGTTAGGCCATATCTGGTAGCATAAGAAAATTGAAGGTCGGAGAATCATGAAGGTCAAGATTAGGGGCATAGTCCTGCTCTAACAAAGTAAACAGTAACTCAAGTGAGGTGTAATGAAATCTGTCCTACAATTGAAAGTTCATTTTGCCATCATTTAGCAATGTACTTACGTCTATGTCTGTATCAACTATTTTATCTTCTGGTTCTACTGTTTCATACACATTTTCTTCTAAAATAATTTCAGGAACCGATGGCAATGATAGCTCAGCAATTTGTGCAAGATTAGACAGTTTCTCATGAATTGAGATGACTCTAAAAGCAAACACACATGTATATGCATTTTATTTGAAAAGTCAAGAGGGGCATTGGTTTTAGAATCAATAAGATTTAAGAATTCAGCCTTTGTTTATTTAAAAGTTAAGTGTCTGAATGCCCCAAACACCATCTATTCAATTATTTCTTCATTCAACAAACATGAGGAAAGAAACACACTCACAATGTTTATGTCTATTTATGCACTGGGGTTGGTACACATTACAACAGGGTGAGGGCACAATGATAGGAAAATAACCATTATTTTGAATTATTCTGAAAATGAAAATAAATATTTATATAAGCAAGGAAACTCCATTCAATCAACAGAAGATTCGCTCTCATGTAGATCTTAAAGGCATGTTATGGATGTCCAGCTAATTCAAGGTATAGATAGATAGATAGATAGATAGATAGATAGATAGATAGATAGATAGATATAGAGATAGATGCATACATACACATGCACGTGCATGGGCGGGCACACACACATACTGTCAATGAGGAAATCAAATATTACTCCATCTCTCTCTCTCTCTCTCTCTCTATCTATCTCTATCTCTCTCTTACACACACACACACACACACACACACACACACACACACACACACACACAGGAGAATTTTCATATATTGTAAGAGGAAGATTACCATACACGGGATATGGGTGTCGTAGGTTAATTTTATTGAAGAGAAATCACTTACATGAGAAACTGATAAGCCAGGGTCAGCCCTCCGAGCATCCAGTCTCAGCTGCTCTCTGAGACCCAACGAGAATTCCAAGAGAGACCCGTGCTTCCTCTCCCCAGGCATATATCCCACACACCTCATATGCACCTGTGGCCACGCCCAAATGGACGTGATCAGCACCACAGGTACCTAGTAAGATCTCTCCCTACAATATATAATATGCAATCTGTATTCCATTTTTCCGTCAAAGGACAACAATTAAAACAGAGATTTGTCATTAAGTTTGCTTGGAAAACTTACCCAGTAAGAAGTGAGTACTATCAATCATGTTGGGAAAGTTGTCTATTCTATTGGAGAGAGAAAGAGAGTAGAGCCAGGACTTGGTGAGCCATACTTGGCTCCTTCACAGGAAACATGATCTCTATCCCTAGACCCACCAGCAAGACAGTTAGCATCCTACCCTGAGATTTCTCTATGGCAAGGAAGGCTGGACTAATAAAATCCACTTCCTGCAATTCACAGGGCATTTGTAAGGAGGAAACAATGTAGCTGCACATGTTTAACTATAAAATAGCACATAAAAGGAAGAGAGTATCCTAAACCCAATTCTTCATTCGAATATCTACAGAAAGAATGCTCATGTCTTATCAGAAGCCACAGAGGTCCAAGGGTACATCTCTGTAGTATAGTGCTTGCCTAGCATGTACAAAGCCTTGTACTTGATCTTCAGCACCTCAAATGAATGCATAGCTTTCTATTTGGGGGTGCAATAAGAATAAACTAGCCCTTGACAATGGGTTGCAGGTTGTTCCCGATCATTCAGAACCCAGAGACCAGGATACCTTCTTCAGAGTAAATAAATGTGCAAAGTATGCTGGGCTTTGCACATTCCCATACTGTTGCTCAGCCACGAGGGCTTTCCATCTCCCTAGATTTTCACCTTCAAAAGAAAAAAGAGCAACACTAGGTGATCCTGAATGGCTACATTTGGCTCAGTCCTCCAGACAGTGCCTGCCCAACAGCATGTCCCTCTTCTTTCTCCAGCCAACCCTCGCTTCACTCTTGCTTACTCTTCACCTCTCTGTTCCCAAAGCCGGTGTCCAGTCCAGCTTTTGGATGTCCTGCCTTGAGCCCACAGGCACATATCCACCATCCTGTCTAGGTTACGAGAGCTGCCCAAGGTCCTGTTTTTCCTTATGCCCGGGCACTCTCCTAGTCTGCCAGGGTTTGGAGGAAAGGACCCAGCTAGAAACAGATTAAGATGAAAGATGATGATATGCAGGGAGAGTGGACAGAGAACCTGATTCTGGCCACAAAGGTGTAACAGCCACTTAGAACTAACCGGGACTTTTATTTGCTGATTTTTTGAGAATATGGGATTTTTCTCTGTGGCTGAAAAAAGAAATTAAAATGTGTCTTTCCCCAGGAGATGAGGAGGTGGACAAAGATAGGTGAGGTCTCTCTGTCTATTCTCTCTACTGCAGAAACTCTCACTTTGTCTTCAATGAATGAACAAGTGGTGAACTCAACAGAACACAACCCAGCCCGAGTAAGACAGATTGTCCTGGGTCAGTAGAGAGCCCATCCCCTGAGATGAGCTCAATAGCAAGGGCTTGTCTCTGTCTGAGTGGTTTAATGTTGATCGTACATGTGGCAATTTTAAAAGAATTTTAATTGTAAATTAAATTTAATTTAATTAGAATTTTAAAAGAAACCTCTCATTGGTGCCTTTCTACTCAATAGGTTTTATCTTTATGTTCATCTTGTGGTTCCAGAAAAGAAAAATTAAACACCTGGAGTGTCTCAGGATTTACAGGGTAATGCAAAATGCCCTAATTTTGTTGCTTTGAATGCTGTTATATGAGCTGTGCTTAGGTGCCCCACCATTTTGGTTTAAAGGAAAAAGAAATAAAGGGAGGGGTGGAAGGAATATTGACTAAATAATTGGCTGTCTTCCAGCTCTTGAGACAGCTCTTGTTTTATTCTCTTTCATGAGACGGCCAAGAAGTCTTGAGATCTGAAAATCACAGAGCAAGAACAGGACTCTGGGGAAACAGGCAGACATAATGAGACTCCATGCACAGAGCTTTCACCAGATGCCTGGTAGGGCAGAAAGCCAGTGCCAGCACACACCTGTATAAATGGACATTTTCCTGTCCTGAATCCCGGTCCCAAATAACTGACTCAGAGGCTGAATGTGACTAGCTCAAGCTTGTAACCAGCTAACTCTTACACTTAAACTAACCTATATTTCTATTCATGCTTTGCCATGTGGTTCATGGCTTGTAACTATATTTTATACTCATCTTGCTTGCTCAGTGGCTGGCTAGAGTCTCTCTGACTGCCCCCCTTCTTCATCCCAGTATCCTCACTTTGTTGTCCTGCCTAACTATCCTGCCTTGCTATAGGCTGATCAGCTTCTTTATTAACCAATGAGAGTAATACATATTCATAGTGTAGAGAAGGATTATTCCACAGCACATCTGTGTTATCAGCCTCCCAATTCCTGTTCATCAGCCATCAGGCTTGAGGCTAACAACCACCAGAGAGCTAGACAAGGAGAGACTGTCATTCCTCTCTTTCAATGGGAAAAATGGAAGCTGAAGGCGCCAGGGCAATGGGCGATGAAGCTGAAGATGAACTAGCTGAGTTAAAACATCTAACAACAAAAATTGAAGATACTTCCATGCTTGGTGGAAAGAGGGGAATAATGTTGGCTAAAGGGTTTAATCTGGGGAACAATATAAAACATGGTTGGGTACAGAGGGAAAGAATACAAAGGAGATGGTGAGGTTTGGATTTAATTTGCAACCTCATAGAGAAACAACCCTACCCACACACACACCATTTTTAAGCCTAAATTAATTGGATTGCTCAAAGAATATTTAGTTTCTTGAGCTATTCCTAGATCTGAATTATCTGTCCAGCACATAGATGTGAAAGGGTTTCCCTGTCTATAGGCTGCCTCTTCATTCTGGTGACTGTCTCCATCACTATGCAAAAGCCTTTTAATTTCATACAACGTCACTTTCCAGTTCTTGATGTTATTCGCTGAGTGACTAGTCTTTTTCAGAAAGCCCTTGCTGCTGCCCACACATGGAAGAGTTTCCACTGGTTTCCTCTAATATTTTTGGAGTTCAGCTGGTTTGAATCCTTTAGATGGGATGAGAAATGTGGACCTACTTTCACTCTTCTTCATGCAAGTACCAAATTTTCCCAGTACTATTTGTTGAAGACTGCCTTTTCTCATATAAGTTTTGGCATCTTTGCCTAAAGTCACGTGATTATAGCTACCTTGGTTTGATTCTAGATCTTTTCTTATCCCATTGATCCCCATGTCTGTGCCACTACCACACTGTCGCTCTCACAGCTCTATGGTATGACTTGAAACCTGGTGTTGTGTCAACCTCCAGCATTGATCTTTTGCTAAAAGTCCTTGTCAGTTCCAAGGTTCTCCTGAAGTCTTTAGGGTCTCCTCTGCACAAGATCATATTGTTGGCCGACAGAGTAATTTAACTTATCTTCATATTTGCATCCTGTTTGTTTCCTTCTCTTGTCTTATTGCTGAAGTTCAGAGACCAACGCTCCTCCTTGTTGATTTTATTGGGAATGTGTATAGTATTGGCTGCAAGTTTGTAGAATATAGCCTTTATTATGTTGACTTATGTTCCTAGATTCTTCCAAGTTTTTATTATGAACAGCAAAATGGCAGGTGCCCAGAGAGTTTGCCTCTGCTTCTGTAAACCCCTATTCACCAAAGGAGGTTTACTAAGCAGTCTGCAGTCAGGAGCTACATGCACCACATCTGGTGATGGACTTACATTAACTGAATGGGCAAACCTTTGGCCTTTCCCTTTTCTGGCAAGGTGTCATTTCAATAGATGTAGAAAAGGCAAGTGCGAGCTATGGACTATTTACTCATCCACCATGACAGGACCTCTCCTGTGTCTCTGAAACCTCTAAGAAGGGACTTCCTGGGGGCCTCAATACTCCTCAGAGCCCCCACCATGCTGTCTTTTGTTGGAGCTAATAACTCCCCTAAGAATGTCTTACTTCAAAGGATAATTTGTCTTGGTATCCATCTTGAGCCCTTAAACCTGAGGCCTTACAAAAAGTACAGTGCAAATGTCCTGACACTAGGCCCTGAGTCCCTGCAGTTGGACTCATCTGCATGGTAGCAAAGCACTGCCCAGCTGAGGCTGAGACTCCTCCAGACCCCAAGCTTTCCCACTCAGTCTTCCAGGAATTCCTTTCTTTCTTTACTATTCAGACTGATGTTTTATCCATTGTCATCCCTAGCTGGCTTTCTGAGAATGGCGTCTACTTGCCTGTTCAGTGGAATCCAGGAGGTGCCGACATACAGGTTGTTAGCAGTAGGCACTTTAATATCGGAAATCTTCAGGGGCTTCAAGTTGTATGCATACAACAATAAAACCTAAAGAAAAGTAATACATATAAAAACAGACATCAACACTATACCTGAAAATCCCATCATTATTCCTTATAAGAAAGATCACCATATTTTAAAGAGCTTTTCTGTAGAAAAGAAATAATTGAGTTTTTTCCCCATCAATTCACTTTGAAGGGAAATATTAGATGTATCAAGCTAATTTGGTTATGGCAACACATTCTTGGATCCCAGAATGTGGGAAGCAGAGTCACAGGAATTGAGAGTTCAAGTCAGCCTAGACTACATAGTAAGTTCAAAAAACAACACTGCCTAGGAAAAAAAAATGTACAAATATAATTATATGAAAATTAGTGCTATTTGAAGTAATGTTTTGCCCTGCAGTTAGATTTAAGTTTCAGCATTTGCTGGTCCTCTGCAATAAGCACAGATACCTGGTGGTAATACACTCTGTTTACTGTTACTTCTCAATAGGTACAACTTCCCAGACAGTTGGGTTACCCACTCCCACACACCCACTTACAGTGTTCTCCTCCTCTATTCTCCCTTTACTTCAACTCCACAGAACTTCATGAGCCTATTTAAGAGAGGGGATTTTCTTGGTGATTCATGTCCCAGTAATTTCCCTGTTGCTTGGATTTGGATAATTCTTAGTGTCCACTCCATGCACTGTAACCTCTTTAACAGCCGTGGATTCACAGAATGTGAGATGCACAGACCCTCCCTTCACTGTAGAGATTAGAAGTTCAGAGCTGACCATCAACACTGACCAGTCAGGCTCATGCACAAATCTCTGCTTCCATGCAAGTCAAAGTGAAGACTAAAGGGATCTCTTTAAGCTATAAATTCACAAAGACAAAAAGAAAAGGGAGTGAAAGAGATGGGATTTGGCAGCACTTTGAAGAACAGAGAGCATTTGGAAGAATCAGAAGAGAGGGAGGGTTGTACCCCAGTGTCTTCAAAGGGATTGCCAACATCAAGCATGACCTAGAATGAGGAAAGCTTCAAGCACCTGACAAGGGGAGAGCAAGTAGGACTGCAAATAGAAGTGTGAGAATAGCTCTCACCAGGTCCCTTCCTTTTCCAAGTGGGGCAATTTAGCATTTCTTATGACACTGCTCCTCGGTGAACCCTCCCCACTCTGCTCTGCAAATGTTAAGTCAGATCTTCTATATCCATGGCTTTAGTTCCAGGGGCTAGGTTCTGGGGAAATGTTGGAATTAATGTATTATGAATGTAAGATAGCCATGAACTCGACCACAGCAGGATGAAGTATATTTGCATATTCTCTCTGGAATCACTGACCAGTTAAAGAGAAAAGACTCACAGAGGCTGGCAATTTCAGCACCCACCAATGAACTGCTGGCTCTCCCTCCAGTTATCCTATAATGGAGCCTATACATCAATAAGCCTGGCACCATGTGTCTTCAGTGCTTCTCCAAACATAATCAGATAGCCAAAGGTCCACCAGAAAGGAAACGAAAGGAAGAAACCAAAACTAACAGAAGAAAGGACCTCAGAGGATCAGACGTAAGACAGAACAGCAGAAACTATCAATGACCACAACAAACCTTCAGAGGGAGAGATGACAGTCTGTGAAAAAAAGAAGATGAAGAGATGGCATGGCATGTCTGTGAAGGAGGAACACAGGGCTGCTTAAGTGGAACAAAGAGTGGGAACAAAGGTACACTGTCACAGCTAAATCAGCAGTGAAATATTTGAAGCACAAAGATAAACCTGCCCCCCAGAAGAAAATCCTAAATTCAAATCATAGATAACAGGGAGAAAAAGATAAGAAAAGTAAACTATGAACCCATAGGCTCTGAATAACAGAAATTTAAGACTATACAAAGATAGCCAGAGGGAAGACTCTGATAAAGATGAAATGTCTATGGACTGAAAATGGGATGTTCCAGGTTGTCGGTGTCCATCAGAGTAGATGGAAGATGATACCCAGGCATGCCACAGAGTTTTTATCACATGTGGGACAGGAGAGAGATCCTAGAGTTTCCAGAGTCACATAAAAAGACCAAACATCTCATTGGATATACAACCAAAGGGGAGAAAATAAGTCAGTCTAAGTGATAGCTGTACTCGGGTGTGTAGCATAACACCATTCCCAACAACTAAGATGTGGGATCAACTTATGTCGATCAACATATGGATGGGTAGATAAGACACATTAAAAGCAGAACACTGTAAAGACTTGAAATGAAATCTTGAAATTTGGGATGGAGGAAAGCTAGAAGACGGAATGTGAAGTAAAACAAGGCAGATGCAGAAACACAAACCCTGCATGGCCACACTAATGTGGAATAAAACAGGGATCTCATAGAAGGTGACAGTAAGCGGTGTTCATCTGGAGGTCTGGGAGAGAGTTCACAGATGTTAAAGAGTGTGTAATCAGTTAGGTAGGAGGATACTGTGTGTGTGTGTGTGTGTGTGTGTGTGTGTGTGTGTGTGTGTGTGTGTGTGTGTGTGTTTAGAAAAAGCAAACACAGAGACAGAAAGTAAATAAGTACCCCGGGTATTGGACAGGGAGAGTAGTAGTAGGGCAGGGTATAGAAAGATAGGAATAGGTACTAATGGCTATCGAACTTCTTACATGGGGAAATGTGTGAGACCCATTACAGTGACAGCTGTGCATCTCTGAATCTACTGAGAACTGTGGATTCATATGCTTTAAATGAGTGAACTGATTATCTATGAACTGTATCTCAGTAAAATTGAGGGTGGGGTGGGGGGGAGAGGTACCATCATGCATGCATGTTCATTTGTATAGTGGTGTGCAGATGTATGTTCATGCATGTGTACATGCATGTGGAAGCCAGAGATTGACAGTGAATGCCTTCCTCAGCTGTTATTCACCTCATCTTTTGAGACAGTCTCTCATTGACCTTACAGCTTGACAGTGTGACTAACAAGCTAGTCAGTGAGCCCAGGCATCCTCCTGTCTAGGTGCTTGTCACGCTGGGATTTTGTTTCTTATGTGTGTGTCTGGAATCTCAACTCAGGTCTTCATGTTTGCACAACAAACACTTTGCCAACTCTCTAGTCACACCATTTTAAAATTTTAAAATATCAGTGTAAATATAAACAAAATTCACAATCATTTGTGAATGCATCTTTGGCATTATGCATTTGAAACCCTGATTAATTAAAAAACTTTTCACCTCTTTGACTCAAAGAGGTTAATGGTATTGAACAGACTAGTATAAATATATATACTTAAATATGCATGTATATATGTATCAGGAATATATATTAATAAAGCATTTAAATTAAAATGTAAGCAAGAGAGTCTAAGTGCAAATTAACAGCAGTTTCTGTAACCCACTGAAGTACAGTGTGATAATAAAATCTTGTAACAACCATTCTAAAAATAGAAAGGGATGGAGGTGGAAAGAGAGGAGGAGAGCAGAGGAGAATGGAGTCACTTCTCAATAGCAATGTAAGCTTGCCAGAGACAGCAAAGGAATACTTCCCATGTGTTAAATTATGTATTTTCTGTGAGATGTGGCAAAATATTTTTATAAGATAATGAAATCTCCCTGAGAGATTTGGCCAAGGCCACACATTGTCTTATGCTGTATACCCTTGCTTTGTAAGTGTTGTCCTTGACTTCAGGAGTACAATTTAAGATTTTGAGGACAGGAATATTAACTTGTACTTTTGAGCAATTTTTCTAGCACTTATCCAATTAATATCACCACGTCCCTGAACTTTCCATCATGCCTGTTAGGGGTCAATGAAATTCCCTATAGTGGTTTGAAAGCAACAGGTCCCCAAAGAGAGTGGCATTAATGGGAGGTTTGGCCTTTTTGGAGTAGGTATTGTGCTTTATTGGAAGAAGTGTGTCACTGTGGGGTGAACTTTGAGGTCTCCTATGCTCAAGCTATACCTGGTGAGACAGACTACTTCCTGTTGCCTGCAGGATCAAGGTGTAGCTCCTTCTCCACTCTCAGATCCCTACCCAGCACCACATCTGCCTGCATATTGCCTTGCTTCCTACCATGACAATAATGGACTAAACCTCTGAACTGTAAACAAGCCACTCCAATTAAATGTTTTCCTTTGTAACAGTTACCATGGTCATAGTATCTCTTCACAGCAATAGGAATCCTAACTAAGACGTTCCTGAAAGTGTGTGAATGAAAAAGTTTGTATTAGATGCACACTTCAGATTCATGCCAAAGGCTTTCTTCCTCTTCATGAGAACAGCTGGTTGCAGCTTGCATAGAGGTTCAAAGCTTGATGCAAACTTCTGAAGTCAGTAGAAAAGTGATAGTGTGAGATCAGAACATTGCATCATCAAATCTTAAACACACTTGTAGTCTCAATGAGCATGGAACAGTGTGTCTGTCCATGCCTCCCCCGATTAGTGTGTTTGTGATCTTGAGCAACTTTGTTGAAACATCAATGTTGCTGCCTCCTTAGTAGTAAACTGTAGATACAATTATCCCATTTGGATTGGCTTATAATACACACCTACATCTGCAGGAGGACCAGGATCTAGTTAACTATTCAATCAAGACTCCAAGTTCAGATACAACTAAGAGGAAAGTCCTAGGCAACCATCTGGTTCCCGTAACACTCCAGGCACTAACTATAGGAAGCATAGCTCTTATCTTGTTATCCTGCTAGATTGAGAGTCTAGCTCTTGTTGCAGGTATAAAGACCTCCAAGAAGGAGCATGGCTCCACATCTCTTGTCCCCAACCTGGCTCAAATCCTGTACTAATTAAACATCTTGAGGGTTCATTTCTGTCCAAAGTTGTTTTTACTAGTCAGATGGAGTCTTTCTGCCTGGAGTTCAGTGTTTTGCTCCATCAGATTTCTTGAATGTAGTCATGCTTTCTGTTTGTATCTTCTGTGACCTGAAGATACCAGGCCTTAGACTGTGTGGCCACATATAACATAATAGACTTTGAGGCAATATAGGAGACCAAACTAGATCTTTTTGCCCATAGAAAGGTTAGCCATCAATCCCCTTGTCCTACCTTAATTTCTATTGCTATGATAAATACTATGACCAAAAGAAAATTTGGAGGAGCAAGGGCTTATTTGGCTTTTACTTCAACATTATACTCTCATTGAGGGAAGCCAGGGCAAGAACTCAGGCAGGAACTTGGAGACAGGAACTGAAACAGAGGCCATGGAAGAATACTACTTACTGGCTTGCTCCCTGCAGCATGCTCAACTTGCTTGCTTATACACCCAGAGCCATCTGGCTAAGGGGTGGCACCAGCCACAGTGAATTGGGTCCACAATCTAATAGAGGCATTTCCTCAATTGACATTTCCTCTTCACAAATTACTCTAGCTTGTATCAAGTTGACAATAAACTAACCAACACACCTTTGTCACTCATCATTCCTGCTCAATCCTACTTTGAAGCTGATCACCTTATAAATGCAATTCAGACCTCATCTGGAACCACAAAGCAGAACCTTGGTTGCTAGAAGGGATAGGAAGATGAGGCTGGATAAAGATGAAGGCTCCCAAGTACAACCTTGAGAGAAATCTAAGTCATGAAACCTCTGGTTCCGGATAAATGTTTTTATCGCTGGGCTATGGTTGTTCATCTGGCTGAAAGCAACAATTCTTCAATCTGGGAGGGTTCTTTAGATTTATGTCTCTAGTGGCCATTTAATTCCTGTCTCTACAAGATACAGAAATTGAGAGTTACTTAATTTGTAACAAAGACCTAATAGTTTGCTTTTGTGTGGTTCTGTTATGTTCTATTGCAGATTTATTTTTCAGATAGGATAGTCTGATTTCCACCTCTCATATTTATGAAGTTAAGATTTTCTAAGTTATGAACTTAGCTTCCAAGTTCATTACCTAGAGAAATTTATCTCTTTAAATTAAACAAAAAAGAAAAACAAAGCTTCCTACCCAAATCTCCCAATGCTGGGATTTCTACTTTACTGACCCAGCATCCTTGGCTGCTACTGGCATTTCTGCTTCTAAGTAGTCAGAAAACAGGAGTGGACAGAGTAACATGTATTTACCATCGCATGCAAATGGCCTTTATAGTCTGTGGAACATCAGATTCCATTCGTCTTGTGTGAGCCTCAGACAGCCCACCTGTAGACAGTGCTTACTTAGGCAGATATACTCTGGAGTCAGATAGCTCCAGACTGTGTCCTTGCCACCTGGCAGGCCTCCATTCTTGGTCTCAGACTCCTCTTTGGTGACGTGGGGTTAGTGATCTCACCTCTCTCATGTAGTTGTTTGTCCAGCTAATGAAAGCAACATGGCTGCCATGCACCCTACCGACACAGCAGTGTAGTTATCACCTAGGGTTTTCTGAGTCTCCGTGTCTAGATGCCTGACAACCAACTCCACATTAACATGAAAAAATAACCAGTAGGTGAATGCACAGAGACACCAATATCTGAAAGAGTCAAACAACTGTCAGAAATGTCTTCCAAAGAGGTAGGAATTTGGGATCTAAGAAGATGTAATCATCTAAGGAAATGTTTCTTAGTGAAAATTTTTTGACAGCCACTAGATCTTTTATTGTGAAACATGTACATACATATACACACGTTCACTGTTAAAGAAGGAAAAATGGACCCAAGGTAAGAGAAAGGAGAAAACTATGCTCTGCCTGTTTTCTTGTGCCTTGAGAAAAATTATCCACCTGAAACAGAATGTGTGGTTGGGATTCTGCATCCTCCTGATGTCAGACTATGGAGGCCTTGTTCATTGTCAGACATAGCTTTTTGTGGACAAAACATGTTACCCTAGAGATGCAAGAGCTGAAGCTGCAGCATCTGGTTCCTGGAGGACAGTTTCTGTCATCTGACATCAACACGAGGACATCCAGATCATCCTGCAGCAGTCTAACCTCCCAGTAACTGACATGACATGGTGACTTTACAATCTGGTGACATGAGTATATTTTTAATTTTAAAAGACTATTTGCATGGGGTAGGGGTCAGGTGGGAGGTTGGGGGGAAGGCTTGTGGAAGAGGGGAGAGAGAGGGAGAAGGAATTGACATGTGAAGCAAGCTTGTTCCTAATTTGAACTAATAAAAAAAATTACAAAAAAGACTATTTGCTTAGATAAACATCCTGTTTCCCAAGTATAAAACCCTCCAAACCCTTGAACTTGAATTTTTGCTGGCCTTCTTGCATGTAAATACATTCTGATACATGATGATCAATCTATGAAATTTTGTCTTTAATAACATTTATTGTGAAACAAAATTCTCAGTCTTTTTTTTTACTAATATGTGATGTTTGCCTTTTTTGGTTTTTTGTCTTGTTTCTTTTTTTAAAATGCTACTTTTGAGATGGAGAGATGTCTCAGCAGGAAAGAGAGAGGACCCTGATATAAACACCCAGCACATACATGGTATAGCTGCATGCTCCTGAGGCCCCACCATAAGAGAAGCAGGGACTGGATAGATCCAGGAGCTCACTGACCAGGCAAACACCAAAACAGTGAAATACCCCTCCCAAGGTAACAATAGAGGAGGATATAATGCCATTTTCTGGTCTCCTCTCATGTGCATGCAGTGTACACACACAGAGACACACGCACACACACTCATGTGTACACAAACATATGTATACACACATGTACAAACTCAGCACTACTCATGAACAACTTGTATTAACTTTCAAACCTATTAATATTTGGAGAACCACAATTTGAAAACTACTATAGTGAATTCCCTGAAAGATATGATAGATACACTATTCTGAAAGTTAGGTGGACTATCTGGCAAAGATTTGTCAAGTAAAGAGGGGAACAGATGGTGTGGACAGCCCTCCATAGCCATGGGCTCCTCCATTCACAAATTCAACCAACTACAGATGGAAAGTATTTTTGTTCTGTCTGCTGAACATGCAAAGATTCTTGCATTATTGTCATTATTTCCTACATAGCACAGCACAGCAGCTATGCACACATTTGATGTTGTATACAACATTAGATGTTGTATCTAATGCAGAAGTGATTGAAAGTGCACACAGGCATGTATGTGGGTCATATGCAAAGATGTCATTTTAGTAAAGAGACTTGAGCATCTATGGATTTTGGTATCTTTAGAAAATCCAGAAACCAGTCACCTGTAGATAACAGGGGATGGCTTGCTTCAAAAGGTGGGGCATAGCTTTAAAGAGCTGGGAAGTGATATGGTTAAACTCTCTTTTTGTCTGAATAGGGAACATGGTAGAATTGACCCAGAATTAGCAAGCCAATTATAGGAGAGGGAAGGTGGAGAGCAAAAAAAGGGTGGGCCTGAGAAGTTCTGATTTAACAGAGGTCACGTGAGCCAAGAAGGTGCAGAAGCTACCAGAGGCATGCTGGAGGGGACAAAGCTGCAGAGTGCAAAAGGAGACCAATGCAGGAGACAAAAAGCAAATGAAAATGCCAAACAAGGAAAATCCCTAAGGCTATCATTCTATGGGAAAATGCCTGAGGCTCTTCTTAGAGAAAGCAGTCATCACAGGAATTCTACAGTGGAGGGTTTCTCCGTAAAAGGTTATATTGACCAACTGTTCCACTTTTCGAAGCCTGACCCACTTTCAAGACTCCCCTAGAATCTGCACCACTGCTCCATCCTCAGTCATTAGGGGAGTGATCCCCACTACTGCTTCAGCCAGAGTGTTACAAGCCTTATCTCTGAATGGGATATTTAACCCTAGGGGTTTGTGCATACCATAGGTTCTGTATCCTTTGGAGGTTTGTCCAGGGGAGGAATATACCACTGAAAGCAGAGTTCTTTGTTTACCGCCTGTACTGCCATCTCTGAGAAGGCTTCTGTGTAAGATGGACTGCAAAAAAGCTTCCCAGAGATATCAGACTGCAGGGAATTCTCCCGATGAACCTAGGGAACAGGAACGATGAGAAACCATGTCAGTAAACTGCTGATAATGAGCTCATTCAATATTTAAAGTAAATTAACTGGCTGTATTTAAAAAATTCCGGGAATTGTCTCAGAATTATTTTATGGAGGGAGATTTTAAAACTACCCCTAGACTACTATAGAATAAAATCTCATATAATAAATGATGCTTTCAAACCTCCCAAATGCAACAAATGCCTTTTACTTTAGTAAAACTTCCTGGCGGAAGGGGTGGATTCCCTGAAACTTGCTGCTAAGAAATACCCATTACATTGTTTCTGCTTTACACGCTGATAAGGATATATCCAGAGTCTGAGCTTCGAGCTCCAGCAGCACAGCTGCTACTTGAACAGAGTGTGTGCTCACAACTAAGGATGTTTAATGGCGGCGCCATCACCAGAGGAAGACACTTATTCTTCCCTGAGATGTTCAAGTCCAACTCCCTCATTCCTTCTTTAAACGAATGTAGCTGACTTGTAAGTTCAAGCCTTCAGTGGGACCTGGGTCTAGCTTCTCTTAGGAAATTCGGTCAATGGGCCAGGAACACAAACTCCAAGAACAGAACTAAGAACTTCATCCATTGTTTTAAAGCGATGCTGAGGCGACTCAGGGAGCAGAACTCAGGGAGCTGTTTATCAACTAAACAGCAAGCTAGCCGGGAGGAGAGCAATACAGACAGCAGAACCTCAAGTCTGAAAATAACCATTAATGGAAGGTGCATTGTTTTCAACATTAACTTCTTCTTGCTTCCATATTCACAGTGAAGTAACTGGGAAGTGGTTTTCCTGGTAGTCTCCTGACATCCAAGGTATCCCAGGGGCTTGATGGCCAAGGACACACATCAGTGCCAGATACAAGAGTTAGAGCCCCCTCTGTCTCTTCCATCATGCCTGAGCTTATTCAAGCTTGGACTGTAAATACAAGTCTTCAAAATGAAAACAGAAATGGGAAAGACCCTTGACTTCAAGCTGTTCACTGGTAAAAGGAGAAAGATGTTTTGATTGAAAGGTAAAACTAAATAGGAAACTTTCCAAAATGATCTAGAAGCTATCAAAAAAAATCTCTGCATAATGAAGAGTGGTACCACACCCCACAGTGCATAAAAGAGATCGAGTAAAGAACTGTTTCATAATTGAATTTCTCTTATGAGGACCTTTCCTGGTTTCTGACAATTATTTTTACAAAGGATTCATATTCATAACTAGGTCAGTATAGAAAAATAAAAATCAGTTACATTTTAGTTCAACACATGTGATAATTAGAACAATTTTTAATAAGCATAATAGACATCAATGTCAAACTGGGGTAATGGATGGTTCAGTCATCAGGGCTCTAGTCATGAGCCCCAGAGTCCTTGTGGACCATGGTGGAATATGCTTGTAGGATCAGTGCTGGGAGATGAAGATAGTTGGATCCCTAGGGCTCACTGACCTGCAAGTAAGTTCCAGGCCAGTGAGAGATCCTGTCTCTAAAGCCAAGGTGGGTAGCTCCCAGAGAATGACATGTGGTGGTCCTCTAGCCTCCATATACAAGTGCATATACATGCGCACCCACAAATACACATAACTGAACTTACACACTTAATCAATATGAAAACATGCATTTTTTATATCTTTAAAGTATTATAGTATCTAGTTGCTGGTGACATTAATTGTAGATATATGTGTGTGTGTGTGTGTGTGTGTGTGTGTGTGTGTGTGTGTGTGTGTGGATACATATACACACATACAAGGGCTTTTTATGTTTTCTTAATTCTTTAAAAGGAATGGGATCACAGACCTACCAGCCTATCAAAACTATATCATTCCATCTAATCAAATATTTGGATTTTTACGGGCTGCATATGCACTTGGTTCATAAGCATACATAACTCAGCACTATACACAATTTTAATCATCTTCTATTTGGGATCTCTAATGTGATTTGTTTGGTGCCTTTGTTTTCTGTCACAAGCTCCAATAGATTCAACACAGAACAACACAACACAATGCATGGCAATGATTGTTATGGAAAGGGACCTACTTCTTGATGGGGGAAAACATGGGCTGGAGTATCAAAGTAAGGAAACAGTTTGATGGAAGTAGCTTCCCGAGTGATTAAAGGCTTAAAAATGTTATTATAAAAATCAGCCAAGCTTGGAGATTATATAAAAAAAAAACCCAAAGGCTTCATGCTAGTTAGTTACTTACCCCAGTGAAACGAATACATGATTAGGTGCCTTGCACCTGTCAGGCAAGACAGTGATCTCAGAGCTGATCATCCTGGGATAGTGTTACACTAATTATATAAAAACAGGAATATACAGGTAAAACAAAATCTTCCATAACAGCACTGCCATGAGGAATGTCAGAGGGATGTAAATCATATTTAAAGTTCTCCTGTGGAATTCCAGCCTCAGAACTAAGACATGAGAGTCCAGGTGGCCCTTCATATGAAAACAATTGGGCCAGTGCTACTTTGAAAACAGACTTCAATCGGGCACATTAGTTCCAAAGTTGTATTCAGTGAGCACAAGAATGAATGACTAAGACATAGTTCTCAGCCTTCAGGTCCACTCCCCTGTCCTCTCCTTCCAGAGCCAAGGCAAGATGGCAAAAGCCTACAATCCTGCCATGTAGCAGACTGAAGAAGGAAGGCTCTTGTGAGTTTGAGACCAGCTTGAGCTCCAGAGTAAGTTCTAGGTAGGATTGACCTAAAATGAGACACCAATCAAATAAACAAGAATTGAAAAAGAAATCCCAGGGGTCTAGGACATATGCAGCAATCCACACAAGAGTCTCAGTCCTTAAGAATTGAGTCAGAAGCTAGTGTGGGATGGGAAGCCCATATCTCATGATTTCTCCCAAGCTATCTGTGCTCTTGGGAGATCCTTCTGGTCTGCCCCTTGCACTCACTCTTCTTTTGATGGGCAAATTTGGGGCAAACATCTGGGACATGCACATCACTGCTTTTCTTGGGAGTGAACTATTTGTTGGTTGGACATTCTCTCTTCCTTCATGAGAGATTTGAAGAATCCTGATGTGTCCAACACTATATGAAGGGCAAGGACTACAAGTACAGCCCCTCACCAGGACATAAACAGCCATACCCTACAGTGTCAATGTTATGATTTGTAAAAGTGGAGAATTTCCTCCTACTCTTGTAATTCTCAGTGAGCTAGAGTTCAGTCCAGAATGGGGTGGGGAGTACCAAGAATGTCAGAGTCCCTGAGTTCCTGGAAAGATGGGGAAGTCCTTTGAAACATCTTCCCACATGATTCCCACATGTTATATCAGGAATAATTCCTTGACCATTCTTTATCTGAGTGCAGCTTGAGTTTCTTGTTGTGTTGAGGTGGGGTTACATTGTGATGCCTCAGAGGTTTCACCAGGTAGTACTGGGTGATGGGGAAACTCATGATCTGATGGCTCAGCCTCCTGAATGCTTGAATTATGGAGATGAGCCAACACACTTGGCTTTTTATCAGAGTTCTTAAAAGTTCCTTAATGTGGTCCAAATGGATCAAAGACCTCAACATAAATCCAGCCACACTGAACCTCCTAGAAGAAAAGGTAGATGGTACCCTTGAATGAATTGGTACAGGGGACTGCTTCCTGAACATAATACTAGTAGCACAGACACTGAGATCTAAAATTAATAAATTGGACCTCCTGAAACTGAGAAGCTTTTGTAAGGCAAAGGACACAGTCAACAAGACAAAATGGCAGCTCACAGAATGGGAAAAGATATTCACCACATCTGACAGAGGGATGATTTCCAAAATATACAAAGAAATCAAGAAACTAGTCACCAAAATACCAATTAATCCAATTTAAAAGTGGGGTACAGAACTAAATAGAGAATTCTCAATACAGGAGTCTAAAATGGCTGAAAGACACACAAGAAAGTGCTCAACATCCTTAGCCATCAGGGAAATACAAATCAAAACAACTCTGAGATACCATCTTACTCCTGTCAGAATGGCTAAAATCAAAAGCACCAATGACAGTTTATTCTGGAGAGGATGTGGAGAAAGGGGAACACTCCTCCACTACTGGTGGCAGTGCCAACTTTGGAAATCAGTGTGGCAGTTCCTCAGGAAAATGGGAATCAATCTACCACAAGATCCAGCAATTCCTCTCTTAGGCATATACCCAAAAGAAGCACATTCATACAACAAGGACATCTGTTCAACAAGGTTCATCACAGCACTATTTGTAATAGCCAGAAACTGGAAGCAACCTAGATGCCCCTCAACTGAAGAATGGATGGAGAAAATGTGGTACATTTAGACAATGGAGTATTACTCAGCAGAAAAAAAATGGAATCTTGAAATTCACAGGCAAATAGATGGAACTAGAAGAAACCATCCTGAGTGAGGTAACCCTGTCACAAAAAAAGACAAAAATCATATGTACTCACTCATATATGGATTTTAGACCTAGAGAAAAGAAGTAGCAGCCTACAATCCACACCACCAGAGAAGCTAGGAAACAAGGAGGACCCTAAGAGAGACATACATGGTCCCCCAGAAAAGGGGAAAGGGACAAGATCTCCTAAGCTAATTGGGAGCATGGAGGGAGAGGAGAGGGAGTTAGAAGAAAGAGAAGGGGAGAAGAGTAGGGGAGAGGAGGACAAGAGAGAGCAGAAGATTGAGTCAGGGGAAGAATAGAGGAGAGCAAGATAAGAGATACCATAATAGAGGGAGCCATTATAGGTTTAAAGAGAAATCTGGCACTAGGGAAATGTCCAGAGATCTACAAGGTTGACCCCAACTAACGATCTAAGCAATAGTCAAGAGGCTACCTTAAAAGCCCTTCTCTGATAATGAGATTGATGACTACCTCATTCTAGAGCCTTTACCAAACAGCTGGTGGAAGTGGAAGACACCCACAGCTAAACACTGAACTGAACTGGAATCCAGTTGCAGAGAGGGAGGAATGATGAGAAAAGGGGTCAAGACCAGGCTGGAGAAACCCACAGAAACAGACCTGAACAAGGGGTTGATCATGGACCCCAAACTGATAGCTAGGAAACCAGCATAGGACTGTTCCAGAGCCCCTGAATGAGCAGGTCAGTTTGGAGGTCTGGTTAATCTATGGGGCCTCTGGTAGTGGATCAGTATTTATCCCTAGTACATGAATGGACTTTGGGAACCCATTCCACATAGAGGGATACTCTCTCAGCCTAGACACATGGGGGTGGGTCTAGGCCCTGCTCCATGGAAGGCCTCACCCTCCCTAGGGAGCAGAAAGGGTATGGGATAGGCATTGGTGGAGGGCAGGGGAGGATGAGGGAACTGGGATTGACATGTAAATGAAGCTTGTTTCTAATTTAAATTTTTAAAAAATTTAAACTATAAAATAAATAGATTTAAGTTCTTGACCACAAAAAAGTTCCTTAATGTGTCTTACCTTGCTTTATTATTTAAATATTCTATGTTAACATATAATTTGTATTGTTATAATTTAACAGTGTCTTACCATATCGCCCAGGCTAGCCTACAGTTTACAATCCATATGGCTAAGCTTCCTGAATGTTGGGGTTACAGGAATGCACCATCACACATGGCCTATTACTTCTAAGGTCACAGGTTATTAAAAAAGAAAAACAAACAAACAAGTAAAACCAACTAATAAACTTTTGGAATATAAAAGAGAGGATGTTCTGGAGTATTCTTGTAAGTTTCCAATGCTATCTCCCAGCACAGAAGTGCTCCATCCTGCCAGGATCAGATGTGTGAAGGTCCCTGCTCAAGAACAAGCTATGGCTTTAGATACTTCCCTGGCAGAGATGGCAAGAGATGATGGACATGGCTAGTAGATGGAAGCCTGTCATAGTTAACACTACAGAGCTGAATGGTGAAGTTCAAAAATGGAGTCGATTCAGAACAAGTGAACATCGGTTTCTAATTTTCAAAGAATCTGTCATAAATATGTACCAGAAGCTCACAGATTCTATGTCTTCTATGTCCCCTTCAGTTTCCTGCTTGAATCTCAGACCTTCCATCTACAAAACACAACATGTTGGCTTCCTCCACAAGATGCTCCTCCTCCATCCCCTTCTCCTGTCTGCTGACCTTGTCCCCATGCTCTAAGGATCACAGGCTCCCCTTGGTCCTGTCTTCCTTCTCCAAAGGGTCATGATGCTGTTTCAGTGTGTCATTTTTTTCCCCTGAGGTAGTGTCTTTCACAACCATATCTTTCTTGCCACTCTTGATGTCAAATGGCTCATTACGGCTTCTCTTATTTAATTCTTTTTCCTCTCTCCTTTGTCAGTCAATGCTACATAGTACCAACAGTAAGGCTAACATACATGTGTTCTTTTAACTTTTATATTACCTTTCTTGTTAGAACATGATTTTATTTTTTAATTTAAAAGTTGCCCATAAAGTAACAGGTTTCCTTATCATACACATTTCATTGTGGTTGACTTTCCCCAACGACATCCCCCACCATTTGCCTACTCCTCTTTCTTCTGCTGTCCTCTTTCACCCCCAGTACTCCCCTTTCTACTTTAATATTTCATTGTCTTCCTCACCCTTCTGTTGAGGCCTCCCCTCCCTCCCCCATGCCAAGGGATCCTCTCTTGTCCTCTGGACTTTACCCATGACTACACCTGTGGAGACACACATATTTACCATTAGAAGCTAGGATCCCCATGTATGAGAGAAACTACAGCATTTGTCTTTCTGAGCCTCTATTGGCTCACTTGATAAACTTGAAATTTTTCCAGTACCATCTATTTTTGGCAAATTCATAACTGCATTCTCCTTTACAGCTAAATAAAACTCTGATGTGCATACGCCTTATCCACTTATCAGCTGACAGGCATCTAGGCTGGTTCTACTCCCATGAAAAGAGAAGCAATGAGCATGGATGTGCAGACATTGCTGTAATAGGATGTAACATCCTGTGGATATACACACACCTAGGAGTAGCATAGATGGATCACATGGTAGCTCTATTTTAGATTTTTAGAAACCTTCACAGTAATTTCCACAGTGGTTATACTATTTTACACTCCCACCAACAGTAGACAAGAGGTTGGTCTTTCCCTCATCCCAACTAGCATTTGTGGTCATTTGTTTTCCTAAAGGTAGCCATTCTCATTAGGTGAGATAGAATCCCAAAGTAATTTTAGTTCATACTTCTCTAATGGCTAAGGATGTTGAACATTTTTAAAAAATATATTTATTTCTTCTTTTGAAAACTGCCTTTTTAGTCTGTTGGCCCATTTATTGATTGGCGATTTGGTGTTTTATGCTTAGTTTTTGCTACTCTCTGTATATTCTAGATATTTACCCCTTCTCTGAAGTATAGCTGAACAAAGTTTTTTTTCCATCCTACAACCTGTCTGTACACTCTTTTGACAGTTTCTTTTGTTGTAAGAAGCTGTGGGGGGAGGGGTGTGCACATCTATGTGAGAGAGAGCATACTTGCTTGTGTGTGTGCTTCTGGAAGCGAGAGGTCAACTTTAGTGTGTTCCATCCCATTTTAGCTACATTGGCTGGCCAGCAAGCGTTTGGCATCTACCCATCTTAGTCTGCTTGCCACATCATCCAGCTTTTGAAATGGGTGCTCAGGATGCGATGTCAAGTCCTCATGCTTGCACAGCTACTGAGCCATCTCCCCAGCCCCTAAAAACCTTTTGATTTCATGTGCTCCCACTTGTCAGTCCTCGGCACTCTTTCCTGTGCTTTGAGGTCACAAAGAGAAGTGTCTTGATTATATTATACCATCAAAAAGTCTCCCCAAGTTTCCATCAGCAATTTCAAAGTCAAAACTTTGACAATCCATTTTAATCTTCTCACTTTCCTTGCACTGTCCCTTAGAAAGAATCTCTAACATGATCTAACTTCCTCTTGGTCAAACCTAAGATCTGTTTCTCTGCGACTAGGCCAAGACTACTGAACTCAGGATTCAGCTTCTCTACATTATCTGTCTCTACCAAGTCAGCATTGCTTTGGCATATTGTAGGAATTCAACAAATGTTTGTCGATTACTAAATTTCAAACCCATATCCCTAGTTTTGAAATGACTTGTTCAGTATAATTAAACTTATTTCAGTAGCTCATTTAAACATCCCGATTACTCAAGATCATGATGGTTTTAAAAGTAACTCTTAAAATTTTATTTATATCCATATTTTTATGCCTTCTCAATGGGAAGTTCTAAAGTTTTCATATTACATATTTTGTAAAAACCCATGGATATCAATAGACCTTTCCCAAGTAAAAAGTTCTCCAATTCTTAATTCATCTAACATTTTCACTTCTTTAATTTATTTATATTAATTCTTGTGAGAAATACAATGAATATTTTACACATTTAAAATAAATAAAAAGAACTCGGGTGTGGGTTTAAAAAGACTCATACTAGGTTATGGCAAAGTTATGATACTGGAATTTTCATCAGATCAGCAAAATGGCTGCCCAAAAGATACTGATTTTCAGGAGTGTAGATTTTGGAGCATTTCAAAGGTCAGAGGGTATGACAAGAAAGAAGACTTGAAGTGGGAATCATCCTGAAACCGCACTTGACTTGGTGGTCCTTCCTATGTGGTTCTACAGAAATTAGCCTCCTAAGAACCTTGTACCACTTGGAGGCTGATGTTGACATTTCAGACTCCAAGACAACTCACAAAGATAAATGTTTTAGAAGCTTACCTTTCCTGATGTTTCAAACAGGAATTTCTCTAGTGAAACGGATTTTTCCACACCTTGAATAAGTTCCTTTGGAAACTCATCAATGCACGAAGAAGAGTAGAACTGCAAGAACTTTTTCAGGAAAAGATGCATTTCTTTCTGGCGCAAAATCAGTTCAGAGTTGTACAGGGATGTGAGGAGCATGTCGTCGGGCAAAGAAATCCCTGAGACCGGAGTTGCAGATGCTTAGGGAACAGAAAGATCATTATTGAGGCTCTTGTGAGGGACAGAATGGTCTCAATCTTGGTACTTATTCATTGATTGCTATGGTACACCAACCAGCTAGTGTCTCTCCACCAGCATGCTCTGTAGGATTTATATGCTAACGACTGCTGATTGCCACATGCTTCAAGGGAAATCTCAGAGACATACAAGGATATTGCTGCTGGTTGTAAATGCTAACAAGTGCACCAACTGTCCTGTCTACCTGTCTTATTTTGGGTCCCTACAAAACAGGCCCTGTTGTGGAGATTTAGATATGTGATATTCTTCTGAAAAGGAACCTCAAAGACTTTTGTGAATGGTCCATAAACTTGGGGCCAAGAGAATGGGAGAGTTAGAAGGGTGAATAAATGAATGGAACAGGTCTGTGGGCAACAAGGGATCAGTCCTACTAGATATTCTGGGAACAACAGAAACATGAAGGAAAGCCTCCACCAAGTCAGAAGGTGGAATGCTCCTCTATGTCCCCTGCCTTATTGGTTAAGGTCACTGCTGGATGTAGGAGCCTTGGCACATGCAGGCCATGTTTACAGGATGAACAAAGCCCTAAGAAAGCCTAAAGCAGAGAAGCAAAGAAAGGAATCCTTCTGTGGAAAGTGTCAGCTATTGCATTCAGAGGCAAGCTGATTACACTGGTGGCAGGGCATCTTCAGGTATGTCTGTTCAGGTTCAAGGCCACTCTGGATAAGTTTCTGTCACTTCAGAACACAGCACAATCAGCTTTTCAACTCAGAAACCTTCCCAGGTGATGGTTTATCCCCTTGCTAATGCCTGACCACTGTGTTCAGCCATCTGTGACTGACTTCAGTTGCCCTGCTTGCCTCTCAGTCACAGTACCCTGGCATGAGCCAGTATTCCTTGACTGCATTCTTGAACAACACTAGGTCACTAACTTCACAGGCATGGCAAAGGCATAATAAGATGCTAATATTGTCAAAATAGCCATGGCAACAGCTGATGTGAGAAGGCTTCACTAGTTTTCCTAGGTATTCTTTATAGGGCTTACTGGCTAGTTTTATGTCAACTTGATACAAGCTAGAGTCATTTGGGAAGAGGGAACTTCACGTGAGAAAATGCCCCCACTAGACTGGTCTGTGGGCAACCCTGTGTGGTATTTTCTTAACTGATGGCAGATGTGGGCAGATCCAGCTCCTAGTGGGTGGGGCCAGTCCTGAGCTAGTAGTCCTGAGTGCTATAAGAAAGTAGACTGAACAAAATCACAGGGAGCAAGCCAGTAAGCAGCATCCTCCATGGCCTCTGCATCAGTTTCTGCCTTGAGTTCCTGCCCTGACTTCCCTTAGCAATGGAGTGTGACCCGAGAGTTGTAAGATGGAATGAACCCTTTCCTCCTCAGATTCCTTTTAGTCTTGGTATATTATCACAGCAACAGCAATCCAAACTAAGACACGAAGTCATTTTTTATAACTAAACATCCTACCCAAATCATACAATCCATCTCTTCTACATTCTAATATTGGAACACAGCCCAAAGCCAAATTCTATCTTATTCATTTGTAAGCTGCCACTCTGTCGTCCCTGGTTTTTAACTGTTTTGCTCTATGGACCACTTGAGCAATCTTGGGAAGCCACCAGAGGCCTCTCTGTTATGCTGTTTTCAAATATATGAAATAAGCTGTGTGGAATTTCCACAGACACCAGTAACTCTGAAATATTGTTCTAGCTGAAGCTCCCTGCATTCCAGGTTCAAATCCCTGAAATGTAAAGTAAATCTTCTGATCATGTAGGAAGGTGGTATCTTTTGACATCAGAAAAAATGTCAAAACAACTTTATACTCTAAAAGTTAGAAATGTGACCTAAGTAGGAAAAAGAATGTAATACCCCCTTTCTTTTAACACATAAAGCCTCACCTAGCAGCTTGCTCATGTTGTTAATTCTCTGTAGATGTATAAAGTAGCGAATGAGAAGGATCCATGTAATATCCACTTTGTTGTTTGCCTTCCTTTTAGGATCTACACTGTCATAAATCTCATCATTTTGCTGCAAAAATGGACTGCCAGTCTGGAAAGAAACTTGGTAGTTTTCTGAAAGTTAAAAAACAAACAAACAAACAAACAAAAAACTCAATAATACAATGCTATGCTTTCCTTGGAGGAAATATATGCACAGGGTCTGGGGCAGGGGTGGAGAACACAACTTATAAAGGAAAGACTCTAACACAATCATATGTTCAATGTTTTAAAGTAATTGCGTATCACAAAGGTACCAAACATAATGTTAAAAGAAAAAGACTGAGGGAAGATATTTAGCACATTTATTACTTCTGTTTCCTTAAAAATAAAGAATAAATATTTTTATTCTATGAGTGTTTTGCCTGTTTGTACATGTGTGTACTATGCACATGCCTGGTACACACAAAGGCCAAGAGAAGGTGCCAAATCCTCTGGAACTGGAGTTGTGGATGGTTGTGAGCCTCCATGTTGGTGCTGGAAACTGAACCCAGGTCCTTTGCAAGAGTACCAAGCATTCCTGACTGCTAGGAGATAGATCCAACCCTAAAAATGTTTTATCTATCTATCTATCTATCTATCTATCTATCTATCTATCTATCTATCTATTTGTTTATTTATTTTTAGTTCTGGGAATTGAACGTAAGGTCTTGTGCCAGCTAAGCTAACGCTTTGCGTCTGAGCTATAGCCACAGCACTGCTTCTTCTTATGTAACACATCTAAAACTTTCATACAAACCAATTTTTAAAAAGCCAAAATAATCTTATTTCATCAAGCATCTCATAGGAGAGGTGTGCAAAGAATTCCAACATGCAACTGGTAGGCTTAAATGAGGAAAAATTTTAGCACCACTAAAAATTGGGGAAATATGAATTCAAGATGAAATACCCTTTCCTATCCCTTGGGAAGTAACACTGGATATCTGACTATAGTGTTAGTGGTGACCTGAAGAAAATGGAGTGTGCCTGCTCTTCCTCATAAGCACAATAAAAGCAATATGGCAGGATCTAATGAAATAGAAAACGAAGACACTCGCATGTTTATACAGAGTCCTGCTCAAAGATGTGCCTAATAGTTTTGCAATAGAAAAAGGAAACTGAAACAGAATACAGTTTACTCATCTGACATTGTAGAGAGGAAAGAGAATGAACCAGATCCATCCATAAAGAAGAAAGTGCAGTGTGGTGGCACAGGCCATCACACGGTCTCAACAGTGCTGCTCACTAGTGTGAGACCTTGAAAATGCCTGGGCATAATAAGAGTGCTGATGGGGAGGTGTTATAAATTAATAATGGGCTAATATGCAGAGGAATATGAGGAAAGTAGTTTGGTACTACTGATGTAAATCCAAGGGCAAGTAGTGCAATTCCTTGTGTCACTAATCAAACACAGTTACATATGGTAGTTGGTCAGGGAGCAGTGATTGTCTCTGGGGATGGAGATGAGTGGGTTCTTCTGTGCGTAATGGTCTAGGCTTGTTTTCTTAACTAACAAAATATGTTCCCATGAAATAATTGTTATCAGGAAATGAGGTTTCTCTGATTGTCTGTCTAGCTACCTAACACCTTCCACCTTAGAAAACAGAATACTTCTCTCATGCTTTTAGAGTACCTTGGTTTAAAAAAAAAATAAACAAACCCTTAAATCTATTTTGTCTGCCTGAATCCATCAGCCACAAATAACCATTAATCAATCATTTGTGCTAGGAACCATATATATTTTAATAATACTTTGGAAACTCTTATTTGGAAAAAATTACATGTGTTTATAAATTTTTGCACTAGACATTATACTTTCAGAATTTATCCAAGCTGTTCATAGGTATAGTTCATTGATTCTTTTTGTGGTTTTATATTATTCCTTTAAATAAATATTGTACAATTTATTTATCTACTCTATTGTTGATAGACATGTGAGTTCTTTCTGAGCATATTTTTAGTTTTTAAATATTTATTCATTTTTATTTTGCATGTATGAGTGTTATTTTGTATGTAGTGTGTGCACCATGTGACTGCCTGGTATGCATGGAGGCCAGGAGAGTTACAGGTGGTTTTCCAGCTGCCATGTTGGTTTTCCAGCTGCCATCTCCCAGCCCCTGTCTTTTCCTTTGTTTTTATTTTGCTGTTTTAAACAAGAGTGCCTCGAATATTTGAGTATATATTAATTGATATTCAAGCGTACAAATTACCAGGAAATAGATTTAGTAGTTCATTTTCTGGTATGTTTAAAAGAATCTTGCCATTTGTTCTTTTGTGTAAATTTTACAGTGTTTGTCAACTACCACAAAATAGAACTTGTTAAAACTGTTACTAAAGCTTCATTAAATTTACATGCCATCTTTAAAAAACTTACCGGAGTATGCCCCATCAGGCATAAAGATGACAAGATCTCTGTGTTTGTCGATAGCTTTCCATGAGCTCTTTATTAATAACTTCTTAACCAATTAGTAACTTAACCTTTTAAGAAGTATTATCTTTCCAAAGCAGTGGTGGCACATGCCATTAATGCCAGCATTTGGGAGGCTGAGGCAGTCAGACCTCTGTGAGTTCAAGGCCAACCCACTCTACAGGGAAAGTTACAGGACAGCCAGGGCTGTTATGAAAAACAAAACAAAACAAAACAAAACCAAAAAAAAAAAGGAGGAGGCATTATCTCTGAAATCTATAAAAATAAAACCTTTCAAAATTATTTTTGAGAATTTCATATATGAGTTCACTGTATGGACATCTCTACCCCTCTCCCTCCAACTCCTCCATGTCTCCATCCTTTGCCCCTCAAATCCACACAAACTATTGACTCCAACTAGTGTTGCCTTTTTGTACAAGTCTTTGAGGCTGATGATTTAGGATTGGATAACCTATCAGGGTGCTTGTCCCTAGAGAAAACTAATTCCCCACTCCCTCCACCTCCACTCAGCAGCCATTGATTGCCTGAAACTCTTCATATAGGGATGGGGTATAGAGGATACTATAGCCTTGCCTACTTAGGGGCTTGCTTCAGGTGTGCGAGTGCATGGTCAGGTCGATGTAGGGAAAGTTGAGGAGTAAGGGGCGCTTACATGGCAGGCCTGCTTTCGCTTTCATCTTCAGCTTGCTGTACTTAACAATGCCCTGCCAGCTGGCTAGGTCACTCTGTAAGTAAGGCTTTTCCCTATTAAACCCCTTGTATTAAATTTCCTGGCTCCGTATTGGTAATTTCCCATATTATCTGGTTGTCAGAAGCAGGATATTGTAACCTAGACCCCATTTGGGAGAGCCTGTGTGTTCCACCAGAATGGCAGACTAGGCCGGGAAAGCGCTCCATGTCTCTACAGGTGCTCCCAGCTTACAGCCAACTCGCGGCTCCACACAGACCTGCTGCACCACACAAGTGTGTCCCTGATGCCACTGAGCCTCTCAGAACCGTCCACCCATCTGGGAGACTTCCACAGACCTCCCCATGGTTACTGTCAAAGTTTCTAGCTGTGTGCATGGGGCTGGCTCAGACTGAGGCCTACCTGTGCCCGGAGGCCTCCTGCCCTTGAGCCAAATAGGCCTTGGGAATAGGCCTCAGCTTTCAGCAGGGTCTGCTTCTCCTGGTGCGGTGGCGTAAAGCCAAGCCTTATTCAGTGGTTGCAGCTACAAGGCCATACACTCTCTAAGCTAAGCACAGCCACATTTGTGACCTCTCTCCACCACTGCCACCATCTTGCCTGACCGACTGCTGCCAAAAGCCGTGCAGACTAACTATACACCTGAGCCACATGCTTGTCAAAGATAGTTACTGCATCTGGAGTAGAAATCATCAGGTAAAATCATGACAGAATATTTATCATTTGCTAAAATTGCTAATTTTGTGCTTATTATGTGAATTCAATGTTTGAGGAGGATGCTAATCTGTCAATTACCTGCCTATATGCAGCAATGGCAGTTAGCTTGCTGGTACAAATAACATTACTAGCCAGAGTCCCCAGGAGTAGGGACAAAGATAACCTCACCACCTGCTTACAGGAAATAACAGCTTTACGCAATGAGGTTTTGGAGAAGAGATTACGTCAGGCCACAATTGTGCAGCAAGTGGAACAGAA
Organism: Cricetulus griseus; assembly: GCF_003668045.3. Lineage (NCBI taxonomy): Eukaryota > Metazoa > Chordata > Mammalia > Rodentia > Cricetidae > Cricetulus > Cricetulus griseus. Next base: position 158,872,936 of record NW_023276806.1, read on the forward strand.
ATTGGGTGATAAGCTTGGCTCTGTGTCCAATATGCTAAAGACAGAGCTGTCTGTTACCCAAGATGAGATGCAGCATATTTATGATAAGATAAACACAGAGAGATCCTCCATGTCTGAGACATTAGAGGCTAGGCTATCAGAGGACCATGATGAACTAAAGAATATCTGTAGCCAGCTAGAAACTCAGATAGGCTCTGTGACCCAGAAACTAGATGCAAAGGTGAAAAATACCCAGGATAGGGTTGAAGAATTGGACAATGCCATTCAATCAATTATTGAAGCACCTAAGGTAGCAGATCACAAATTTGAATCTAAGTTTGAATATTTGGAAGATAATTTACAGAACAGGGCTGACAGATTAGATAGGCCCATGAGGTCGATTGCTGAGGACTCAAAATCAGCAAATCATGACCTCAAATCTAGACTCCAATACCTAGAAGGCAGTTTCCATACAATCCAGATGCTGTCTAAGGATGACCTATTAAAGACCTAGAAAAACATATAGAGGACAGTTAGAGCAATTTACAGATCCACTAACATGCTTGGAATCTTTTATGATGCAGGAAATTGAAACTTTTCATGAGGATATCATTACTAGGCTTAAAGATCATTGGAATGCCCCAGAGGCAGAATCATTCCAATCCGAGGCACCTACTCCACCGAGGTATCATGACTATTCTTCTAAGGTTGTTACTCATACACCATTAGTCTACCCAGCTACCATGGTAGAAACGCCATCTTCTAAGAAACACCCTCAGGGACAGATGGCTTATGTATGACAACTTATACAGCTGAAGGATCTTAAGAATATTAATCAATCAGTTGTCTCATAGGTCTCCATAGCCCATATATAAAACAGCTATTACATTCATAGGCAACCTTTAACAGGGTAACGCCCACAGATTGGGAAACACTGGTGGCAGCTGTACTTGAGAATTCATGCCAAATCCAGTGGAAGGAATTGATCAGGGAAGAGGCAAAGCTCCTTGAGCATCAAGGCATAAAGGAAGGTTATGAAGCCCCGCTAGATAAGATTCTTGGTGAGGGTATTTATGCTAACCCACAGGCTCAGGTTGAATACGATGACCATATACTGTCCCTATGCAGGAAAGCAGCATTAAGTGCCTGGGATAAGGTTTGTGAGCCAAGAGAACATCTAGAAGCTTATACCAGAATAGAACAGAACCCACAGAACAGTTCCAGGACTTCTTACAAATGTTAACTAGAGCAGTAGAATTACAGGTAACAGATCCAGAAACAAGACAATCAATTATATATACAATAGCTTATGAAAATTCAAACTGAATATGCAAAAGAATACTTTTGTCTTTAAAGATCAGATCAGCTCCGCTAGAAGAATGGGTTTTGCATGCAGCCAACATTGACTATAATGTGCAAGATACTGGACCTTGGGTAGGAGAAGTCATCTCAAAAGGTTTAAAAAGGCAACAGGAGATTAAATGTTCTAGAGGTGAGGACACAAAGGCTTGGGAAGGAGAAGAACCTTACAGAGGTCAACATAGGTACCAAGCGGCTAGAGGTAATTACTACTATGAACCAGAACCTTGGGTAGGAAGAGCCTTCTCCAGGAGACCATGAAGGCACCAGGAACCTAGATGTTTCAGCTATGGTAGAATGGGACATATCAAGAGAAATTGTAGACAAAGGAATTCTAACAATGCCTCATACAGAGAAGGCCACTGCCTTCTGGATTGTGTAGAAGATGTGGTAAGGGCAGACACTGGACCAATGAATGTAGATCGACCAGGGACATGCAAGGAAACCTGTTAAGGCCGGGAAACCCCTAGGGGGGCCTCAAGAAGTCCCCCACATCGAGAAAGGTCCAATCATTCCCAGTAGCAGTGGAAGACAATCTCTCACAGGATGAATAGATAGTTCTTTGCCTATTGTGAAAAATGATACTGCTCTAGATGATAGTTTGAATAGTGATGAAGAATCAAATGTGAATGGACAAAATGAGAAATGCTTATTTTGGCAAACTTCTATTAATGATAAAAGATCTCAGTTGAAAGTGAAAATTAATAATAAAGTTATTACTGGCTTAGTAGACACTGGGGCAGATGTGACTATTATTACCCAAAAGTCTTGGCCTCAGAAATGGCCTCTTAGAGAGGCGAATATACAAATTTTAGGAATTGGAACTCTCTCTAGAGCTTGACAGAGTGTTAACTTGGAGGTCTGCATTGGACCTGAAGGACAGAAAGGGAGACTGAAACCATACGTGGCAGATATAGCTATAAATCTCTGGGGTTGTGGTCTCTTACAGCAATGGAATACTCAGATTAATATTCCTCCAGTGTCAGATACAAATTATGTACAATCTTCAGATAGTAGAAAAGATCTGGTAAGATGCTATGGAAAATGGTTACCAACCATCCAGGCTGTACAGAAACTAGGTACAATTGATAGACCTTCAGGGGAACCAAAGGCCCTGCCATTGAAATGGCTTACAGATGAACCTGTTTGGGTAGGAGAAACTACAGGCTTTAGAAAAGTTAGTACAGGAACAGCTAGAGGCTGGACACATAGAGGATCTACCAGTCCTTGGAATTCTCCTGTATTTGTTATCAAAAGAAGTCAGGTAAGTGGACAATGCTGACAGATCTGAGACCCATAAATAAGGCAATTCAACCAATGGGCTCTCTGCAACCTGGAGTGCCGTTGCCTTCCTTGATACCTAAAGGATGGCCGATCATAGTCATTGATCTGAAAGACTGTTTTTTCACAATACCGTTACAGGAAAATGATAGAGAAAATTTTGCATTTACTGTACCAACTCTTAATAATTCACAGCCAGTTAAGAGATATCAGTGGAGGGTTTTGCCACAAGGAATGCTAAATAGTCCTACTTTGTGTCAGCACTTTGTACATCAACCTTTGGAAATAATTTGTAAGAAATTTTCACAATCTGTTGTTTATCATTACATGGATGACATTCTATTATCATATTCTAATAAAGAAACTTTGGAACGTATGTTTGAAATGGTGAAGGAACTTCTGCCTCATTGGGGGTTACAGATTGCCCCAGAAGAGATACAAATAGGAGGTTCTATTAATTATTTAGGTAACAAAATAGACTTACAAAGAATCAGACCTCAAAAGGTACAAATTAGAAGGGATTGTTATCAAACTCTTAATAGTCTTCAGAAGCTGCTAGGGGAAATTTCTCAACTACAGACAATTATTGTGGTAGAAGGACATGACTTAAAGCATTTAAAAATGGCTCTTAAAGGTGATAAGGACCTAAACAGTCCGAGAATATTATCCACTGAGGCAGAAAAAGAGTTGCAATGGGTAGAAAACAGAATATTGGATGCACATGTAGATCAGATAAAACTTGATTTACACTGTATTCTGATTATCTTGCCATCCAGAGAATACCCTTCTGGGATTCTGATGCAGAGGGAAGGCACCATATTGGAGTGGATATTTCTGCCACATAAACAGAATAAAAAGTTAAAGACATATATAGAAAAGACTTCTGATTTGATTCTAAAGGGGAAATTAAGACTTCATCAACTGACTGGAAAAGATCCAGCAGAAATTATAGTACCTTTAACGAATGAGGAAATTTCCTCCTTGTGGAAGAATAATGCATATTGGCAAATAGCTCTTACTCACTTTTTAGGAACGATTAGCAACAATTATCCCAAAACTGACAGAATTAAATTCATAAAAAAAAGACAGTCTGGATTCTTCCACGTATTTTAAGACAAACTTCCATTTCTGGAGTTCTTACCTTCTACACTGATGCCAACAAATCAGGTAAGGCAAGTTACAAAGCAGGTGAGGTAAGTAAACTAGTTCAAAGTCTGTATACATCTGTACAGAAGGCAGAATTATATGCAATTCTCACGGTTCTCATAGATTTTACAGAACCTCTTAATATAGTTACTGATTCTCAATATGCAGA